>NC_081408.1:470626346-470963013 GCF_030272615.1 Cryptomeria japonica
CTAAGCCACACCTTAGTGATGTTTTCCCTTAAGAGCTCAAAGTGTGAAAACCATCAAACTTTGACATCATGTATCTCGGAGCCCATGGTATGTATGAAAAAACCATCTAAACCTAAGGGGTCATGTGGTGGATAAATACAAAATCCTTTCCCTCTTTTGGACAACTCAATTTAATTTTCTCATGGTCACACTTTTTGTCACATCAAAAACCGTCAAAAGCATTTGATGCAAGGTGGCAAAATAGCTTAACTTTCATTCCACTCATCGTGGCAATGAACTGTTAGCATGAGCACATTTGGGTGACTGGTTTTGTGCTAGTTATGCCCTTAGTTATCTCCCCAATTTTCCAGATCATTCTGAGCCACACTTTAGTGACGCTTTCCCTTAAGCGCTCAAAGGTGTGTGAAAATTATCAAACTTTGACATCGCATATTTCAGAGCCTGTGGCACATATGAATGAACCGTCTAAACAAAAAGAGTCATGTGGTGGATGAATACAAAAACCTCTCCCTCTTTTGGACAACTCAATTTCATTTGCTTGTGGTCACACTTTTTCAGACGCATAAAAAACTGTCAAATGCATTCAGTGCAAGGTGGCAAAATAGCATAACTTTCGTTCTGCTCATCATGACAACAAACTATCAGTGTGAGCATGTCTAGGTGGCCAGTTTTATGCTATGTATGCCCTTATTTTTGTCCCCAAGTCACTTGATCATTCTGAGCCACACCTTAGCAATGTTTTCCCTTGAGTGCTCAAAGTGTGAAAACCGTCAAACTTTCACATAGTGTATCTCAGAGCGCGTGGCATGTATGGACAAACTGTATGAACCGACAAGGTGCTGTGGTGGAAAACTACAAAAACCTCTCTCCCTTTCAGACAAATTAATTTTATTTTGTCGTGGTCACACTTTTTTTGTCACATCAAAAACCATCAAATGCATTCAGTGCATGGTGGCAATATAACATAACTTTTGTTCCGCTCATCGTAGCAACAAACCATCAATTCAAGCAAATCTATGTGGCCATGTTTACGCTAGGGATTCCCTTGTTTTTCTCCCCAATTTGCCCGATAATTATGAGCCAAACCTTAGCAATGCTTTCCCTTGAGTGCTCAAAGTGTGAAAACTGCCAAACTTTGACGTCGCCTATCTTGGAGCCCATGGCACGTATGGAAAAAACCATCTAGACCTATAGGGTTGTGTAGTGGATGACTATAAAAACCACTCCTTCTTTTGGAAAACTGAATTTCATTTTCTCGTGGTCACACTTTTTTTGTCACATAAAAAACCGTCAAATGCATTCAGTGCAAGGTGGCAAAAAACATAACTTTTGTTCTGCTCATCTTGGCAATGAACCATAAGTGTGAGCATGTCTGGGTGGCCGATTTTACGCTAGGTATTCCCTTAGTTTTCTTCCCAAGTCGCCCAATCATTTTGAGCCACACCTTAGCAACATTTTCCCTTAAACGCTCAAAGTGTGAAAACTGTCAAACTTTGATGTCACGTATCTTGGAGCCCATGGAACGTATCGACAAACCATCTGAACCTATGGGTTCATGTGGTGGAAAAATAAAAAAACCTCTTTGGCTATCAAAAAACTCAATTTTATTTGCTCGTGGTCACACTTTTTCTGTTGCATTAAAAACTGTCAAATGCATTCAGTGCAAGGTGGTAAAAATAGCATAAATTTTATGTCGCTTGCCCTGGCAATGAATCATCAATGCGAGCACATCCAGATGGCCGATTTTATGCTATGTATGCCCTCTTTTTTCTCCCCAAGTCACTTGATCATTTCGAGCCACACCTTAGCGACACTTTCCCTTGACTACTCAAAGTGTGAAAACCATCAAACTTTGACATCACGTATCTTGGAGCCAGTGGCACGTATGGATGAACCATCTAAACCTATAAGGTCATGTGGTGGATGACTACAAAAATCTCTCCATATTTCGAACAAGTCAGTTTCATTTGCTCGTAGTCACACTTTTTATGTCGCATCAAAAACTATCAAATGCATTCAGTGCAATATGGCAAAATAGCATCAATTTCATTTTGATCATCATGGCAATGAAACATTAGTGTGAGCATGTTTAGGTGGCTAGGTTTATGCTATGTATGCTCTTGGTTTTCTCCCCAAGTCACCCAATCATTCTGAGCCACACCTTAGCGATGCTTTCCCTTGAGTGTTGAAAGTATAAAAACTGTCAAACTTTGATGTCGCGTTTCTCAGATCTCATGGCATGTATGCATGAGAAATTTAAACCTATGGGGTCATGTGGTGGATGACTACAAAAACCTCTCCCTCTTTTGGATAACTCAATTTCATTTTCCCATGCCTAGATTTCTTCAGTCGCATAAAAAACATTCAGATTGATTTAATAAAATGTTGCAACATAGTGCAACTTTCGATCTACTCATTATGGCAATGAACCATTAGTGCAAGTGCATACAGGTGGCTAGGTTTATGCTAGGTATTGCCTTGTTTCACTCCCCTAGTTGTCCAATCATTCTGAGCGACACCTTAGCGACGCTTTCTCTTGAGTGTTCAAAGTGTGAAAACCGTCAAACTTTGACATCTCGTATTTCGGAGCCCAAGGTATGTACAGACAAACCGTCTAAACCTAGGGGTTGTGTGATGGGTGCCTACAAAAACCTCTCTCACTTTTGGCCAACTCAATTCCATTTTCCCTTGCCTAGAATTTTTTTGTCGCATAAAAAATGGTTAGATGCATTCAATGAAAGGTGACAACATAGTACAACTTTGGTTATGCTCGTCATGGGCACAAACCATTAGTGTGAGTGCATCTAGGCTAGCCATATTTACACTAGGTATACCCTTGTTTTTCTCCCCAAGTCGCTTGATCATTCTGAGCCACACCCTAGCAATGCTTTCTCTTGAGTGCCAAAAGTGTGAAAACTGTCAAAATTTCATGTCACATATCTCAAAGCCTGTGGCACGTATGGATGAGTCATCTGAACCTATGGACTCATGTGGTGAGCACCTACAAAAACCTCTTTCTCTTTTTGACAAATAAATTACATTTTCTCATGGTGAGACTTTTTCTGTCACATAAAAAACTATCAAATGCATTCAGTGAAAGATGGCAACATAGCGCCAGTTTTGTTCTAGTCATCATAGGAACAGACTGTCAATGTGAGTGCATCTAGGAGACCAAGTTATCACTACATTTGGCGTTCTTTCGATCTCCAATTCGCCCAATCGTGATTTTAATTTTTTTCAAATTTGATGTGATCATTTTGTTTTTAGTGTGAATGGGTATAAATAAAACTTATTTGAATTTTGAAAGTAGTTTATAGGGTCCAAATTCAATGTAAGAGTTGACATCTAGCTTGTACTTGAAAGAAAAGGAAAAACCTAATTAAAAGAGTAATTTCTTTCTTAAACATATATGTAGACTAATGCAAAATAAGACTTTCTAACTTAGTCTAACACTAATTTAAACTAACTCTAACTAAAGTGAAGAGACTAGTTATTGAAACTAAAAACGTAACTAGGATAATGTTACTATAGTTTGTCTCCATGGACTACGACAAAATAGAAATTCTAGGCATGAAAATAAATATATTAACTAGTTACCAAGTTATGAAGTTGAATTATCAAACAAGAATTGATTTCAATTAAAAATGTAATAAGAATTGTAGACAAAACCTATAGAATATATAATATTTCACATACAAAAATATTTCTACAATTAGAGAATCTCAATTTCAATCATCAAATTTATATATGTGATTTTGCATAATAGTTATAATATGATTTGCATTAACCAAAAAATTCATGTAGTCATAAAATGTTTCATGTTGATAAGAGTATAGCATATATATCCAATACAGTGCTAAGGACCTACAACAAGCAATATGATAGAAATTAAATTACATACAAGTATCATTACAATTTTCAATATAGACAATTAAAAGAACAATTGAAATGTACTAGTTTGTCTCATACCTCTGTCAAAGCTTTTGAACTTGCTACTACTGCAACAACACCACGATCTAATGTATCTCAAACATCAGGAGGAGTATCTGATGTCAACAACTGAAAATGAAACAATAACTATTATTCAATTATAAAAATTACTAAACTTGTTTTACCATACCAGTAATGAATAAAGGTTACCTCGGTGTAAGTGCCTCGACGAACTTCACTGTGAGGTGTCAATGTTGAAGCTCCTGCACCAAACTATTTGACATCCAAAGTGACTTATGAGAAAATAATTCAACTAATGTTACTATTCACATGTAATAGTTGAATTATTTACTAGATACATACTTGATCACTCGATGGTGTCATGTAAAATGTGGCTGGGGGAACGTCACAGGTAGCAAAAACACTTTGACCCTACATTTTTATCACAATCATTGTACTAATTTAGTTATTCTAACACTTCAAAATAAAATTTAATAAACAAAATTAAATGAAGTTGAAAATTTTTACGTGGGTATCAATGTAGAATGTCTCACTTAGTAGAGACTTCGTCATGACCATATTCTTTGTAGCATATGGTTGATGTGTAGGTGCATGCTGACTACTATTAGGGTGATAAGTGAAAAGGGCCCCGCATGACTAACAGTAGTGAGATGGAACTCAACGCCTATAAGATTCATCTGCATCAACATATACTAGAGGCTCGACATGATGTATGAGGGTCTATGTCAATGAGCTAATGGACTCTAAGGTATCCACCTTGACATCGTCCTTCACAATGGAAGGAAAAGTCACGTAGTCCACCATAGGTCTACCCAAGGGTCTTGGTTCTAGGTTTAGGTCACATTGTTCCCCTGCTCTGTCATGTGATGATCCCCCACCCCTACCTTGAAATTTTAGGTATTCAAAATAGATAGGGATCTCATTGAGGACAAACTCACAATAGAGTTTCCTTAAAAAGTACTGAGGCACATCATGATTATTACATGGTGGCTGATAAAAAACAATCCACCACCTATCCCAAAATTTATTTCTTATGCCTTCATAGTGGCACCAATGGATAGGGAACCTCCTACATCCAGGCTGTAAGGGTTGATTGGTCCTAGGGTCCGTGAAAAGTTCACACAGGTCAACTTTGTTTATTTTCTTTTTCTTTACAACAACATATGATAACTTGTTTGCATAAAATTGTTTTTGTTCTTCTCTTTTGTTGGACCACATATTAATTTGACCACTCACTGAACCTACATGGGCTACAATAGATTGCAGTGACTCCGCAAGGACTATGAGAGGTTGTCGAATTAGGATCTTTCAACCTATTTATCAACTCCTCAAGTTGTTTTTGTTGTTTTCAATTTGCCCTAATATATTTTCTTGTGTTCCTAGGGGATGTCTAGGAATTAGGGGAGGGGTTGTTTGTGGCTCTTCATGAGGAGGCGGTGGTGGGTTTTCAACATTTTCAGATGGATTTTGATTTCCTTAAATTTAAAACAACTTTGAATTTAAATACCTAATTTAATCCATATTTTAAACAAAATTAGAGAGTAAAAAAATAGAAATACATACCTCTTCGACCCCCTTGATGTCGTGGTGCCATTTTGATGAAGATCTCACACAACTAGAAGCCAAAAATATGTTTCTATTTGGTGTGCACAGTTTGGAAGGCAAGAAATACAACCAAAATGCGGGTTTAGCAGAAATTGGTTTGCAAAATATGATTTTTGGGCTTTTAAATTTGTGGTTCTCTATTTGGCACATGCCTTATTTGGCATGCGCCAAATAGCCTGTTGGGGACCAAAAATATTTTTGGCATCTTTTTGGTTCCCCATCCTAGTGCATTTGCCCTTGGGGATTAATTAATTAGATTAATTGGAAGAATAGGATTTAAATTTGATTAAATTAATTAACCAAATTTAGGTATCTACAAGTCCAATGCATTGAAGGGTATAGTAGCAGTATTAAATGGAAATCTATAATACTTTTCCCTAAGAATAGTAGCAGTATAATTATAACAACTTAGAAGAGTTGATATGAATTCAAAAGCAATAAATAGAGAATGAGTTTTGTTTACAAGACCACTGGGTAGCAAGAAGGAGTCACATGGTCATAGAATAGACCCAGACACAAATAATGAAAAGCATCCCCAACAAATACAATGTCACGTTATAAAAGATTTTTTCTAAAGACGGTGTGCACTCCTTCTCCATAACAGTCATTACAGAGTTAGTATGGAGTATTAACAGTAGTATACAGTCACATGAATATTGAGCAGTCTATATACACCTTTGAAGACAAGTCATAGTGCATATAGTCTTCAATATTATGAACGAAGCAATGAGCAGGGTTTGAAAGATATGGAGTACTCCAGGACAGTAAAAAGAGGTTCATGACATATTTGAAATACATAGTCAAAAGTCACAGTGAACAATCTATCAAAGCCCTAAAGAAGTGCATGTAGATCATGTATAAGAACAAGGGATATCATTATTGATAACAAAGGAACAAAGATCAATCATATCAAATGTATCAAACATACAACTCCCAGTCTCATAATAGTAACATGAGCCTTCAAGAATAGTCAGTGCATGGTTAAAGACCAAAAGCAATACAAAGACACTATTTTTATCAATAACATGAACTTCTAAAATTATTCCTCTCAATACATGGGTTTGATCTTATCTTTTTAGGCATAGCTTTCACCCTAACAAAGTTAAAGCCAGAATATAAGCTTAAAGAAGTCATGGATAGAGTCTAGATAGATCTAAGCTATCAAGAAACCCTCATAAAAGTCAAAAAGATTTTATCATGCATAGTCTGAGATAACAACCCTCGGTCGATACCATAGTAGCATCACAGAGAAGAAATCATAGTTATCATAGTCATAACCATATGCATATCTAGGGTTTCATCCAAAAAACCCTAAGTATACACATGACTTTTTTAAGAAAATAAAGCTTCTTTGAACAAAGAAATAACGACAAACAAAAAAGGAAAGATACAATTGTTTAGGGTTTTTCATCATTTTTCTCATGCATAAAACAATGAAAGCATGAATATTACATCCAAAAAACAAAAAAAGAACATGCATGAAGGATCTTTGAAAAAAAAACTAATATGCATGCAAAATAATGTGGAAAAAAGACTGCATACCAAGATATGAAGCTCAAATCAAAGTCACAGAGAAGTTCATGTTCCAACCCCAGCTCGGGTACATGCAATGAGTGCATGTCGGCTACCCACAAAAGGGAGTATTCTTTGATAAGACAAAGAAAAAGAAAAAACAAGAATGAAATGAGATATGAAAGCTTTTAGGGTTTCAAATATCTCATCTTTTACATACCCTAAAATCAACACATCGATGAGCACTTTGCTTTTTATTTCTTTTTTTTTTTAAACAAATCAGAATGCCCCATAGTCAATGATGTGAAAGTCGTTGAAACTATGTAATGCAGCCCTAAAATAAAGGGCCAAGAGCTTCCTCAAACTCTTTCATTTTCTTTACTTTTATCATTTATACAAATAATATATTTTTATTATAAATATACTATTAAAAAAATTAATGTTAATAAAAATATATTAAGTTATAAAACAAAAAAAAGATATATTTATCATTTGTGATTAATATACTTATATTAAAGATTTATTTTATTTAAAATCTTAATAGAATTGTATTAAACTATAAAAGGAAATAACAAAAGAAATAAATATCTTATTTTATCTTTTATTAAAACAATATTATTAATTGTTTTAAATAAAAGTTAAAATAAGATTGTTTAAAGGATAAAAAGGAGAATATAATTTTTCATGCAGATTTCAAAGATAGGAGTGGTTTTTTTGGCAATTCATGCAGGAATCAGAGTATCACTTTTATACCTTTTGAGATGGGAAGCTATTTCTATCAACACGCACTAAAATTGGAGGATTTTTGCATGTCTTTTGAATGCTTTTTTAGGCAAATTGAACTAGGGGTTTCTTCATGCAGATTTTCATATTATAGCACTTAGCTATCATTAGCCCTATTTTCTCTCAAGGGATATCTTCTATATATTCTTCTCTCCTCTTCTATTATTTTTTGGTTCTTTCTTTTTGCTCACACATACAACAAAAATCATTGTAGCTCAGCTTTTTATTAGTTTTCAGCATTGTAATAGAGTTTTTTTTAGTTTCAATAGAGAGTACAAATTTCCTTGTCAATTATTTTTATTTCTCTATTGTTAGATAAATGATTTGATAAAATTATTGTGATTTAATTATGAATCCTTTACTCTATCTCATTTATGCTTTGCAGAAATAGGAAGATTTCATAGTAAATTCAGGTCATGGGTTGTGTTCATCTAGTTTCCAATAAGTTGCATGTTGTGAAAATTCACTTTTATTTCGTACAACATTGTGAACTTCAAGCCTTCGCATGAAATATTGATGAATTTCATCATCTTATTTGATTTGTGAGATAAAGTTAGTTCTATATTCTAATTGATAATAGTTCTAGGACAATAAGTAGAACTACACAATTTTAGTGCAATCACCTCATTTAGGATAGATTTTCATTACATTCAATTTTTCTATCCCTTTTCTTAGCAAAAAATTGAATTCTAGGAGATTCATCATACATGAATCTAACCTATAATCTGGAGATTCACCTTCACTTTGAGCAACCCATAGGCTCGAAGGTGTTTCCAAATTTCACAGGATTGTTGGGTATCATACTTAGCTTCACAACTACAATCCTTCATGACAACATTTTTTGGCATGCCCAGTGGGACCTATCCAGCTATCTTAGCTCAATAAAGCTCCATTTTTACTATTGTTTTGGTATTTTCAATGGTATTACAACCTTTTGAGGTTTATTTTAAAGTACCCAACAACTCTAATTTCTATTTTTTTTAGGAGATTGGGTTTTGATAGCACATGAGAAATATATAGACAAGGCAAAGTGTGGATTTGATTGAACATACAAAATTACCACCATCATAAAGGAAGAGAAAAATAGTAAGCAAGATAGAAAATTCATCAATTGTAATTCCACCTACTATTCCCAATTCTCAACCTCTCCCTAATCTTCCTAATCCTCAGTCTATTTCTTTTGCAATTCATACTAATCCTTTAATTATAATCTCTACAACTCAAATACCCATTATCCATAATCCACCAGTTTATCCTCCACTAAACCCACCAGTGATTCCAATGGCCTAGCCAAGAGTACATGCATTTGTACCATTCAATGGGGCAGCCCATTGAATTTGACTTAGCACAATAGCATACCGATTGCTACCCTAAAAACTCTACCTATTTTTATCAGTGAAGATCATACTACGTCAATAGAACACATAAGGTATGTGGCTTCCCTGTGTGGTATTCATCACGTAAGAGAGGAGAATATGGCTTATAGGCTTTTAGTAGCATCATTCATTGGCAAAGCACTCTAATGGTTTAGAGGTTTACCTGTACATTCTGTTGGATCATGGGATGACTTAGGAGACAAGTTGACCAAGCAATTTTCAGATAAGTCAGATCACCTCTCCTTGGTGGAACAGATGATGACCATTAAAAGAGCTCCACAAGAGCAGATGAATGATTTCAACTTTCAATTTTAGAGAAACTAGGATTAAATACTAGCAACAGTAAGACCTTCAACATACCATGCATTTTTGTAGTAATCTTAGGGCAACTAATAGTCATTGTTGTTATGATACAATCTATGGGTGGAGTAACATTACCTGTAGCATATGACATAGCCATTACAGTAGAAAATAGCCTTATTCAGGCAAGTAAAATTGCTCCTAGCCCTCTTATGCTCATTTTTCCTTATGTTTAGCCATTAAGGCCTTTACAAGTACCCCCTATAGCCCAAATGCCCATTGTTGTAGCACTAGGTTTTCAGAATTTTGCTTTGAATAATGTTGTTCCAACACACAGAATTGCAAGAGCTTAAGGGTGCCTAAGATAGGATACAAAAATTATTGTAGATTGTTAGCAATGATTTAGTAAGCCTCAATAATTAGCAAGGCCAAAATTATAGACCTTATCAAGCCCAGTATCAACCTAATAGGCCTAATTACCAAGCTAATCCCTAGAATTAGAGGAGGAACTATAATAACATGCCAAACCAATATTATAATCATAATAATGCTAGTTCCTCAAAGGAGATTGTGCATGTGCAAGATAATTTGGCACAATATTGGTTTTTTCCATGCCAACAAGATCACAACCAAGCAACCTATTTGAATGCAATGCATGCTCAGTCACAAGCTTTAATGGTTTAGAATAATGTTGTCTTTTAAAGATGAAGGAACTAACAAGGAACCAAAAGGTCCTGAGATTGCTTTGATGAATTGGCAAGGTGAAGAATTTTGTGGGGTTAATCACCCACAAGTAAAAAATTGACCTTATACACCAATTGTAGCCAACACAAGGTCAAAAAAGAGGGCTATTGACATGGGACAACAAGCTACAAATCATCGACAATAAACTGCAAATAGTCAACAACAAACTCATAAAGGCCAACATCAGGGTGATAAGTCAAAACATCAAGCTTCTACAAGTCAACAAGCTAATAACAAACCTCTACCTATTCAAAATGTGCAAATCCTACCAAGAGGCCAACCTACAGTAACTAAACAACAACAAAAGACTCATTTTCAACCTAAAGCATCACAAGTAGAGCCTGTTGTTCCAAAAGTATAGCAAAAGGTTAGTGGTCCTTCTTTTAATATTATTGAATATATGAAAAAATATTAATGTTCTATGTCTATGAAAGATGCTTTGCATATCCCCAGATAAAAGGACTTGTTGCAAGAAGCCTTAGCTAAATGGACTTTGACTAATGAGCCTCAAAACAATCAGCCTAAAGTTGTGCTCACCAATGATACTCAAGCCAAGAGTAACTAGAAAGCCCAAACAACAAAACCTCCTCCATTTTATGTGACTTTAATAGTTGGCCAGCACCTAAATCATAATTGCATGATATACTCAAGAGTTAGCAGTTCAGTAATGCCCAAACAACTAGTTGACAAAATTGGTTTGACATATGAGCCTATTTCTAAAGGAGTTGTCCAACTAGATAGAACAATACTAAAGATAGTATGAGTTATAAAAGACCTTGGTCTGACCCTACATGCATGGTCTGAATTATGTAATCCCACGGGATATCTACATAACTGACCTACCACCATACTTTGCTATATGCTTATATAGGGATTTCACTGCTAAATTGGGAGGATTTCTTTCCTCTGATTGGTCTCACGTGTTCTTTAGAACCATATATGGTACCAAGGTGACCATAAAATCATAGTCTTTGGCCAATGACCATCTTGAAACCTACACTCCAAGTCCCATAAATGTTGATCTTCTTGTTCGTGAGATAAAGTTAGTTCCTTAGTCAATTTGATAATAGTTCTAGGACAATAAGTAGAACTACACAATTTTGGTGTAATCACCTCATTTAGGACAGGTTTTTATTACATGCAAGATTTATATCCCTTTTCTCAGCAAAATAATAAATTCTAAGAGATTCATCATACATGAATCCAACCTATAATCTAGAGATTCACCTTCACTTTGAGCAACCCATAGGCTCAAAGGTGTTTCCATGTTTCATAGGGTTGTTGGTTATCATACTTAGCTTCACAGGTGCAATCCTTCATGATAACATTTTTGGCATGCCCAGTGGGACTTGTTCAGCTGTCTTAGCTCAATAAAGCTCCATTTTTACTATTGTTTTGGTATTTGCAACAATATTACAACCTTTTGAGGTTTATTTTAAAGTACCTGGCAACTCTAATTTCTGGTTTTTTTAGCAGATCGATTATTGATAGCACATTAGAAAGATATAGACAAGGCAAAGTGCAGATCTGGTTGAACATACAAAATTACCACCATCATAAAGGAAGAGCAGAACAGTAAGCAAGATAGAAAATTCATAAATTTTAATTCTGCCTACTATTCCCCATTCTCAACCTCTCCCTAATCTTCCTAATCCTCAGTTTATTGCTTTTGCAATTCGTACTAATCTTTTATTTATAGTCTTTACAACTCAAATACCCATTATCCATAATCCACCAGTCAATCCTCCATTAAACCCACCAGTGGTTCTAATGGCCCAACTAGGATTATATGCATGTGTACCATTCAATGGGGGCAGCCCATTGAATTTGCCTCAGCACAATAGCATACTGATTACTACCCTAAAAAATCTACCTATTTTTATCGATGAAGATCATACTATGCCAGTAGAACACATAAGGGATGTGGCATCCCTGTGTGGTGTTCATCACGTAACAAAGGAGAATGTGGATTTGAGGCATTTAGTAGCATCAAAAAAACTCCAGTGGTTCAGAGGTTTGCCTGTCAATTCTGTTGGATCATGGGATGACTTAGGAGACAAGTTGACTAAGCAATTTTTAGATAAGTCAGATCACCTCTCCTTCATGGAACAAATGACGACCATTAAAAGAGCTCCACAAGAGGAGATGAAAGATTTCAAATTTCATTTTTTAGAGAACCTAGGATCGAATACCAGCAACGGTAAGACCTTTAGCAAATCATGCAATTTTGTATTATCTTAGGGCAACTAATAGTGATATTGTTGTTATGATGCAATCTATGGGTGGAGTAACATTACCTGTAGCATACGACATAGCCATTATAGTAGAAAATAACCTTATTCAGGCAAGTAAAATTGCTCCTAGGCCTCCTATGCCCATTTTTCCTTATATTTAGCCATTAATGCCTTTACAGGTACCCCCTATAGCCCAAATACCCATTGTTGTAGCACTAGGTTTTCAGAATTTTGCTCAGAAAAATGTTGTTCCAGCAAACATAGAATTGCAAGATCTTAAGGGTACCTAAGATAGGATGGCAAATTACTGTAGACTATCGACAATGATTTAGTAAGCCTCAAGAATCAACAAAGCCAAAATTATAGACCTTATCAAGCCCATTATTAGCCTAATAGGCCTAATTACCAAGCCGATCCCCAGAATCAGAGGAGGAACTATAATAACATGCCAAACCAGTAGTATAATCAAAATAATGCTAGTTCCTCAAAGGAGATTGTGCCTATGCAAAATAATTTGGCACAAGATGGGTGTTTTCCATGCCAACAAGATCACAACCAAGCATCCTATTTGAATTCAATGCATTCTTAGTCACACGCTTTAATGGTTCAAAATAATGTTGTCTTTTAAAGATGCAGGAACTGACGAGGAACCAGAAGGTCCTAAGATTGTTTTGATGAATTGGCAAGGTAAATAATTTTGTGGGGTTAATCACCCACAAGTACAAAATTGAGCTTATACACCTTGATTGCAGCCAACACAAGGTGAAAAAAGAGGGCTATTGACATAGGACAACAAGCTGCAAATCATCAACAACAAACTGCAAATAATCAACAACAAACTAATAAAGGCCAACAATAGGGTGATAAGTCAAAACATCAAGCTTCTACAAGTCAACAAGCTAATAACACACCTCTACCTATTCAAAATGTGTAAATACTACCAAGAGGCCAACCTACAGCAACTAAAGAACAACAAAAGACTCATTTTCAGCCTAGCGCAACAAAAGTAGAGCATGTTGTTCCAAAAGTACAACAAAAGGTTAGTGGTCCTTTTAATATTGTTGAATATATGAAAAAAATTAATGTTTCTATGTCTATGATAGATGCTTTGCATATCACCAGATAAAAGGACTTGTTGCAAGAAGCCTTAGCTAACTTGACTTTGACTAATGAGCCTCAGAAAGATCAGCCCAAATTTGTGCTTACCAATGATACTCAAGCCAAGAGTAACCAACAAGCCCAAACAACAAAACCTCCTCCATTTTATGTGACTTTGATAGTTGTCCAGCATAGGTAAATCATAATTGCATGATAGACTCAAGAGTTAGCAACTCAGTAATGCCCAAACAACTAGTTGACAAACTTGGTTGGTCATATGAGCCTATTTCTAAAGGAGTTGTCCAACTAGACAGAACAACAATAAAGATAGTAGGAGTTATCAAAGACCTTGGTTTGACCCTACATGCATGTCCCAATTTTGTAATCCCACGGGATATCTACATAACTGACCTACCACCATACTTTTCTATATGCTTATCTAGGGATTTCACTACTAAATTGGGAGGATATCTTTCCTCTGATTGGTCTCACATGTTCTTTAGAACCATATATGGTATTAAGGTGACCATAAAATCATAGTCTTTAGCCAATGAACATCTTGAAACCTACACTCCAAGTCCCATAAATGTTGATCTTCTTGTTCGTGACCATAAGAACTACCCAGTGTTCAAGACCCAAACACACCTATTGTGGACATACCTGATGTGATCTTGGATGAGTGGGTAGTTGAGAATAATGTGGAAGATCCTTTCAAGCACATGGATGAGGTAGGACTTGGTATTTATATGATTCATGAGGAAGGTATTATTGTCCCTAACCTTGAAAAAGATGACAGCCAGTAGAACCGACGGTCTGAATAGAAGAGTAATGAAGTTTGGCAACTTTGGTTTGATGGATCAAGAGGCAAAATAGGTGCTAGAGGTGGTGCTTTGCTTCTATCATCGGAAGGTAAAAATTACTACACTGCTTTCAAATTTTCTTTCAATTGTACAAATAATACAACAGAATATGAGTCACTTGCACATGGTCTAGAGTGGGCTAGAAAGAAAAATATTAAGTGTCTACAAGTTTTTGGTGATAGTGAATTAGTAGTGAACCAAGTAAGGAATATTAATGTGACAAAAAATGATTTTCTAAAGATGTATAAGCATAGAATCTAGGACTTGATTGAATATTTTGATGAATTTAATCTCTTATCAATACCTAGAAGTTAGAATAAAGAAGTTGATAGACTTGTTGGCTTAGGTGCTCAATTTGATATTCCAAAGGAGCTAGAAAATGTTGAGGTACAACAATATGTTAAAGTTGTTGTAAGGCCTTCAATTCCATATAACAATGAAAATTGGCAAGTTTTTGCTGAACGATATATATATATATTCAATTTTAAAAAAGAAGAATATTTATTTTTATTTTTTTTCATTATTATTATTATTATTATTATTATTATTATTATTATTATTATGTATTTTTAGGAGGCATAAATTGTCCATATTCTATAATATATATTTTCTTCTCAATTTTAAAACAATCTAGAAGCAACTTTATATATTATATATATTTTTCCTTATTATATTTATATAATTATTAATTGTAATTTTTATATAACAAATTTTAAATATATATAAATTACTTATATATAAATAAGATTTAAAATATAAATAAAATTAATTCAAATTAATTTATAATTTCATATATATGAAAAAAAAGACAAAATTAATAATTGTATAAAAAACTTTAAAATAAAATAAAAATTAAAAAATAATAACAAATATTAAATGACAAATAACTAAATAAAACTTCTTTTTAAAGAAATAATATAAGAATAGAATATATATTTTTTTTAAATAGGTGTTCTTTATATAGATTTCTTAAAGATAGATAATAATATATATATTTTTTAAATATACTTTCTTTATATAGATTTTTCAAATTAATTCATAATTTCATATATATGAAAGAAAAAAGAAAAAAAAAAAAGATTAATAATTGTATAAAAGATATTCTTTATATAGATTTCTTAGAATATATGCTATTTAAAAATATACCTTCTTAGAATATATGCTATTTAAAAATATACCTTCTTTATATAGAGATTTTTTAATTTAAGTATAGGTATAACTGCTAGTAATGAGTCAGATTTTATAAGGATGCACTTTTTGGGACAACCCGATTAAAACTTTTGGCTATATTTATTGGTTGGGCGCTCTTATTCTCCAAGAGTATACAAGATTTTTTCATTTCATTGTAGTGTAAAACAATTCGGAGGAATTTGCTTTTCAGTCGTTTCAAGAATTTCGAGGTCCTTGGTGTACTTGTGAAGAATTTGTAGTGAATTTGCAGTCTGTGAAGTTTTAGTGTGTGGAGGTTTTAGTGTGTGTCAGTTGGAAAGATCCAGAAAAGGAGGATGCCTGCAGCAGGGTTTGTGGCTCCTGGAGGAGTGGAGTTCGAGGCGCGGATAACGCCTTATGTGATCATAACATGTATCATGGCAGCAAGTGGAGGCCTCATGTTTGGCTACGATATTGGAATTTCAGGTAAGCTTTGGTCCTTTGTGAAATCTTTATTTTCAGTGAAAATTTTAGTTTAGTGCTTTTTTTTTCTATGATGAAGAAAATCTTTTTTTTTATAAGGTTTTTTTGAGTTTGAACTCTGATTTCTGGTGAACTGATGGAAATATTGGCGGAGACTGACTGTTGTTGTTTAATTTGTAGGCGGAGTGACTTCTATGAACGATTTTCTGGAGAAATTTTTCCCTGTTGTGTATCGGAAAAAGAATGAGATCCAAGACAACAATACTTACTGTAAATATGACAATCAGGGGCTTCAGCTGTTTACTTCGTCTCTGTATCTGGCCGGTCTGATAGCGACATTCTTTGCGTCGTATACGACCAGAGTATGGGGCCGGAAGCCGACCATGCTTATTGCAGGTATATTTTTCCTGATTGGAGTAGTGCTGAACGCGGCAGCTCAAGATCTCGCCATGCTTATCATTGGCAGAATTATGCTGGGATGCGGAGTTGGATTTGCTAACCAGGTAGATACTTTTGTTCACGATATTTTATTTATTTTTGCCTATTATCGGTGGGCTTTGCATTTTCTAATTTCGCTTTAAAGTTTGTCTTGCGTCTTTTTAGTGTTCTTGAGATTCCTAATTTTATTGTTATGTTTATTTTGTCAGTTTTAACTTCTCTACCCTTATGTTGGAGAAAACTTTAAGTTGCATTTACTTTCTATTTCTGAAACCCTTAGTATTTTTCAGGATATCTTTATATTCTGGTTGTTTTCGTTCTGTTCTGCGGCAAATTATCCACTTTTTTCGTCCTGTTTTCGACCATATATCTCCATATTCCTTTTCGAACGAAATCTTTTTCACATTTATTCTTCAAATATTGCCCTTTTTGAATATTATAGATTTTATTTCAGAGCCTAATTTACTCTGTTATTTGCCTGTAAATTAAAATAATTGACGGGCGGATAATTTCAGAGCCTGATTAGCCCGTTAATTATTTTTGTTTGCCTGAAAATATGCACTGAATTGAATTAAATTGACGGGCGGTAAATTTCATGATGCAGGCGGTTCCTCTTTTCCTCTCAGAGATAGCACCGACGAGAATCAGAGGGGGTCTTAATATTCTCTTCCAGTTGAATATTACCATAGGCATTCTTTTTGCTAACTTGGTGAACTACGGAACAGAGAAAATCACGCCTTGGGGATGGAGGCTTTCACTGGGTCTGGCAGCAATTCCTGCTCTTCTTCTTACTGTAGGTTCCATATTTATAGTAGAAACTCCCAACAGCTTGATTGAAAGGGGGCTCCTGGAAGAGGGTAGGGTTGTACTCAGAAAAATTAGAGGAACGGACAATGTGGACCCAGAATTCAACGAATTAGTAGAGGCCAGCAGAATAGCCGCATCAGTTAAACATCCATTCAGAAATCTTCTGAAGCGCAGAAACAGGCCTCAACTGATCATAACAATGTGCCTGCAATTCTTTCAACAGTTTACCGGTATCAATGCCATTATGTTTTATGCTCCTGTGCTGTTTCAAACTTTGGGGTTCAAAAACGATGCCTCACTCTACTCTTCAGTTATTACTGGTGCTGTAAATGTTGTGTCCACTTTAGTTTCAATCTATTCAGTTGATAAAGTTGGGCGAAGAGTGCTTCTGCTCGAAGCCGGAGTGCAAATGTTTGTTTCACAGGTAAATCTTTGTAGCCATTTTGCTGTGAATTGTAATCACATGTAACCAATTTTTTTTTCATTTTAATATAAAAAATTGTAACGATTTTGTTTTGAAATTGCAGGTGATCATTGGAATTCTGTTAGCAACAGGGTTGAAAGAGGACGAAGATATTTCCAAGGGCATGGCAATTGTGATAGTGCTTATGGTATGCACGTTCGTCTCAGCCTTTGCATGGTCATGGGGACCTCTTGCATGGCTCATTCCCAGCGAAACATTTCCACTAGAAACAAGATCCGCTGGACAAAGTGTCACCGTGTGCGTTAACCTTCTCTTCACATTCGTCATTGCACAGGCATTCCTGTCAGTGCTATGCCATTTCAAATACGGGATTTTCTTGTTTTTCGCTGGTTGGGTTTTAATCATGTCTACATTCGTCCTGTTTCTCCTTCCGGAAACAAAGAATGTGCCAATCGAGGAAATGATAGAGAAAGTGTGGAGACAACACTGGCTGTGGAAGAAGTATGTCACAGACTCTGATCTGATCGATGATGAGGACGGTGATGCCTATGCCAATCAAGAAACTGGAAAAGCTAATGGCAAGGCCTATCACAATTCTCAGTTATAATTTGATTTTACTGCATGATTAATTTTCAAGCTTACAGTTTTTTCTAAGCCTCCCGAATCGATCTACTCTGCATCTCCGATTTGAATGGCTGCTTTTCCATGTCTCTGACAAGGTGTAGAGCTTGAAATTAACCAAGCCCAACCTTAAATCAATTCTGTTCCCCTTTCCCTTCAAAGATACTGAACCTGTAAGAAGGGAACCAAGCTCAGTAGCAGGATCTTCAATATATATTTAGAAAAAGGGTTCAGAAACTGGATGCTCTTAAATATGTTAAAAAAAATTCAGTATTATATTTCTATACATGTATAAATAAAAGTGGACTGTGAAAGATTTCGTCACAGTATTTTGATTCCACATATACAAAAACAAGTTTAATGGTTGAAAAGAGGGTATTTTTCTATTTACATAGAAAAACATTAACATCTTTGGTAGAAACATTTTCCGTGAATCTGACATTAGCATGAATGCATGGATTGATTTTTTAGTGAACAGTAACATTAGTTTTATTCTAGCTTTTATTAACACAATGTAAATTTATAATGTGGGACCGTACAATTATGTATTAAAAGTAAAATAAAACTTTGATGTTGGGCGTTTAAATAAGTATATTTCAACTAATATACACTGATAAACATTCACGGGTTACGTAGTTTAATCATAGTTTACAGCATCAGTCATAAGGAAGTCAGGAAGTAAGTAAAATCATAAAAGAGTTGGTAAAATAATAAATTTCATTAAGTTCTATAATTCATATGATAGAAATGAGTTGTTTTAGATTAGATTGTGTGAAATTTTTTATTATAAACATTCAGGATCATATTCAGTGATCTCTGTTGATACCAAAAAATTTCATACAATCAATTCCACAAACAATTGATTTCATAAATCTTATTTCTTTATATAAGAAATATTAATGTACTTTTCAATACAACTTCTGTTTTACACACAAATACAAGTGAAAATGTCTGCATCTTATAAACTACAATAAGAGAGTGTAGGTAATTCTTATGTCAACAATATGAGTAAGATTTGACAAGGATAGTTTAGAATAGTATCACAAGCCAAGCTTAATGTTAGACAATGTCACTTGTATGCTTTTTCTCACATAAGGAAAATCTAGTGTTCCAAAATGTAAGGAAAAATGACGACTTTTGTTGTTAAGATCTTTGGATTCAAACATATCCACATGCACAACAACAATCTCATCCATTCATTTTGTCTCTATGCTTATCCACACATACACACTCAATGATCACAACACACCTCTATGTAATATTGTTCTACATACCACTTAACACCTTGTCATCATGCATTTGCACATCATTACTTTTACATATAACTTGACTCTACACATGGACACGCATGCCTACACTTTGATTTTTCCAACTAGAACTGTAGGAGTTTGACACTTGACAGTAGAAGATCTTGACACATTATGTTTTTTTTCACATGAAATTACACCATAGACATATGAAATGATAGCCTTTTATATAAATAATTATAAAAGTTAGAGAAGTTCCCATCAATCACTAGTTATCTACATAATTTTATGTAGATTTTATTGCAATATAATTACATCACAAAAGTCATGCTATTGAATGTGCATTTGGATGCTAGTCTAGAATTACTTATTAATATTATACAAATTCTATAGGTTATTACTTTAGCTTTAGGATTTGTCCTTTGATCCAACTAGGTTCAAACCATTGGGTATTTGATCTTTGATATTTTTAATTTGCATGCTATTTAAAATGCAATCACAAAAATAGTACAAAGAATTTTTCATCTACTTCTACATTTGAAAAATCTCATGGGCATCAAGAGAAGAGAATAATGAAGATAGATGCATACTTAAAGTTTAAAAAAAAAATTATTGTAGAAATGCAATACTAGGAGTTTTAAACAAATGACTTTATGACTTAACATTAGTTATAGTGCACCATCACAATATTTTTAGGATATAAGTAAACCTTGGCATTGTAGTATTCAAGGGTAAAATTGACACCTATTGGATAGTTGGACTGGAAATGATAGGGAGAACTATCACATTACAACTTTGAATGATTTTGTCAATTTTCTACAAGACAAGTGCTATATAAATCTTGTATGGATTTTGGAGTCTTATATAATGAGTTCCATAAATAGTTTACATGTTTATAAGAGGAAATGTTAGACTATCTCTACATCCTTAATACATTAATAGAATTAAAACCTCTTATTCATGCTATGATGAGAGAGAGAGAGAGCCCTACCTTCCTTCCTTGTAGAGACCTCCATATTATTAAAATAATAAATTTCATAATTATAACAAATTTTCACATAATTACACATAATTAAAAATAAACACTTTATCAATTAATCCATTGTGCCTAATATACAAATGAGGATACATAGACTTGTTATAACTTGACACAATGTTTAATGTCATAAGCTGAGAGATTGGCTAAACATGGGGAAATTATTTCTATTACAAGAAACCATAAGGTCATTTACAATGTATATATAAAACATAGCTAAATAATCATCCTGACACGGACTCCCAACATCTATCTCCCATGAGCAACTACGAGAAAGAACATTGTCAAGGCATTTTATTGCCCAACCGTGAAGCATTTATGCTTCCCTAGAGTTCTTCCTGACACGATGAACCATTGACCCTGTTTGCAAACGTCTAGAGACTCAAAATTGGCAGGGGATGGAATCTCAATGCAACATGAAAATATCTAACATACAAGTGCATGGGACAAATCAAATCCACTTTCCTACTTAACAAGATTTAAAAACAAACTCAATTACCCACTTTTGCCAAAACAAAAAAAAAAAACTCAATTACAACTAATGCAAAAGATATCCATAAATTGAGGTATCAAGATATTTTAAAACATATCAACCTATAATGATAATTGTTTACCAACTTTATAAAATTTTCAATAATATGATACTCTTTGAGTCTTCCTTATGGCATGGGCATAGCATTGAGAAATTTGGTATTGTATAATTCTATTATTTTGTTCACTTCTCTATTGTAATCAATAATACTCCACCTAAGTGTTAAGTTATACTCTATTGCCATTGGCTATAGCTTATCTATAACCTTTACATTACTCTATCATAAGAAGGCAAAAATACTTGTCACTTATCTCTCAAGGCATAATTGACAACTACACTCTTTACTAGTAGATATTAGCCAACCTCGACTTAAAGATTATAGTAATTTCAATAATGCATCAAGGCTCAACATATTAATATATGCATCTTTATGCCCTATTATTACTATCCTCATTCCAAGGGTTTATTTTAAAAGATATAATCATGTTGGTAATTAATAAATATTCCACTTATTTAAGAGGGACCTTTGATTCTATTATTCCCTATCATAAGATTTACTTAATTTCCTTGTTCAAGCAAAGCTTATATATTGTATATCTTTATAGTACAACTAAATCTCTAAGAAGGAAATTTACTTAATTAACACCTCTATAGGGTTTATACGAAAAGACTACTTTCATCAATTCAATCTACTTTGCAATTAACTACTCCTCTACTTACCTTATCATGGTATACTCAATCTACCATAATACATGTATGGTTTAAGGTATAAAGAATAATTCCATTCTTATCAACTTTATAGCAGCAACTTTACTCTCTCTCGTATATATAGATCAAAGATTTACCTATAAGACTCATTATTCTTTTATACAAATAATTTACTTATCTTTTACATAGATCAATTATTAACTTATTTACACCTTACCTCTTTTCAACAATATGTTTTTTTTTTTACACAATTAATTTACTTATTCCTTCACACAAGCAAATTTCTAACTTATTTACTTGTCCATTATTTTCAAGAAATATAATTAAATATACACTTATTATTATATTCTCACTTTTTCCTTTCATGTGAATTAATCATTTTAAGTTAATGCACATCTCTTATTACGTTGAAGGCATCTCCTATATGAAATGGACAAGCTAACTTTTAAAATCGATGATTGAAAGTTCACCAAAACCTATGCAAGACGATTAAAGTTGTCCCACCCGTTGATTTTCACGTTCTTCATTATCATAGCACAACATTATTTTTCCCATTTCTTTTCTTCCCAATATTGTGCACAACATGACACTATTTTTGTACTCTATTCATCCATAGTCTAGAAAATTTGTATTCTCTATTCGTCCATGGTCTGGCAAAAACTTATGTACCTTAGGGGAGAGGAGCTAGAATATGCATGGGGACATAAACGTGAGATAGCAATGAGGTGGTTAGAGGCCTATAGGTGACTGCCTAACCACCTAGTACATGTTGACATGTGTCCCAACACATGTACATGCCATAACCAATCAATAACACCATAAAATATAGACATGTATTAGTTAAAAATTGTATTGTTCCCATTTAAAATATAAAACTTTAAGTTCATAACAAAACATTAAAACCACGAATACTACTTCAAAATAAAGGTTTTGTGTTTGGTCATAAAACAATACATGCCCAATAATGGGACCACAATAAAAACATTAAGTGTTTGCATTAAACATTAAAAGTATAGCTATTCAACCCTTCAAACAACCACATTCCACCAATACAAAATAACATGACAACAACCCCATGCCACTTGAGAAGACATGGACAGTGATGTTACCACACAAAGGTCTCTCGATGGTCATTAGTTTTCCATGTGTGGGTCAGACCATGGGACCCTTTCAACACCTTTCTGCAACCACTGTCCCATCTGTCTAGGTCGAACCAGCCACATATGGTCACTTCAGTGTCGTCACTAGTCATATCACTTGCATCAATCACACCGACTATGTAAGGCCACATATTTAACAACCAAAACAATCAACTCAGACATAAAGGGAAAAAAATTGAAATTTCAAATTTCAAATTCAACACAATAGGTAAAGATATTAAAGGACTTCGATTCAAATTCAAATTCTCATTTATAAATGTGGACATAAAATCATCCCATTTCATTCAGTGGAGCAAGAAGACAGAGCTGAGAGGACGAAGAAGCGAAGGGGAGCAAGAAACAAAGAGGAGGAAGAATACAGAGCACATTGCAAAGGTGCAAGAAGACATAGAATCACACAAAGAAATAGTTTTTCCCAGGTATTAATCTTCTTTAGAATCCAAAACTTCGTTTAACTACTATAATAAAATAACTTGTCTAGTTTTTAAATAAAACTATCAATACCCTACCAAAATGCGAGCCAAAAAAAATTGCCATACACCAACAATTCTTATTTCTTGCGGACCCCCATGGACCCAGTTACCTAGAAGTCTGCCAACTCCCTTTTTGCTTGCAGTGGGAAATGCTC
Source organism: Cryptomeria japonica (assembly GCF_030272615.1). Lineage (NCBI taxonomy): Eukaryota > Viridiplantae > Streptophyta > Pinopsida > Cupressales > Cupressaceae > Cryptomeria > Cryptomeria japonica. Next base: position 470,650,043 of record NC_081408.1, read on the forward strand.
ATCGCCTTCATCCCCACCCCCACCTCCCACTTCTGCACCACTTTCTTTCTCACGAACGTATTCTTCCAACAATATCCACCCCAAGGTCACTTCCAACCTCTTGGTTTCTTTGTCCTCCCCTACTCTCCATCTAATAAATGGGAAGACGGTAGTCACTCCTCCCTCTTCAGCCCCATTGTGAAGATCAAAACCAATTCCAAGGATGGTTGTGTTGAGAAAAGGCTATAGGCCACATAACCATTCCTGCCCCACTATTCCTTGCAATAGCCATGTAGCCTTTTCAAAATTCTTCTCAATCTCCAGCCCCCATGCCTCCGCCATACTCACAATATCTACATTGGTGTGGTACTTGTGTTATGTTTCCATGAAACATTCACCAAGATACACCTTCAGTGTCATAAGAAATTCTTCATCATGGTGCTTGAAAATTGACTTCAATCTCTTGTTAGATATTTTCCCAACAAATTCGAGATGTTGCTTTGTTGTGTAGAGAATGAATGTAGCTTCCATGGTTACCTGCAACTCCCAACAACTTCCCCTTCCCTGCACACTACTTCAAATAAAATAAATTGTCCATGCATTACTTACTTCACCCCTATAAATACAACCATACAAGGGTTATTTAATATCTCCTCATAAATGCTTTCGATAAATGGTGGGCAGCCAAATCTCTACTAAGATTTTTCTAACATTCCCTTCTCATTACGCAACCACCACCTCTTATTCCCAACATTAATGTCATTTATTGCCAAATGCTTTTGAAATTAAAAAGGCTATCCCTTTTCAGTTCCGACTACGTGACATATATTTTCCGTCCTTTTCACATTTAATGGATAATGTGGGAGAGGAGTCAGAATGTGCATACCCTATCTTCAAGGTGTCCATGTATACATATATCTAGCAGTATATATATATATATATATATATATATATATATATATATATATATATATATATATATATATATATATATATATATATATATATATATATATATATATATATATATGCATTAAACTTTCACAAAACTATATTTTCAAACAGCCAATTCAACATACATATAAGCCCAATTCAAACATCGAAATCCATATCAAAAGGCATGGTTGAACAAACATATAAGTGTAGATGACTGAAAATGAATCCTCCATCAATTAAAATGAGGGCCTTCATGCCAATTCGAACATAGATTCAATCATTTTCTCAAACAACGAATGCAACAGACAATCAAACATTGACTAAATAGAACATATGTACATATAACTCTACAACTCTTCCAAACGATCTCTTCATGAATCAAATTGAGTGGCTTCAGACCAATTCAAACAACCAATCAAACGATCAATCAAACAGTGACAATGCAATTGAGAATAGAAACATCATAATCCAAACAGTGAGTCTACATGGTTGTATCTACAAACAACATTGAATTAATTGGTAGTTGGAAATACACATCTATATCTACATGCATTTACATGTACAACTGTTGTATGTATGTGTATTTACATATATGTACATATAAAGTTGATGTACATATATGTATATACAGATATGTACCTATAGAGGTGATGTACATATATGTATATAGTGATATGTATTTTAAGTTGATGTGCATATATGTACATATAGAGACGATGTACAAATGTGTATGGATAGATATATACATATCTCTACATACAAACTTGTACATACATATATGTGCATTCATGTATAAAAATTTTGATACCTACCTATATGTACATATCTGTACATATAGATGTATATGTTTCTATAGAATTTGATTATTATTTATAGCATTTTGTTTCATACTCTATACCCTAACTGTTTCACTTCCTCCACACAAAACCTCATTATCCTTTAACCGTCATACTCATGGTCACTATAATTTTCCAGTTTGTAAATCACCAGTCATTGTTGTACTATATAGTAATGTACACTAAACACTACATTCCATAGTTCAACTTTCAGGTCACATGATATATTTGCAATCTATACCATGATGCAAATTACTATGAAGAAGTCACAATGATACATTCCAGATAATAGACATCGACACAGCTGAGTGTGGATGTTTCAAACAGAGATGAACGCTATCAGATTGTTCAAAATTATGAACACGATAGGGTAAACTATTTGAAGGCCCATCAGATAGTAACAACTCAGGTTCTTATTGCAACTCTCCGTCCAAATGATGTAGATGATGAAATCCTAACTCGCCTCTGTGAATCTTACCCCTCCTCACACTCAACAATTCCACCTACTGGATGGCTAGTTCACATCCCATTTCCATGCATTCGAGCATAGCAAGAATGGATTATGAAGCATGCTCATATTGTTCACTAGCTCTTTGTCTATCCATACCCTTGTGATGATCATCTCTTTCCAACCAGAATTCAAAATTATTCAAGGTCAATCTAGAATCATGGCAAACCAACTATCTCGATAGATTTTTCTTAGAAAACTATGGTCCAAATGTTGCAAAAAACATTGCTGAAAGAGTGATTGGGAGTGTCGAAGATAGTCTTGATCTTTCATCCTAGCTAATAGCACTGGCATGGGTGGTCGATGAGGCAATGGCTCTAGGAGTTTACTTGCAAGTGCAAAAACAAGACCCCACATTCACTTCCCCTTCACCACCTACAAGTTTCATGGATGATGTGGTGCATGACTATGTCGATTGTGGCATATCAGATAGCCAACTAGATGCAAATTTGACACAATATACAATAGAAGTTGGTAATGAGGAAGAAGAGAGCCTGCTATCACAAGTTAGTGAGACGCTCACCTCTTAATAGGAAATAGGACTGTCAAGATTTTTAAAGATGCATGTTCACATTGTGAACAAGAAACAAGGGAAAGGTGTTGATAATGGACTTCGGTTGAGCCATGATTCATAGTTGATTACATCTAATGAGTACATGGAACATTACATGGTTCGAGAGGTGAAGAGAATGGGAGTGGAGGAGACCAAAGAAAGAAAGAAAGATCAGGCCAAAGAGAATAAGGCAACACACATATTGGCAAAGCAGAAGAAGGATAAGGAAAAAATACAAAAGGAGATATTGTGTAAGGAAAAGGAAAGGCTAAAAGAGCTATAGAAGAAGGAGGAGGAAAGATATATACAAGAGAAGGAAATGAAGGAGCATGAGGCAGAGGAAAGGGCCATCGAGGAGAAGAGAATGATTATGGCAAGAAAGAGGATGTTAAACAGTCCATCCACTCCATCGAGTCTGTTGCTTGAACAACATCCCTTAATGCAGGATTCGCTGAACACAATGATCCCGAACTTTCCACCACCTTAAATTCGTGAACCAACTTCCCCATCCATGACCTTTTCTATTCCTTCAAGTCATATGGTAGGGGTTGCAACATTTGCCAGCAATCCTGGGTATTGTAGCCTAAGAGAAGCTGATGAGAACATGGAGCCTGTCATAGGATCAGGGGTAGCACCTACAGTTAGATGAAGTTTGTTTCCCCCTTGGTTTAACTGACCTCTAGAAGGACATATCTATAATTTTTTTTGTCTTTCTAATTTAACAAGACAGGCTAGAACTGCGAAAATGTCTTATGAAGACATGAATTTGACATGATTTTTGTTTTGATTATGCTCATGTCTGGTATCTTTTTTATATGTCGATACACCACAAAACAAGTAATGGGATGATTGAGGAATATGAAAAATAGTACATGATTTTTGTTTCCAATTATGTTTATTTCATTTGTTTTAGGGTCAGTGCAAGAAGCTGAGTCCACTTTTTGGCCAAAAAGTGGAAGTGTTTTCCCTGATTTTCAGATTTTGTCTCATTTGAGCTTAAATTTTGAAACACTTGGAGATTGAATCTTGGAAAAAGTCAGTAATATAAAAGATATCCCTCTGAGTTTAATTTCCAAATATGTAATTTATTTTAATACCTACATAATAAAAAATAACTTTTTGAATGGAGTTCTAAAAACTATGTTTTAAAAATGCCCGTTTCGGGACCATACCATGCATGTGTACGACCCACACTTTTTGACACAATTAAAATTATTTTTTCAAACCATTTTGGGAAATGGTTTGTAACACACTGAAGATTGATGAACATATTTTTTTATATATTTTTTTTAAATATATCTTTTTAATTAATTTTTTAATGACCGTAATTATCTTTTTAAAAATTTGATGTGTACGGCCCACATAATTTGATGTAAACTTAACATTTTTTTTAAAAATAGAAAAGGGTTTTTTGTAGATTGATGAAATATAAAGTTTTTTTCAAAATTCATTAAAATAAAAAATTTATTAAATTAACAAAATTAGTTAATATTTCAAGTTTCTGGACCCAATTTAGTATAAATTAAATGAAAAATAGTTAAAATAACCAATTTTTAAATAAATTTACATATTTAGAATCTAGACAGTATAATCTGAAATGGGTTTTAATTTCGTATAAAAATTCTTTAATTACAGGCACGTAAACTATTTCAAAAGTTCATATTTGTGCTTTCATTTATGGAGATTTGAATTTGCAGGTCCATGTCTCAGGTGTGGCCATCCTAGGCCTATCATGTACCTAATCCCAAGGCAAGTGGTGGGTTGTAGAATCAACTTCCATAGAACAGGCCCCCATTTTCAAAACGGGTGCTCGTTCCTTTTTTTAATCATTGGATTTAGGAACGGGCCCCCGTTTTTAAAATGGGGGCCCATTCCTAAATGATCGTTACTATAAAAAAGGGACAGATTGCATCAGTTTACCATAGTATCATTGGAATCCGTACTGACAAACATTTTTTACAACATTTGGTAGTACTTTTTAATATTTTTTACATAAATTTCTGAAGAACTCGTTAAAAAGATATTATTTTTTGAAGAGTTGTTTGTAAAGATGGGTTCTAGGAAACGTCAAAAGAAATAAAGGAAGACAATGACAATGGAAAAAATTCAAGCACAAAGAGAGAAGGAGGTAAAACGCCAAATAGATCGAATATCACAACAACGACAATTGAATAACACTTCTGAAACATCTAGTTCAATGCCCGTTGTAGATGAGACCATTGAAGAGATCATGATGGACGCAAGAAATGTAGAACCAAACATGGGTATGATTGTTTATGCAAATGTTCATGTGGATGCGAATCCTGGTATGTTTTTAAATCCCCAAGACTATGATGCCAATCAAATTGTTGATTTAAATGAAGCTGGATATAAATTTCATATACCAATATAAAAAGAAATAAAAATTGAAAGTATTACACACCCTCTCTGAAAGAAAATGAATGTAATTTGTTTACTATTGATAGCAATGTGCTAGATAATCTTAATGGGTTAGTTTCTTGGAGACAAATCAGAACACATGCGAACAGATTATATAAACAATTTTTATATAATAAAAAGTTAGGATTCCAATGTCAATTAATGCTACAATTAATAAAAATGTTAAAAATGTGTAAAGTCATGAAAAAAATAGGTATTTATACAAAACCATAAAGAAAAGATGAATCATATAAGAAAGTTGCATCTACCATTGCCAGTGCCATCGATTCTATCAGAAAAACAAGTCGATCTAAAGATAAGAATGCGACACGTAGAGTTATAACAACTGCTATAGCTGACAAAACAATTGTTAATAAAACAATGTTAAGTGATATAAGTGGCTATTTAAACTTACATCGTAGAACCTTGTCAAGAGCGGCCAAAAGAAGAGACACAATTGAAACCGATCCACTAAATAATTGTTGGAGTTTTAGTGGTAGACTTCAAAGGTCGGACATGAAATTAAATGATGAAACTAAACAATTAATTGCAAAATTTTGGCATGATAACAATAGAGTTTCATCAAATGCTAGAGATGTTTTAAAGTTAAGGGCGGGATCAAAAATTTGTGATCCTCATCCAAAACATCTTCTTGACATGACTCAAACTGAATTCTTTAAAAAATTTAGTGATGAATCTATGTTAATGAATCTACGAATTAGTCAAAGATCATTTGAAAAATGAAAATGCTAGTATGTTAAAATCAATAAGCAAATAATTTCTTTTTGTTGTAAAACTCATGTTCAGTTTCGCTACTATTATGATGGTTTTCGATATATACATTGTATGTTGCATGACAATGATCTTGTGCAGGATTGTGGTGTTTATGTTCCACCTGAAACTATAAAAGATTTTATTGCAAGTTTATTTTGTAAACCACCTAATGAGCAATTATTTCTTTCCAGTTCATGCATTTATGGCCTTTGCAATTTATGTGGGAACTATTCTTTGATAGGTGAATGTTTGTATGAACATATTTCATCTTGATAGTTCTGATACTTAATATAAGTATAGATCCAATAGCCAACAAGATGAGAGGGGGGGGGGTGAATCATACAAACTTAATCTTCCATAAAAACATCAGATTCAACCTTGGTAACATATACTTCAGTAATATAACCAAAACTGCTAAACATACAAACTCAAAAGCATATAAACATCATAAACCTCATAACACCAAATTTAACGTGGAAACCCAAATAGGGAAAAACCACTGTGGGATTTCAGACCCACTAAGAAATATACTCTTCTAGATTATGCTCGGTTAAAAGAAAATCTTGTTAAAGATTACAAACACATTGCTAGATGTGACCCGGTTAAGGGATTTCCCTTAGATCTGTTAGGATCTTCACCTTGTTAGAAGTGACCTTGTTAAAGGATTTCAAACACTTGATTAGAATGTCACCTTGCTAGAGGGTTTTACAAATAAGACTGTTAAGTCCATCTGTTAAGAGATTTTCTGTCACTTTCACAAAATAACAGTAATAAAAATCTATCTGCAACTTCACATCTAAAATGCTAAAGCAGATTCTTATTTGTTCAATACAATCTAGACATAGAACTAATCTTGTCTATCTGCTGGGCTTCTATACTCTGTTATTCAAATAGGTCTTCAAGCTTCTGTGCTCGGTAATCACTATGTAGCATCCCTATGCATACATTTGCCCGCATGCATTGTTTATCAATAGTTCCCTATTTATAAACAATTAACTAACCCCTTAATCTCCTTGATCACATTTCCCATGATCAATCATAGCCATCAGATCTTCATGCTTGACCAAGTTCAATGTATCTTTCGATTTTAAAAACATTTTACCCCACCTAGGAACTTACATATATTTCTTGGAACTTGTGCTAGGGTATTGCGGTTCAATTTGAACTGTAGATCTTCATGTCGATCTTCCATTTCCATAGATTCTTAACAAACTTTATTTACGACATACCAATCATTTAATCAATTCTAGCTCATCAGCTTCCTTCATTAAATAACGCATGTAACCATTTACTGTATTCTGTTATAGCTCAGTTACAACTCGGTTACAACACTAAACTTCACTCGGTAGACATTCTACCTTGATTAACCGATAGCGATAACCTTAGGGTTTACCGACTAGGTTCCTTAGGGTTTACCGACTAGGTTCTTTGCTTGGTAACATAGTATAGTATTCACCTTACAATTTGCAACATATGTATGATGTTAAAACAATATAAACATCATGATCTTATCATTGTTTGACTCAGTAATAGTTCCCATTGAATACCTTATTCATCCCCTTATTCATCATAATCTTTCCTATGTCTTTTACCGACATCTTTATATTCTTCAAATCATACTTCTCAAGATATGGCAACATCATACTGAATTAGAAAATCAATTTCTTGACATCATTGACAAAATAATAATATTAAGACAATAAACATCCTTAATCAGTTATATCCATAATCATCAACAATCTTCTCAATATCCTTATTGAAATGCCAACAATCTTCCATTGTCTGTTATAATGCCAAATCCTAACAATCTCCCCCTTTGGCATTGATGGCAAAACCAATTGATTAGACCTTAAAAGATTCAGATTGCTTTGATTCTGAAATGCTGAAATGCTCTCTTGCTATCAATAGGTTTCTCCCCCATACATTAGACTTCTCCTCTTTTTTCAGTCTTCTATCCAATCTTCAGTCTTCTCCCCTTTCCCAGTTTTCTCCCCCTTTGACAACAATGCCAAAAAGTAAAGAACTAAAACATAATTTCTTCCTGTATGAAGTGAATTCCTGTTGTAATGTGTCAATTCAGTCTCAGTCAGAGCATTTTGTCTTCAATTCCTATTCCCTGTATTGTTTCCTGTAATATTTCATGTACACCTTTAGAAAACATCATAAAGTGTGTAAATCAACATCAACTCCTAAAAGATATTCGATAGAGTCATCGGATTGATGCTTTCACCAAACTCGGTTAGTGAGTAGAAGATAGGGGTAGGAATTCAAAAGTGTCCCTTGGTAGTGGCTTGGTGAAGATATCTGCTATTTGTTCCTTTGTGCTAACATACTCCAACACCACTTTCTTCTCTTGAGCTTCTTCTCTAAGATAATGATATTTAATAGAGATCTACTTTGTCTTAGAGTGCATAACATGATTCTTTGAAATGTTAATGGCACTAGTATTGTCATAGAATATAGTTACTGGCTCGGTAACTTTCTCATTTATACCTTCCAACAGTTGTTTGATCCATGCAATGTTGGTACAATTCAATGCTGCAGCAACGTATTCAGCTTCTGTTGTTGACTGTGAAACACGTCCTTGTTTCTTGCTAAGCCAACTCACTAGTCTTTCTCCTAAAAAGAAATCTCCTCCACTTGTTCTTTTTCTATCATCAATGTTGCCTGCCCAATCAACATCAGTATAAAATTTTAAATCAAAATCATTTCCTTTCTGATATACTAAGCCATAATCCTCTATGCCTTTCAAGTATCTAAAAATTCTTTTGATTGTTGTCATGTGCATTTCCTTAGGATCTGCAGAGAATCTTGCAACTATACCTACTGCATGTGTTATGTCTGGTCTATTGTGAACAACATGTTGTAGCTTTCGTATCATGGATCGGTAAAGTTTCTCATCAACAGATGTAGATTCATCATTCTTTGATAATTTACAGTTGGTAGTCATAGGAGTACTTACTGGTTTTGAATCCTCCATTCCAAATTTCTTCAAGATTTCCTTTATGTACTTGGATTGAGTAATGAAAATCTCATTTTTCATTTGCAGTATCTGTAAACCTATAAAATACTTTATCTCACCGATTAATGACATCTCAAATTCTTTGCTCATTTCATTTCCAAAGTTCTTACAAAGAGAGTCATTTCGACAAAATATAATATCATCAACAAATATGGCTGAGATTAGTATTCCATTTTCATCATTCTTCATGTATATATTGATGTTCTCACTTGTCCTTATAAAACCAATCTTAATCAAATAAGAGTGCAATCTTTCATACCATGCTCTAGGTGCTTGTTTCAAACCATGTAAATCTTTGTTCAATTTACATATCTGATCTTTATTATTGTCTTCAACAAATCCTTCAGGTTGTTCAATAAAAACTTCTTCTTCTAATATTCCATTTAGAAATGCATATTTGACATCCATTTGATATACCTTGAAGTTTTTGAAAGTAGCATATGCCAACAATGTTCTTACTCCTTCAAGTCTAGCAACAGGTGCAAAGGTTTCACCATAATCAATTCCTTCTTCTTGAGCATAACCTTTGCAAACTAGTCTTGCCTTGTTTTGAATGACCTCTCCTTTTTCATTTAGCTTGTTTCTGAAAATCCACTTTGTACCGATTACATTTTTGTCCTTCGGTCTTGGGATTAGTGTCCATGTGTCATTCTTCTTGATTTGAACAATCTCTTTTGTCATAGAATTTATCCAATCTTCACTGTTAAATGCCTCTTTCACTATTCTCGATTCAAATTCAGATATCAAACATGTGTTATGTCTCAGTTTGTTCCTTGTCATCATTGGATCATCCTTATCTCCTATAATTTGACTTGGTGCATGATGTCTTCTAACATACTTGGCTAATACAGGCTCGGTAGGCTCTGTATGATCTTCTTCATCACTCGGTAACTGGATATTCTCTTCATTTTCTTCAATAGTTTTCTCGATAAGACTTGTCGGTTGAACATAGACAAATTCATCATAGTCTTTTGGTTCCTTGGAATTTCCTTCATCATTTCTTTCTACAAATTCATCAATTTTCACATTTGCACTTTCTACTATTTTGTTAGATGATTTGATTAGACATTTAAATGCTTTGCTTCTAGAAGAATAACCTAGAAATGTTCCTTCTTCACTCTTCTGATCAAACTTTCCATTTCTATCATCTTTGTGAACATAACATCTACTTCCAAATATTTTAAAATAACTTACATTAGGTTTCTTATCATACGAAATTTCATATGGTGTCTTCAAAGTACCTTTCTTCAATTGTACTCAGTTCAGGGTGTAAATTGTTGTGCTTACCGCTTCTCTCCAAAATGTTTGTGGCACTTTCTTTTCAATCATCAGTGTTCTAGCACAATCCATGATAGACCTGTTTCTTCTCTCAGTTATTCCATTCTGCTGTGGAGTTCTCGGTGCAGAGACTTGTCTTTTAATACCATGATCATTGCAGAATAAGTTGAACTCATCAAATGTGAACTCTCCTCTTCTATCTGATCTAAGACATTTCAGTTGTCTTCCTATTTCATTTTCAACTCTTGCCTTGTACCATTTAAACATTTGAAAAACTTCTGATTTATCTTTTAAAAACATTACTGACATCATCCTTGAATAGTCATCCACAAATAATATGAAATATTTATCACCATAATAACTTTGAACTTTCACAGGACCACAAAGATCAGTGTGCACAAGATCTAAAATTCCCTTAGAAGTGTAAGACTTACTTGTAAAGCTTGATCTTGTCATCTTACCCATCTAGCATCCTCGACACATAGCATTCTCAGGTTTTTCAAGACTCGATAGACCTCTTACTCGGTGCTTCTTACTTATTTTGATCAGATTATCAAAATTTACATGACAAAACCTTTTATGCCATAATCAGGTATCATATATCTTTGCATACAAACACTTGTTACAAGTTGAGTCAAGGTGAAATGTGTTACCTTTTGTTTGTGTCTCGGTAGCAGCTAACTTTCCATTCTTGTCATGAACTTTGACAATTACTTTCTAAAATTCTATTTGGTAACCTGTGTTGTTGAGCTGTGCTACACTCAAAAAATTGTATTTCAAACCTTCAACCCAATAAACATCATTGCATCTTGCATTGTCAAGAAGTGTTATTGATCCTTTACCTTTTACCAGACATGGTGCATCATTACCAAATCTAACATAGCCTCCATCATAATCTTCTAACATAACAAACTTGTGTTTATCTCCTATCATATGATGTGAGCATCCACTATCTATGATCCAAGAATCATTAGTATTTATGTGAGGTATTAGGGCTTTTTCTTCATACCTTTCTTCATCTAATCCATCTTTGATAGCCACATAAACTACTTCCTCTGTATCAGTTTCATCTGATTTATCATCATTGGATTCCTCATCAGCTATTAAGCATGTCTTTCTATCTCTTCTTCTGAAGTCTCGGTGTCCTCTATAATGATTGTCTTTCTGTCTGTCATCTCGGTATTCTCTCTTTTCAATAGAATTTTTGTCAGGACAATTAGAAGCCATATGTCCTATTTTATCACAATTGAAACATTTCAAAGGTAGTTTTCCTTTATACTTACCTTTGCCTCTTGGTAACCTTTTGGCTAATAGTGCTTCAAACTCTTCTTGCTTTCTGATTTCCTCATAGAGTTTGTGTACTTCTTCCATGTTCTTACGAAATCTTTCACTTGCTCCACTATGATCTCCTTCTGAGTACTTATACTTTCTTTCATTGTAATCATTAGATTCATCAAGATGAAAAGAACTAAATGCAGATTCAACTTTATTTACCGAAGATCCACTATTATCAAAGTTACTTAAACTCAAATGCATGTAGCTTACCAATAGTAGCATCTAAAGAAACTGGCATATTAGGTACAGACCTCAATTCATTGATTGCAGAGACTCGGATTGCATAAGCTGGTAGAAGGGTTCTTAACAACTTACTTGTTATATCCTTTTCTTCAATAGTTCCACCTACTCCTTTGATTTGATTGACAATCTCCTTTAGTCGTGTACTATACTAAGTTATGTTCTCACCTTCATTCATCCTCATAGATTCAAGTTGTCCTCTTAGACTATCTACTTTTGCTCTTTGAACATGTTCATCTCCTCCATATACTGATATGAGCTTATTCCACATAGCCTTTGCATCATTGCAGCCTTCTAGGTCATTAAACTCTGAATCGGTCAATGCAGATGTTATTTCAATCATTTCTTGGATATGTTCTTGCTTCGCCTTTATCTCTTCCATTGTCAATAGATAGGTGCTCGGTGTGACGAAATCATTCTCCAGATAATATACAACATATTCTCCAACTCCTGATAGGTGCAGCTTCAACCTTTTCTACCATGTAGAGAAACTTGACTTGTTCAGCTTCGGTGCATCCCTCTTATACATCTTTGGATCTTTAACTCAAGTGCCTTTAAACTTTTCTTCTGGAGTCCAATGCTTTGATACCAATTGATAGTTCTGATACTTAATATAAGTACAGATCCAATAGCCAACAAGATGAGAGGGGGGGGTTGAATCATACAAACTTAATCTTCCATAAAAACATCAGATTCAACCTCGGTAACATATACTTCAGTAATATAACCAAAACTGCTAAACATACAAACTCAAAAGCATATAAACATCTTAAACCTCATACCACCAGATTTAACGTGGAAACCCAAATAGGGAAAAACCACTGTGGGATTTCGGACCCACTAAGAAATATACTCTTCTAGAGTATGCTCGGTTAAAAGCAAATCCTGTTAAAGATTACAAACACATTGCTAGATGTGACCTGGTTAAGGGATTTCCCTTAGATCTGTTAGGATCTTCACCTTGTTAAAGGATTTCAAACACTCAATCAGAATGTCACCTTGCTAGAGGGTTTTACAAATAAGACTGTTAAGTCCACTCAGTTAAGAGATTTTTTGTCACTTTCACAAAATAACAGTAATAAAAATCTATCTGCAACTTCACATCTAAAATGCTAAAGCAAATTCTTATTTGTTCAATACAATCTAGACATAGAACTAATCTTGTCTATCTACTGGGCTTCTATACTCTGTTATTCAAATAGGTCTTCAAGCTTCTGTGCTCGGTAATCACTATGTAGCATCCCTATGCATACATTTGCCCGCATGCATTGTTTATCAATAGTTCCCTATTTATAAACAATTAACTAACCGCTTAATCTCCTTGATCACATTTCCCATGATCAATCATAGCCATCAGATCTTCATGCTTGACTAGGTTCAATGTATCTTTCGATTTGAAAAATGTTTTACCCCGCCTAGGAACTTGCATATATTTCTGGGAACTTGTGCTAGGGTATTGCGGTTCAATCTGAACTGTAGATCTTCATGCCAATCTTCCATTGCCATAGATTCTTAACCAACTTTATTTATGGCATACCAATCATTTAATTAGTTCCAGCTCATTAGCTTCCTTCATTGAATAACGCATGTAACCATTTACTGTATTCTGTTATAGCTCGATTACAACGCGGTTATAACACTAAACTTCACTTGGTAGACATTTTGCCTTCATTAACCAATAGCGACAATCTTAGGTTTTACCGACTAGGTTCCTTAGGGTTTACCGACTAGGTTCTTTGCTTGGTAACATAGTATAGTATTAACCTTACAATTTGCAACATATGTATGATGTTAAAACAATCTAATCATCATGATCTTATCATTGTCTGACTCAGTAATAGCTTCCCATTGAATACCTTATTCATCCCCTTATTCATCATAATCTTTCTTGTGTCTTTTACTGACATCTTTATATTCTTCAAATCATACTTCTCAAGATATGGCAACATCATACTGAATTAGAAAATCAATTTCTTGACATCAATGACAAAATAATAATATTAAGACAGTAAACATCCTTAATCAGTTATATCCATAATCATCAACAATCTTCTCAATATCCTTATTGAAATGCCAACAATCTTCCATTGTCTGTTATAATGCCAAATGCTAACACATCTGAATTTGGACAAAAAATGGTTCATGTTAGGAGATTTAAAAATATAGAATACCCTTTAAAGGATGGAAAGATGGGGAAATGTTTAGAATTGATTACATAATAGAATATTGTGAATGCATAAATATCAGTGAGTTCAAAAGTCATATTGTTCTAAAATATGTGAAACATTCCCAACATGCCTGATGGCTTGATAGACAGTTTCACATATGCAAGAACACATTTCTAGTTGGAATAATAGAATCAATTGTGGATTTTGCAGAAAATTATACTCTAAAACCACAAAAGGAAACTCAATCGCAATACTACAACTCTGTGCAAGTGGTCATATTTGTGCACATTATATATAGACATGACCATGACAATACAAAAGATAACATAAATTGTTTGAGGGAGTATCATTTCTTTGGTAGTGATAATCGATTACACTCGTCAGAGTTTGTTCAGCATTGTTTCGAGATATTTTATGATAATCGTAAGGAAAGAGAAATTGACATGAAACAACATATGATATGGTTAGATAACTGCACTGGACAATTAAAAAATGCAAGAATGTTTTATTGGCTATGCAAAGTTCACAAAAAAACCAATGTCCAACATTTATGGAGTTTTTTTGAAGCGGGACATGGTAAGGGGGAACACAATGGAGCTGGTGCCTGTGTAAAAAGAGCTCTTGCTAGAGAATAATTGAAATTCAAGGATGTAGTGAAATTCAGATATGCTCATGCAGTTGTAGATTGGTACAATTCAAAGTTGTCAAAAGGATCAACTGAGAACTCTGCAATTCGACGTTTCTTTTGGTTGGTAAAGGAAGATAGTATTCCTATTCGGCATGACTGTAATACCATCATTGGATCAGCTAAATGACATTCATTTAAGAGTTCTAATTCAAACACATGGACTATATTCAAAAGGGAGCTTGCTTGCTTTTGTTAGTTTTGTGTTCCGGAGATTGGGAATTTTGTGAGAATAAAGAATGGGTTGAAGAATGGCAACAAAGATCATTGTCGCCCATAGATGCAAATGATCCACATGAAAGAACTAATGAAGATGTAGATCAGATGTTTGCATCAAATGACAATGATCACATTTCAGATCTTATACAACAAGGTAAAATTGTTTTTGAAATTTGTTTTGATTTATTAAATAATACATATATGAAATCTTACAGTGTCTATTTTTGTTTTTACTTCTCATTAAATATTAAAATAAAATTATTTTGTGCACATGACATGTCTATGTTGTTGTTGCACCAGAGGAAAATGAAGAGGGGATAGAGTATTGGTTGGCTTGATGTGTAGAGCCAAAACATAAGCTAACCACTCCTCGAGTAGATGATGATGGTTATGACTATTCAGCATGATATGTAGTTGTTGTTGGCACCTGGCTATGCAAATATCTAACAAGAAAGAATGGATTGCCTGCATTTGAAGATTATGAATTAGAGAAGAAGAGTATACATTACTTACATTTAGTAGTGGCAAGTAATATAAAATTGGATAGATATCATGGCAGACCTACTAATAAACAATTATGGACTCTCTCTATGGAAGAGCACAAGACAATTATAGATGTTTTGCAAAAGAGAGAGGATGCAGATGGTATAAAAGAATGAATATATACAAGTTATAATTTGAACCCTTACTCCATCTCCCATTTAAAAGTCGTGATGTATATTTTATATAGCATTTTAAATCATGCATCATAATTATAAAATCTAATCTAGTAATTTTGTTTCAGGTCTACCACAAGTAGAAGGCATCAATGAAAACCAAGTTATTTGTGCATACTTTATGTTTCATTTTGAATAGTTATAGGTAAGTTAAAGTTTTGTACCCGACAAATCCCTTTGAAGAGTCATGGTGTATGCTTTATGTTGTATTTTAAATTCAATGCATCCTCATTAGAAAAACTAATCATATGTATATTTTTTTTCCAGGTCTCTCAGAGTAGACTTGGCCTCAATACCTACTATTGTTTGTGCATACTTTATGTTGTATTTTGAGAGATATAAATCCTTATTATTATAATTTAAAGAGACTATTTTTTTTATTTTAGATAGGTCTACTTGATTACACTTTGTAATATACATAAATGAGTGACTATCAATTGGTCAAATTTATGAATGAGATAAATATGTTTTAATCAAGTTCTATTCAATATATTTGTTTTGATACTTTTCTCTTATCATCATTATCATTGTAATGGTAATTATATATTTGATTATATATTTTGCATATCTATGATGATTAATACTTTTTAATTTAGTTTAAAATATGCTATAATTATAAGCTATGTTTTGATACTTTGGTCTTATCATCATTGTTAGTTCATGATGTACACCTTTAGTTTATCTAATCACAAATTATTTAAATAAAATTCCATAAATAAAATTTCAAGTCCACATAATCCATATAAAGTTATTTAAGCACAAGTTCCATAAATAAAATTTCAAGTCCACATAATCCATATAATATCTAATCCATATATATCTAGATGGTAACATGATGAACTCCACATAATATCTAATGTGCACAAAATATATAAAGTATGCACAAAATATATATGATATAATCCTATTATATAAAATTTGCGCATAAAACTTAATAAAAACTTTCAATGAAACTTCATAAATCTATTAAATATATTCAATTTAATGCATTCATTTCTTGTAAAATGCATCAACCTTTTAAAATCAATATAAAATATTCCATACATGAACTTGTAAAAAAAGTAAAATAAGATCAAGGTATATAAAGTAATTTATATAATAAATAATTAAGTCACAGTTTTGGTAAACATGTTACATTAGTACTTTGCATTGGAATAGTACTAATATATTAGATGGTAACCTCTCTAAGTGGTCATTTACTAAGTAAACATGTCGAATTAGTACTTCAGTGTTGGAGATGAACTAGATGATGAAGTCGACAATTCGAGAAAATCATGTCATGTTGTGGCTTAATAGCTCCTATTATAGACCTATTATGCCATAAGTCCTATTATGCCATGACATTGCATAATTGTCCACCTATTATGCCATCATGGCATAATAGGTGGACTATTATGCAATGTCATGGCATAATAGGACTTATTATGTCATCATGGCATAATAGGACCTATTATGCCATGACATGATATAATAGGTCCTATTATGCCATGACATGGCATAATAGGTCCATAATTGGTCCTATCATACTAAGTAAACATGTCAAATTAGCACTTCAGTGTTGGAGATGAATTAGATGATGAAGTTGGTCATTCGAGAAAATCATGTCATGTTGTGGCTTAATAGGTCCTATTATGGACCTAATATGCCATGATGGCATAATAGGACTTATTATGTCGTCGTGGCATAATAGGTCCTATTATGCCATGATGGCATAATAGGACTTATTATGTCGTCGTGGCATAATAGGTCCTATTATGCCATGACATGATATAATAGGACCAACTATGGATCTATTATGCAATGTCATTGAATAATAGGACATATTATGCCATCATGGCATAATGTGTCCTATTATGCCATGACATGGCATAATGCATCCATAATTGGTCCTTTTATACCATGACATGGCATAATAGGACCATAATAGGACCTTTATGCCATGACATGGTATAAACCTAAGCCTAAACTTTGATATCTAAAATTTGAAGAGTAATGTTAATTACTTTTAAGGTTATACTAATAGTGGTAACTTTTGTATTTCCTAATGAGGATTAAGAATAATTTTGGTACATATGTTCAATTTAAAGAATTGGAATGGTGGCTTGCTAGAAGTGGTTAAATTTTTTCGTTTATTGGTTGAAAGGCTCAATACCTAAAAAAATAATTCCTAGAAACATTTAACGGTCCTATTGTGTCATTTCATGGCAGAATAGGACCTATTATGCCACGATGGCATAATAGGTCCTATTTATGCCATGTCATGGTATGAAATGACCAACTATGGACCTATTATGAAATGTCATGGCATAATAGGACACATTATGCCATCATGACATAATGTCTCCTATCATGCCATGACATGGCATAATAGGTCCATAGTTGGTCCTATCATACCATGACATGGCATAATAGGAACATAATTTGCCATCATGGCATAATGTGTCCTATTATGCCATGAAATGGCATAATAGGACCTACTATATTCCTATTATGCCATGAAATGCCTTAATATGACATGATGGCAATATGTCCTATTATGCCATGACATGCCATAATAGGTCCATAATTGGCCCTATTATGTCATGTCATGGAATAATAGGAAAATAGTTATCAAATATATAATAATTTGACTATGTCAATGGCTAATTCTTAATGAATATTTTGTTTTGGTTTGGTTTTGATACATCCATTTAGTTTCGGTTTGGTTTGGATTTCCATTTAGTTTCAGTTTTGTTTCGATTTGGTTTTCGTTTTCGTTTTGATTTCCATTTAGTTTCGGTTTTGTTTCGATTTGGTTTTGGTTTTCGTTTTGATTTCCATTTAGTTTCGATTTTGTTTCAATTTGGTTTTGGTTTTCATTTTGATTTCCATTTAGTTTCGATTTTGTTTCGATTTGGTTTTGGTTTTGATGTTTCTGAGATATCTTGTATCTTGTAAATTTAATATTTTGTTTTGTTAACTATCTAGATTTGGTTTTGATTTGTAAATTTGTTGATTAGGGTTTAGGGTTAACTGTTGAAGAATATTTTAGATCAAAATTAAGAATTTACAAATATAAAAACAAATTTATTTATAGGCTACCTAAAAAAAAACTAAAATAATACCAAAAAAATCTAAATAATACTCAAAAAATAGGAAAAATGTACAAGAAAATTACACAATGTGAAAATGGATGATTGAATGTGTACCTAGGATAGTGGTGGAGGCTTGAAATGGAGTCCACAGCATGGGGGCCCACTTTTGATCTCCTTTTCTCACTTCAGTTCCAGGGTGAAAATGACAAAATCCGCCCGGGAAAAAAGGGTAAAATACAATTTAGAAATGGAGGGGCCCCATTTATTTTTGCCTCGGGCCCCCATTACCTTTCAACTTAGTGGCCCAAAGCATAAACAGGCCCCTATTTTTTGAAAACGGACCCCCGTTTTTAAGAGCGCATTTTCCAATGCATGGACTTCTGCGAATTTGTGACTCATTACCTTGCACTTGCCCTTTATATGTTGATGCAATTCAGAACATGTAATGCGATGATTGAGAAAATATGTCAACAACTACATTATTTTTATCTCCAATTATGTGCATTTTGTTTTCTTTATGTGTGAATGCAATTGAGAACATGTAATGGAATGAATGAGAAAAGATGAAAACTACATGATTCAGTTTTCATAAAATTGATTGATTCGATAATCAGTTATCCACAATTGTCTCCATGGCTCTTGGCCAGGTAGACCGCCAACTTGGCTACCCAAAATCAATATTGTACATGCCGACTAGGATTTTTGCCCAATCATTGTTGTCTTTTCCTCCGAGTGGTAAAAAATATGCCACTTCGGAGTGTCGACCGAAACGTGATTGGGCCCACCCCCGAAACCTACCACACTTTCCATCCACATCGAATGGGGTAGCCGCATGGCAATCAACCACTTGCACACCTTACCAACCATCTACTCTGCCCGATAATCTTCCAGCCACATTCAAATTCCAACTGTAGTGGCATTAACTACGCGTCACCTCTCCTTTCTTGCACCTCCATAATCGACTACAACGAGAACACACAACCATTTGAAGACCTTTATACTTGTGAATTGTGATTCATAGACCATTCAATATGAATTTATTTAAGTGCATCATAAATCATGAGTACAAAGGTTTCAAATGACAACATCTCCTTGTTGTGTAGAATTATGAGGATGGCATGTCCTCATTGTCTAAGTTATTGTAGTGCCAATTGTTGAGACCTTGGCCCAATCATCACATTACATGTGAATGGATTGAATGTAACAGAAGAGTCTTGTCATAAACTAGTTTGTGGACCTTTCAAGTTCGGTTGTGCTAGTTATGGCCCCCGAGCGTATATGTTTTTTTATTACTACCAGTTTTGTCCTCCTTAACAATATGGACTAGGAATATCTACATGCATACATGTACATACATATATGTAGATGCATACATGTACATAAATATATGCATATACATGTACATATATGCACCATTGATAAGGAAGGAGAAGGGATGTGTAGTTAATGTATAAGAGTTCACATTTTTCACTTTTATTGTACAATGGGTTTGAGGGTTTCAAAGTTGATTTAGAGTTCCAATTTCACTTTTACTGTCAAAGGGTTTTGAAATGGGGTAGCCAACTCAATGATCTACATGGGCATCGATCAAAGTTGGTATGTGGGTCCACGTGGCATGTCACTTGGACCCGAAAGTCAGGGTGTGCACGTTCTGGTTCTTCTCCCCTAGCTACCTCCAAAAACATATGCATATATACATGTACATGTACGTACATGTAAAAACATGTACATACGTGCATGCACATACATGTACATATGTGTATGCACATCCATGTACATACAAATATACACATACATGTACATACATATATCTATTTACATGATTTATAGATACAAAACATATGTGTGTGTATTGTGGCATCCTGATTTATATGCACACGTGATAAGGAAGGATAAGGGACACACAATTAATGATACTGCAAAGAAGAGTGTATAGTATACCCTAAAATGAGTTCAAGGAATGGTATACCAACACATGTTTAAGGGATTCAATTTCACTATTAATGTTTAAGGGATTCAATTTCATTGTTAATGTTTAAGGGTTGAAGGATTCCAAATTAAAGAGTTTGTACATGGACATACATAATTGGTTAAATGTTTTCAATTTCACATTCAATGTTAAAGGGTTGAATTCTTGAAATTGGACAAGTGTATTTTGTTGGGTTTAAAGTTTAATGTTTGAGTGTTTAAGGGTGAGGCCCACAAAAATTGTGTAATGTGTGCAATTTTAGTGTGTAATCATTAAACATGTATTAAATGATCTTCATAATTATAAAAGAAAGTTAGCAACCATTTATAAAAGTAGGAAACAAATAAGTTGAAGAATGAAATAAAGTATGGATGAGACTAGTCAGTTAAAGCATTTAAACTAAAATTGAAGCCATAAACACTAACTATGAAATCGAATCTATAAACATGTTGAATACAACTAAAATCACTTTACATGTTGCAACAAAGTAGAATATGCAGATATATAATGAAATAGTGCAAGGCCAATAACTTTAACATTGATACATAAGCTCTCAAACCCTTTAACAGTAAAAGTGAAATTGAAACCCTAAATCAAGTGAATCCCAATATCATCTTTGAAACCTTCAAACCCATTGTACAGTAAAAGTGAAATTGTGAACACTTATACATTGAAATTGAAACCCAAGGAGTAGTTTCAAAGTGTTCATATTGATTTAAACCATCAGACAATGAACACAATGAAACATGGATTTAAACCCTTCGACAATTTTCTTTCTAAAACAGTGAAGATGTAAACCCTCAGTCAATGAACATAATGAAACACTGCATATGCAAATAAATTTAACATGGATTTAGAAGCCTCAAACCCTTTAATAGTAAAAGTGAAATTGAAACCCCAAAATCAAGTCATCTTTGAAACCTTCAAACCCATTGTACAATAAAAGTGAAAATGTGAACACTTATACATTGAAATTGAAACCTAGGGAGTAGTTTCAAAGTGTTCACATTGATGTAAACCGTCAGACAATGAACACAATGAAACATGGATTTAAACCCTCTGACAATTTTCTTTTTAAAAAAATGAAGATGTAAACTCTTAGACAACGAACACAACGAAACATTGTGCAATGACAATAACTTTAACATGGATTGAGAAGAACTCAAACCCTTTGACAATAAAAGTGAAATTGAAACCCTAAATCAAGTCAACTTTTAAACCCACAAACCCATTGTACAATAAAATTGAAAATTTGAACCTTATACATTAAGTGAGTCATTGAAATTGAAACCATCAAACCCTTTAAAAGGAAGGTTGATTTAGACAAATAAAACCATTAAACCATTAAACCACAATGATACTGGAAATCGATATCAAAATTCCCAATATTATCATTGATACACGAAATGAGTTAAAATTGTATTCAGAGGTCACCATTAAAATGATAGTATAGCTAGAATAGAGGAGTATGATTCCCTTTTCTATGTATTTGTGTTTATGAATACAAAATGTTGTGTTAAAAACACACAAAAAACGTGGACAACCCTAGCAGGACAATCCAAACAAAATCTGAGGAAGGCCACACGGTTAGAACAATCTCATAAAAAAATAACTAAAATAGGAAATGCTGAAAGAAAACAAAACAACAGAAGAGCACATAAAGAGTTGCAAATTCGTGAGCCTTAGTGAGGATAAATCCTCACCTGGGTCGAATGGGAAAAGAGTTGTTTCGCCATCTGCAAGAAGATGTCAGCCGTTGTCCTCGCCATTCTACTCTGTACCCACGAAATGGAGGTGGCGAGGGAGTAACGTACATTAAAAGTGGACCCCAAAAAACTGGAGAAAAACCAAACAAAAGCCACAATGAAATAGGGTATGCATGCATGCATTACCTGGTATTGGGTGCGCATGTTCTAGTCCGAAGCTAGCTTGAAGGCATCCCATGGCAAGCAAGTTATGGCAAAAGACAAAACCACCAACAGAGCTTGAGTGGGAGAGAAATGAACGGTTGTCAACACAATGAGTGAGGGGTCAGGCGCATTGAAAGTCGAAGTGATCGAAAAACGTGAAGCAATAGTTCCCGTGAAGGCAAGGTGGCATGTAGTTAATGCCACTATAGTTGAAATTTGAATGTGGTGGTGGGAGTATTGGGTAGAGTAGATGGTCATGTAAGATGGAGAAAATGGGAAAATAAACCATTTATTTAGCTTCTTCCAATATCCATACAATAGAGTACTTGCACGAATAAAACAAGTGCACACAAACTAACATGCAGATTTAATAGACATTTTCATTCTATTGCCTTCCTATCTTCAAGATCTGGTAATAAATAGTGAGTGCTCTCAGATTTTTGCACTTAAACACCAAAAGCTATGAAGAATGGAAGAATGATTGATTCAAAAACAAAAAATAAGTATGCAAGTAAGCCGAATGACGTTATGAAAACAAGATTTCAATCAGCGAGAGAGAGAGGGCCAAATGAGAGGGGCAAACAAATTTATAAATATCCTCATAGGAAAAACAAGTTAAGGGATAAATATGGGATAAATGAGGTAGTTATAGATGAGCATTATCCCACATTCATTGAGTGAATGCAATTTATGGAAGAAGAAAGAGATAAATAGAGTGAGTTAGGAATTGATTAAGAATGTAATTATAATAAGATGAGTTTTAATGATTCAAGTAAGTGAAATGAATTATTGGAGAAAATAATTAATGATTTTGATTAAATAGACAATGATATCCATAAAAGAGTTATGATTAATATACGAGGACAAAGGATGAAAAATTTATGCATCTACAGGTCGGTAAGGTGTGCAAGTTGTTGATCACCACACGGCCACACGGTTCGATACAGATGGAAAGCATGGCAGGTTTCGGGGGTGGGCCTGCTCAAGTTTCGATCGATGCTCCGAAGTGGCACATTTTTGACCAGTTGGAGTGCACGTCAATGATGACTGAGCAAAAATCCTAGTTGTCATGTAAACTTTTGATTTTGGGTAGCCAACTAGTAGTCTACATGGGCATCACAGTCTACATGGACATCACACGAAGTTGGTCTGTGGGTCCATGTGGACCCCTGAAGTAATGGTGCACATGTTCTGGCTCCTCTCCCCTACTTGTAAAACAGAATGGAGTGAATTTGTCTGACAACATTGCAGAGGATGCAACCGATTTGATGACTATGCCCTTCACATCAGTTTTGTACCTTACATTACAGGCAATGAATTAAACCACAAACATTTAAAATACTTTATAGTAAAAAATGAACTGAGCAGAAAATTTCATTATCGTTGCTTTCCAAGAAACTGTAAATATGTATAGAAAATTTAGATATTATATCATTCTTGCCTACCTCTAAATTAATAGGGTGTACAATTAAATATATTTTATTTTAACTCTTTTTATTTCAAATCATGCCTTTATTACATTTCAAATCATAGCTCGTATGTTTCTATGTTTTGCATACACGTCTATCAAAGAATTGGTAGCTACAACATCTGAAGAAAAATCGCTTTTGATTATGAATTGATTCATATCCATAATCTTCTTTAAGGCTCCTATTTTTGAACAAGCTGATAGGATTCTGGCAAAGGTTGTAAAGTCTGGCTACTACCAACAACATTTCCTTAAATGTTTCCAAGGCCTTTTCAAAAAACACATTTTGTGCATATCTTGCAACAATGCCATTCCATGAGATGGCATTGCCAACTGCAACATCCGCCCAAAATCCTCTTTCAATTATGTCTTGATGGAGGTTCATACGCTGTTCTAAAGCTCCGATTTTGGTATAGGCTGGGACAAGGCTGAAAAAGGTTGTGGAATTTGGCTTTACACCTGCTAGCTGCATTTGTAGAAAATTTTCTAAGGGTTTTTGCAAAAATCCATTTTCTCCATATCCTGCAATCACCAGAGTCCATGAGACTTCATTTCTTTGAGGCATTTCGTCAAACAGTTCGAATGCCTTGTGCATGCTTCCACATTTTTGCATAGATGTGGACCAACACACTTCCAACTATAACATCTAAACATACTCCACTTTTAATTACGTTTTGATGGATGACTACCCAGTTCCAAAACTCCAAATTCAACACAGGCTTGGAGAATGCTGGCAAAGGTCGAGGAGTTTGGCTTTACACCAACCACTTGCATTTGCTTGAAAGTTTGTAAGGCCTTTTCAACAAACCCATTTTTTACATATCCTAATATCATTGCAGTCCATGAAACTATATTTCTTTGAGGTATTTTATCAAACAGTTCGCCTGCCTTGTGCATTCTTCCACTTTTTGCATACGTATCTGCTAGGGTGCTTACAACTACAACATCTTTGAACAGTTAAATTGTTCAAAACTCCATCTCCAATCACAAAACTATCATCACATGCGAAGGAAAGGTTCTATCCCTTTCAAATATAATGCTTCTTGTTTATCACAAGCTGGTTTTAAGCTCCTATTTGTCGAAGATAGCTAGAATAATTAGTGCCCTCCCTCCAATCCCTGGCAACGCAACTCTGGAATTTCAAAATTCACCGCTTCAAGAAATCTACCAAGGGCTGGACTTAGCGACTCCCCATTCAAGATTATTTCAGGCAACTCTCCCTACAGACTTTGGAGTGAATTGATACTACTGTTGATAACTCTACCCCTTCCCTTGAATTGCTCCACAAAAGGGGAATCGTCCTCCACAAACTATATGATATTTCTTGCCTGGATGAACAAAAGTGGAGAGTCAAATCCAAAATGTTATAGCTCAAGGAAGTAAACTCCAACACCAAACATTTTCACTTGAAATCCCACCAAAGATACAAGAGAAACATAACTAAGGAAATCAAAATTACAGATGAACTCTTCAACGAATCCAAGACCAAACTCGCACGTGATCTTACATATGTCTCTGAATAGTAAGTTATTCATATAATTTTTGAAATTTGAAGTTTAAAAATATAAATATAAATAACTTAAAATCATATTAAAGTTAACTTAATATAATTTGCTTCGTAATTACATTAATTGTCAATTTGATTTACTAATTATAGATATTGATATACTTTAAAATTTAGGTGAATGAAATTATGTTGATTATTTGTAAATGTCAAATATACTTATTATTTAGTGATATCATTTTTGAAATTTTTTAAATTTGAAATTCAAAAATAAAATATAAATAATTGAAAATCATAAATTAAAGTTAACTTAATATAATTTGCTTGGTAATTACATTGTCAATTTGATTACTAATTATAGATATTGATATATTTTAAAATTTAGGTGAATGAAACTATGTTACTTATTATTTAGTGATATCATTGATGAGAAAGCTTGCATGATTATTTGAAAATATATATGCAATTGCTTGGTTGCTCTCTGTTTTGTTCACATAGGTGTAAATATATATGTGTGAATTAATAAAAAATAATAGTTATTAATGATATATTTATGATAATTTTATAGATTGATTAATTGAATTTTATAAAAAATGTATACTTAATATAAATAACGATAAAATTGAACAAATAAATAATAAAAAATTAAATAAAAGAAGATTTGGATATGCATTTACATAATTTAAATTTATTTTTAAAATAATATAATTACGTGAAAGGCATATTAATACTCACATAATTGATTGATAGATATGCGAAGTTAAAAACCCCCTGATTAAAATTGACACCCATAATATTGTATAACACCCGTCATAATTACAATTAGTTTTACTATTACTTAAATAAATATAATTTAAATAACTTTAAATAACCTAAATTAAAATAAATGCATGAAAAACTACTCATAACTACCACTCACTCCGAGTTTAACTATTAAGCAATTCTATTTTTCTCCAGCTTACTAATAGTTAACTTTGTCAAAATAATATTATAATAATAATATAAAGATATGATAATATAATAATAATAATTAGTCTTAATAGGTTTTTTTGCTTTGGTGAAGAGTTTAATAGAAATATAAAAAATATTTAAATATACTCATATCTTAATAATAATATAATATTGATTACAATATCATAATATGATAATAAATTAATATTAATTATAATATAATAATATAATTATTTTTTAAGTTGACTAATAAATAAATATGAAATCTTTCGGCACACTTTACATCTTTTTGCATCTCTCTCTCCCTCCATCTTTCCACTCTTTCTCTCTCCCTATCACTCTCTTTTTCCACATCTCTCTATATCTCTATCCTCTCTATTTCTCTCCCTCCCTCTCCCTCCCTCTCCATCTATTTATATATCCCCCCTCTCTATCTTTAACTCTATCTCCATATCCCTCTCCCTCCCTATCTTTAAGTCTATATCTCTCACTCTCTCACACACACACTCTTGTTATTCCCTCCCCATCTCCACATCTATCTCTTTATCACTATGCATCCCTTCTATCTCTCCCTCTCTTTATCACTTGTTTCTATCACCTCCTTTATCTTTCAATCTATTCATCGCTCTATATATCACTTCCTATATCTTCATCTTTCTATCTCTCCATCTACCCCTCTCATTTTCTTCCTTTTTTTTATCTCTAATTTTTCCTCTCCCTCTTCTTCGCCCCTTGCATCTCTCCCTCTCTCTATATATTTATCTCTCTCACCCTCTCTATCTTCCCAAGTTATATCTATCTCTCTATCTCTCCTTTCTATCCATATCTCTGTTACCTTTGTTATGCTGCATTGTCCTTGATGACAAAAAGGTTTTGGTGACTATATAGCTTTATCTCTATGAATAGTGGACAGGTGTAAGCAGATTAATTTTTGGTATTCATTGATAGTGAAACTTTTTGTGGAAGAGAAGAAGGTAGGTTCAGTGACCAGTGGTTCTTCAAATTCGCATTGTGGTACTTTTTGATTTAATAATCTACAGGTATGAATGCTTCAGATGGTAATATTTTATGGCTAATTTTGTGGGGATTTCTCGCAATTGTTTTAGCATCAAATTGTCAAATTGTTATTTTTGGAGTATGTTTTGTGAAACCGTGAAGGGTCAAAAGTAAAAAAAAGGAAGTGAAAGAAAAAAAGAAAGAAAGATAAAAGTGTTTTCTCTTGTCAAACCATGAAGGGTAAAAAGTAAAATGGAAGTGAAAGAAAAAAATAGAAAGATAAAAGTGTTTACTCTTCTATTTTTAAAAAAAATGAAAAAGATGGTTCCGAGTATTTTTCCAGTTATCAAAAATGCAAAGATTAAAAATATCTTTCTTGCTACTATTCTTCCAAAGAAATAATCACAAGTAATTTTTTTTTTTTGAAACAAAAATTGGGAAAAGGAAAGAAGTATTTCTAAAGAGATCCTATGGAGTACATTTATTTTGGTGATAAATTTTTATTAACTCCAACCTAAGTTAGGGTTTGGTAACCCTACTCAAGGATGAACACACAAAACAGTTTTATTCCGGTTGTGATTTAGTTCTATCAAACCAGTTTTATTCCGGTTGTGATTCAGTTCTATAAAACCCGTATTATAGTTTGGGAACCTGATAAGTTGGTTTTGCTTGATGAAGGATAGATCTCTTGAATATAACAGGGTGTAACAAAAAAAATAGATATGGCGGTGATAGACCATCTTTTGTATTAATCTTGTTCAGTGATTGACAAGTTGAGAGTTGCATAATATGATGCACTTCTGAATTTATCAGTGCTCATAGTTGGAGATATTTTCTTGATATCATTTGTGACATAGGGGTCAGTGCTCCTTGAAGTTTGAGACTTCTAAATACAGTGTAAGGAGTGGGTGCTTCTTGAGATAATAAAATATTCTTTTATCGAGTGGTTTTTCTACCCCAAGAGGGTTTTCCACTCATGAAAATCTGTGTTGTGTGCTAATCCACTTTATGTGTTCCATTAGATGAATGCTCTGATACATTTATTTATGCTTCATTGTTGTTCTACAAAATTTTAATTCTTTATGCCGGTCACTTTGTTTTTTAATTAATTCTACCAGTCATAATTTGATGCTTTGACAAGTTCAATAAGAAGCATATCAAGATTACTCAATTATATATATTGTTTAATCAGAAATGCATGCTTCGATACAAGTTAGGGTGTCATATGTGTGTTAAAAGAGCTTTCCAAAGTAAGAAAAAATTAAAGAGAGTTAAATTGATTATTGACTCTGATTCACCCCCCCTCTCAGAGTCAATCCACTTCCAACAAGTGGTATCAGAGCATAGGGTCCCATCATTTAGGTCTATCCTAGGGATTGTTCCTGGTCTTTTGGAAGTCTTGTCATGGCTTATTCACAAGAAGGTGCCTCTCTTTCAAGAGCTCCCCTCTTTGATGGCACAGATTATGTGTTTTGGAAGATCAGAATGGAAACGTACTTGATCTCTGTTGATGTAAATGTGTGGAACATTGTTATCACAAAATATGTTGTTCCTAATGCTATTCCTTCAGATCCTGATGCTAAATCTCAGTATGAGTTAAATGCTAGAGCAAAACATGCTCTCTTGTGTGGTCTTACCAAGGATGTGTTTGTTAAAGTTATGCATTGTCCATCTGCTCATGAAATATGGAGCAAGCTTGAAACTATTTATCAAGGTGATGAAAAGGTCAAAGAATCTAAAATTCTCACACTCAAGAATCAATTTGAGTCATTGAGAATGAAAGAAGATGAGACTATTGCAAATTATTTTCTTAGAATTGATGAAGTTGTGAATTCAAGAAGGGGTCTTGGTGAAAATGTTGATGAAAACGATGTTGTCAGAAAGGTTATTAGAACTTTACTTCCTAAATTTGAAACTAAGGTGTCAACTTTAGAAGAAAAGAAAAGCTTTTCAACTATGTCTCTTGACAACCTACAAAGCATACTCACAGCCTATGAAATGAGGATAGGTAGTAATCCTTCTAGTTCTAAAGAAACTGCATTTAAAGTAGAAAAGAAGGAGGAACTAGATAGTGAGTCTGAACTTTCAGATGCTATAGAAGCTTTGCTAGTTAGAAAGTTAAAAAAGAAGTATAAGGGAAAATTACCCTTCAAATGTTTTAATTGCGGCAAAGCTGGGCACTTTGCTGCTCAATGTCCCCTGAGTGATCAAAATAATGAAGAAGAAAAACCAGAAAAAGTATTCAAAATGAAAAAATGGAACTCTAAAAAGAAATTCAATCCTTTTCAGAAAAAGAAGAGTCTTTTTATTAAAGAAGATTCTGAAAATGATTCAGATGACTCACCTTGTGAAGGTGATGAAACCTTGTTTATGGCTGCAATAGAAACTTCCTCAAAGAAAGATTTAAATAACATATCAGTAGATCAATCTGATGATTTAGATCAAGGTGAAATTGATCTTGAAGGAGAGTTACTGTGTGCTCTCAAAGAAATCAAAAGGTTTAAGAAACTTGTAGCTTCTCATGAAAGTGAAAAACAGATTTTACAAATTGAATTAAAAGATTCAAAGCAAACAGTTGAGGATCTGAAAGTCTTACTTGCTGATAGTGAATTGAAAGTTAACATTTTGGAACAACAAAGTAGTTCTTTACATAAGCAGATTGAGCAGTATGAAAGTACCTTGCATTTGAATGAAATGTTAAGCAAACAAAAACAATGCAAGAATTTGACAGGTATAGGTTTTGATAGTGCTGAATCATCAAAACAAATTACTAAACTTGCAAACAAAAAACAATTTTAGGCCTACAACAGAATGACTCCTTTTAGGTTTGGGTTCTTTCATGGTTACTGTTTTTACTGCAACAAGTTTGGCCATAAGGTTAACACTTGCAGATTTGTGCAACATAGAACTTCTATGTTTGGACATAATCAAGCCTCTGGTTTTCCAAATACTGTGAAGTGCATTAAGTGTAACTTCTTTGGACATACTTCTTCTCAATGCAAGTCAAAGGAAAAAATTCATAAGGTGTGGAAACCAAAGTTTGTCCCTAGTTCTGAACAGTCTATGATAGTGCAAACTGCATTTCTTTCAAGTAAAAAGTCATTGTGGGTGTTGGACAGTGGCTGTTCACACCATATGACAGGAGACAGAAATAAATTCCTTCATTTTGAAAACTTTGATGGAGGTTTTTTAAGATTTGGTGATAATTCAGGAGCCTTTGTCAGAGGTAAAGGCACATTACTGCTAAATGATGACACTCCTATTCATGATGTTTATTTTGTTGAAGGATTAAAACACAATTTGTTGAGTGTCAGTCAAATTTGTGATAGTGGTTATAATGTATCTTTTAGTTCTCAAGGTTGTGCTATCAAAAATAAATCTGGTAAAATTGTTGCTACTAGTTTGAGGACTATTGGGAATGTTTACAATTTACTTGACTCCACAGATTATGAAAATAATGTAGGTATGTGTCTTATGGGTCAAGTAGAAGAAAACTGGTTATGGCACAAGCGCTTGGGACATGTAAACTTTGATAATCTAGTTCGAATCAGCAAGAACCAGAATGTTAGAGGTTTACCCATCTTGAGCAAACCATTAAATATTGTGTGCAAAGAGTGTTTGAAAGGTAAACCGACAAAAGTTTCTTTTAAATCTAAAGAACACTCTTCTACTAGTCCTTTACAACTTGTTCATACAAATTTATGTGGTCCAACAAGGACACAATCCATCAATGGTGAAAAATACTTCATGCTCTTTGTGGATGATTATACAAGAATGGTATGGGTCACTTTTCTCAAACATAAATCTGAAGCATTTGACAGATTTAAAATTTTTAGGAAAATGGTTGAACATGAAACTGATTTAAAACTTAAATGTTTAAGATCAGACAAGGGTGGTGAATTTACATCACAAGAATTTGTTGATTATTGTGAAAAACATGGCATTAAAAGACAGTATGATGCTGCTCGAACACCTCAACAAAATGGGGTGGTTGAGAGGAAAAACAGAACAGTCAAAGAGATGGCTCGCACAATGCTTAATGAGGCAAATCTACCAGACAGATATTGGAAAGAAGCTGTTCACACAGCTGTTTATATTCTGAATCGTGTGCAAATTAGGGTAAAATCTACTTTTACTCCTTATGAACTCTGGTATGGTAAAGCTGCTTCAATTAAGTATTTCAAGATTTTTGGGTGCAAGTGTTATATAAAAAGAGATGAAGAGAATCTAGGAAGCTTTGATGCTAAGACTGATGAGGGTATATTTCTTGGATATTCTACTCATAGCAAAGCTTATAGGTGTTTCAATAATAGATTGAACAAAATTGTTGAAACTGTTAATGTAAGATTTGATGAGCAATTCTTTCTAAGTGATGGTATGCAGGATGTTGAAGAGGATATACCAATAAGACTGGAACAAGTTTCTAAATCTGCTGAAGCAGAAATTACAAATGAGAAGAGTCCTCCATCAAGTCCTAAAGCAGAAAATCTTTTACATACACCCTCTAGAATCATTACTAAAAGACATCCTCAAAGTCAAATTATTGGTGAAATAGATGCAGGAATCTTGACTAGGAGAAGAGCAAGAATTGGTGAACAAGCTCAAATGGCTGAGCATTACTTTCTGGTAACTGATTTTGAACCTAAGTCTGTTTCTGAAGCTCTTATTAATGATTGTTGGCTGAATGCAATGCAAGATGAAATCAATCAAATAGAAAAGAATAAAACTTGGGAACTAGTGCCTAGACCGGATGATAAAAATGTTATAGGGGGTAAATGGATTTTCAGAAATAAACTTGATGAATCTGGTAAAGTTGTTAGGAATAAAGCACGCTTTGTGTGTAAAGGCTATGCACAGCAAGAAGGTGTAGATTTTGGTGAAACATTTGCACCTGTTGCTAGGCTAGAGTCAATACGAATATTTCTGGCATACTCCTGTTATAAAAATTTTAAAATTTATCAAATGGATGTTAAAACAGCATTCCTAAATGGTTATCTTGATGAAGAGGTATATATGGAATAGCCAGAAGGGTTTGTCTCTGCAGATAAACCTAATTATGTATACAGGTTGAAAAAGGCTCTATATGGTCTTAAACAAGCTCCAAGAGCTTGGTACTCCAGGTTAGATGCTCACCTTACAGCAAATGGATTTACGAGAGGTGGAATTGACAGTAACTTATATGTCAAAGTTGAAGGTAATGATATTTTACTTGTTGAGGTCTATGTGGATGATATCATTTTTGGTTGCAATAATGATTCTTTATCCAAAAAAAATTTCAAAACTCATGGAATCTGAATTTGAAATGTCCATGTTGGGTGAATTAACCTTCTTTCTTGGTCTTCAAGTAATGCAGCTTGAACAAGGCATTTTTTTATCACAAACCAAATATGCAAAAGAAATGCTAAAGAAGTTTAATATGATAGATTGCAAACCTGTTAGTACTCCAATGGAGACTAGCTGTAAATTAACCAAGGCAGATGACTCACCTGAAGTCAATCAATCTGAGTACAGATCAATGATAGGCAGCTTACTTTATTTAACTGCATCTAGGCCTGATTTAATGCATGCACTCTGTTTGGTTTCACGATTTCAATCTGCCCCTAAACAATCTCATTTGATAGCTGTGAAAAGAATTTTAAAGTACATTCAAGGTACTTTAGACTATGGTTTATGATATCCACGAAATAATGATTTTACTCTTGTTGGTTTTACAGATGCTGACTGGGCTGGCTGTGTAGATGATAGAAAAAGCACCAGTGGTGCAGCTTTCTTCCTAGGAGATCGTCTTGTTGCCTGGCATAGCAAAAAACAAGAATGTGTCACTTTATCAACTGCAGAATCTGAGTATATTGCCGCAACAGCTTGTTGTACCCAATTAATCTGGATGTCTTATCAACTTGCTGATATGGGTATTACAGTAAACAAGCCAATCTCTATTTTTTGTGATAACACTAGTGCCATAAATCTTTCTAAAAATCCTATTATGCACTCACGCACTAAACATGTTGCAATAAAGTTACATTTTCTACGTGAACAGGTGTTAGCTAATGAATTTCAACTTTTATATGTGCCTTCCCAGGCACAAGTGGCTGACATTTTCACAAAGGCTCTATCTAAAGAAGTATTTGAACATTTTAGAGACAGGTTGGGAGTTATCTCTCAATCTATTCTTGCTTAATATCTTGCATTCTATGAGGGGGAGCATCACTCTCCCCAAGTTTTTCCCTTTGTCCTTGAGACAAAAAGGGGGAGAAGACAGTTGTTCTTACAGGTTATTCTAAAGTTTCACAGTTGGAGTTACAGGTTATTCTGAGTTTCACAGATAGTTGGAATTACAGGTTGTTCTAAGGTTTCACAAATTAATTGGCAGTTTACTCAGGTGGTATTTATGGTATCATGATGTTGTTTCTAGCAGTTAATGATGGTTCAGTTTTATGATGGTTTAGGTTTTTGCCATCAAGGACAAAGGGGGAGTTTGTTACCTTTGTTATGTTGCATTGTCCTTGATGACAAAAAGGTTTTGGTGACTATATAGCTTTATCTCTATGAATAGTGGACAGGTGTAAGTAGATTAATTTTTGGTATTCATTGATAGTGAAACTTTTTGTGGAAGAGAAGAAGGTAGGTTCAGTGACCAGTGGTTCTTCAAATTCGCATTGTGGTACTTTTTGATTTAATAATCTACAGGTATGAATGCTTTTGATTTAATAATCTACAGGTATGAATGCTTCAGATGGTAATATTTTATGGCTAATTTTGTGGGGATTTCTCGCAATTGTTTTAGCATCAAATTGTCAAATTGTTATTTTTGGAGTATGTTTTGTGAAACCGTGAAGGGTCAAAAGTAAAAAAAAAGGAAGTGAAAGAAAAAAAGAAAGAAAGATAAAAGTGTTTTCTCTTGTCAAACCATGAAGGGTAAAAAGTAAAATGGAAGTGAAAGAAAAAAATAGAAAGATAAAAGTGTTTACTCTTCTATTTTTAAAAAAAATGAAAAAGATGGTCCCGAGTATTTTTCCAGTTATCAAAAATGCAAAGATTAAAAATATCTTTCTTGCTACTATATTCTTCCAAAGAAATAATCACAAGTAATTTTTTTTTTTTGAAACAAAAATTGGGAAAAGGAAAGAAGTATTTCTAAAGAGATCCTATGGAGTACATTTATTTTGGTGATAAATTTTTATTAACTCCAACCTAAGTTAGGGTTTGGTAACCCTACTCAAGGATGAACACACAAAACAGTTTTATTCCGGTTGTGATTCAGTTCTATCAAACCAGTTTTATTCCGGTTGTGATTCAGTTCTATAAAACCCGTATTATAGTTTGGGAACCTGATAAGTTGGTTTTGCTTGATGAAGGATAGATCTCTTGAATATAACAGGGTGTAACAAAAAAAAATAGATATGGTGGTGATAGACCATCTTTTGTATTAATCTTGTTCAGTGATTGACAAGTTGAGAGTTGCATAATATGATGCACTTCTGAATTTATCAGTGCTCATAGTTGGAGATATTTTCTTGATATCATTTGTGACATAGGGGTCGGTGCTCCTTGAAGTTTGAGACTTCTAAATACAGTGTAAGGAGTGGGTGCTTCTTGAGATAATAAAATATTCTTTTATCGAGTGGTTTTTCTACCCCAAGAGGGTTTTCCACTCATGAAAATCTGTGTTGTGTGCTAATCCACTTTATGTGTTCCATTAGATGAATGCTCTGATACATTTATTTATGCTTCATTGTTGTTCTACAAAATTTTAATTCTTTATGCCGGTCACTTTGTTTTTTAATTAATTCTACCAGTCATAATTTGATGCTTTGGCAAGTTCAATAAGAAGCATATCAAGATTACTCAATTATATATATTGTTGAATAGAAATGCATGCTTCGATACAAGTTAGGGTGTCATATGTGTGTTAAAAGAGCTTTCC
The DNA here is from genome assembly GCF_030272615.1 of Cryptomeria japonica. Lineage (NCBI taxonomy): Eukaryota > Viridiplantae > Streptophyta > Pinopsida > Cupressales > Cupressaceae > Cryptomeria > Cryptomeria japonica. The sequence continues at coordinate 470,685,506 of NC_081408.1, forward strand.
AAAGTAAGAAAAAATTAAAGAGAGTTAAATTGATTATTGACTCTGATTCACCCCCCCTCTCAAAGTCAATCCACTTCCAACAATCTCTTCCTCTCCCCCTCTCTCCCTATCACTAAATCTCTTTTTATATCTCTCTTCTCTTTCTCTCCTCTCTTTATTTCTCTCTCACTCTCTATCTCTCTCTCTCTCTATCTTTATTTACAATTATCATCTATCTCTCTCCCACTCATATACACACACTCCTTATTTCTCCCTCCTTGTCTCTATTTCTCGATGCGTATATATCTCTATCTCTCTCTCACTCTCTCTGTATATCACTTCTTATCTTCATCTCTCCCTCTATCTCTAGGCATGCTCCTCTTTCTCTATCCATACATCTCTATCCATGCATCTCTCTCTCTCTCTCTCTCTCTCTCTCTCTCTCTCTCTCTCTTTGTGTGTGTGTGTGTGTGTGTGTGTGTGTGTGTGTGTGACTTGTTATCTATATCTTTTTCTTCCGATCTCTCATTCTCTCCTCTCTCCCTCTCTATATATTTATCTCTTCTATCTCTCTCCTCTCTCTTTATCTCTCCTTCTCCTCTTTGTATCCCTTTCCTTTTCCATCTCCATATCCATGACCATCTCTCTCTCTCTCTCTCTCTCTCTCTCTCTCTCTCTCTCTCTCGATTTCAAACATAACATGAGCTTGTGGGTAGTGGAACCTGATTATCTTCTTGATTTAGAGGTTTTGTTTCATTCATGTTTCAATCCTTTTAAGTGAATGCATAGTTGATTTTAAGATATCACTTATCCACTAATACTTTCTCATAGATGGTTCAGTTGTTAAGTGGAAAATTTTATTAAAAAAAGTAAAATTCTAATAGACTTATGAATTTCATGCACTCAAGTCAAAAGATCATGACAGTAATGGATGAAGTGACAACTTAATATACTTCAACAACTCTGTCCATCACTAAATTTTTTAATAAACACTTCAAATCGGTTTCAAACATTTTCATAATGTAATTCCCCAAGCTTTCACACAAGACATTAATTGAACCAAAATTGAATGAACATTATTTTTGCATTGTAAGTGACATTCAAATGTTGCATTACACAACAATGTGCACACAAGGTATCATGATAAGCACAACGACACACAAAATGACATCACCAATGCATCAAGCAAGGGGGCACAAAGTGAAAGACTCCACTAATCATGTGAATGGTCATTGTTATATTTTTTTTAGAAACAACATCATTTTCTAAATGGCCTACCAATTGAACTCATGTATTGCACAAATGTATGCAAGTTAATAGACCAACATATTTCATAATTAACCTTCCACACATTTTTGGCGTACCTATTGCACACTAAGATGCAATTGCTAGTTTAATAAAATGCCAAAAATATTCGAGGAGGAGATTTAAACTCCCAACCTCTAGTTTGTGGTAAAAGCACATTAACCATTAAGCTAACAAAATTATGTTGATCGAATAAGTAAAACAATATTTATCAAGTTTGGTGGCTGCAATATAGTGGAATGTAGAGACAAATTTGTACTCTTATTCAACAGCAAATCTGGTTCATTGCTTTCCCAAAGGTAAGGGCATTTATAATCTTATAGAAGTTGGTGTTTTCAATAAATTGCAATTGTGTAATGAGCCATTTAAAGAAGACATGATTAATCTGGATTCAAAATGGGTGATTAACTTTTATGTTATACACACAGTCGAAAAATAAAAGATGAAGTTAGTTCTATTGAGTACAGCCGAGATCTGTAATTTTCAACTTACCTTCGTATTATGCGAAAATCATAACATTTTTTGAACCAGATTAGCTACAGCCTTTAACAGAATACTCAGGACAAACAGATAATAATAGGAAACTTCTTGTCTAATAGATGCTATGTGAATTTAGTTGCAGCTTTTATTTGCAAGATGAATTGTTCGATAATAGATGCTATGTGTGATTTTAGCCGTTCCCATACAAATAATCTAAAGAGTCAAAGGTTTAAACCTAAGGCTGTGGCAATAACAAGGAAGACCACCTCATGCGTGGCTCAAAAAACTTCATAAAAAACCTATATAAAAAAACTTGATGCATATGCTCAAACTATATTTAAATTCAAAATCTGAAACATTAGCACAATAGATTAGTACGAGTGAAAAGAGATTCATCAAAATTCATAATTGAGTGAGCGCATGTACTTCTATCTCAAGATTTGCAGGTGTGGAGTATAGTTGATTCCAGCAGAGATCGTTGAACTTGGACTGAATGATGTAACTATTAAACATGACACTACTCCACCTTTGCCAAGTTAATCTCTTAATTGTGAAAAGTTGATTTAGATATTCTGTCCTCTATCATTTCACTGAGTTTTTCCCTCACCAAACTAAAGGAAGACTCAAATCTCCATTTATCTATTTTGTGTTCACGCCTAAAGATAAGAGTTATTTTTGTAACTGACAACTACTCTTACAGTAATTTTCAACTAAATCCAATTAATCTGCACGTCGTGCCAATTTAAATAGAGTATTAAATATTAAAAGAATCTAGAGGAATGTGTTGGGTTATAACATATTTTACAACAAATAGTTTCATTATAAATACAATTACATCTATATATAAATTTTGAATCTATTCATTTAAAATAATTAATATGGTAATTACATTCATTAAATAAGTCATAAATAAATAAATAAATATCTCTATCTCTCTCTAGTCTCTTCTTCTTTTTCCATCAACCTCTCTTTCTCTTTCAACCCTTCCCTCCCCCTCTCTCACTTATGCTCTCTCTCTCTCTCTCTCTCTCAACCCCTACAATCCTCCCTCCCTCTTTCTCTCTCTTAGGTCTCTATCATTCCCTCCTCCCTCTCTTTATCTTGGACACTCTCTCTCTCAAGTCTCTCCCTCTCTCTATAAAGGGGTTAAGAGAGAGAGAGAAAGCCCAAGTGTGAGAGAGGGAGGGGAAAAGAGAGAGGTCCTATGTGAGAGGGAGGAAGGGATGGAAAGAGAGGGAGAGTGAGACCAAGTGAGAGAGGGGGAGGGAGGAAGGGAGGGGTTGAGGTAGAGAGAGGAGGAGCCAAAGTGAGAGAGATGGAGGGAGGAAGGTAGGAGTTGAGAGAGAGAGAGAGAGAGAGAGAGAGAGGGAAGGGAGGGGAGGGGATGGGGGAAATGCAAGGAAAGAGAGGGAGATACCAGATAGACAAAGACAGAGGGAGGAAGGTAGGGGTTGAGGGAGAGATAGAGACAGAGACAAGGGGAATATGGGAAAAGAGAGGGAGTGACCAGAGAGAGAATAATGATAAGAGCATGTTGATTATTGAAATTTGACTTTCTGAAATTTATATGAATATTCTTAAAACTAGAACCTACATTATAACTCCTAAAGAGTTGAAACCACTCTCAAACATCGTACCAACATATACATTAAATATACCTTAATGTATAAGATACTTATACTTAAATGTTATATTTTATGTATATATTGCACGGACGAATAAAGAGAGAGAGAGAAAATAAAAAATTGCTAATGTAATACATTTTGTGTATGCCATATTTGGAGCTCGCCAAATATGGTGCACACCAAAATTAGCATGCATAAAAATAAAAAAAATACATTTTTTTTTTGGCGTGCACCAAAGTAATTGCCTTGGGAAACACCAAGTTGCCTTAGGCTTGGATTTGCCTTGGGAATCTAACCCAAAGGTTTGGACATCCTTCTCAGGCTTACGAGTTTTTCTAAGCTTGCAAAATTTTCTCACATTTTTGTTTGTGCTCTCCATCAGGTTTGCACATGTTTCAATGAAAATAAAAATAAACACCATGACAGTGCTAAGCACTCTTTTAGATATCCAGCCATATAATTCTTTTTACATTTTGATTATGTCAAGGTCTTCATCTCCAAATTCTTTTGTTAGTGTATCTATTTTTTTGTCAAAAACCAATATGTTGTATTTTGGGCATAGATCTTTACTCGTTCATCAAATTTTGAAACAATTTTTTTTTATAAAGTAGACACCATTCTACACAATTTTAAAAAAATAAAAATTAATTTTTGATTAGTTTTCACAAATTTTAGGGGGGAGCACACTCAAATTTATATTTTTCAAGATGTGTCCACTTCGGAAATTTGTAAAAAGTCATATTCATCAAAAAATTAACCGAAAATTTTCTCATAAACTATAGGGTGTTAGCTAGTTTCTTACAAGTTCTATTTTCAAAATTCTAAAAAAAAATTAACATTTTAGGGGCACCACATTTGGTGCTATGTTATATTTTTCTGATAAAAATAGGACCAATGAATGTGGTGTCCTTTTTTAAAACCCTTAATCTCTACCATTTTAAAAACAAATTAGTAGTTTAGTAAGTAGATTTAGAGCACTTTAACTCTTGTTCTTGTTGCATCTTCAAATTTTGAGTGTACCTATCTTCAATTTCTCATCAAAGTTTAGACTTTGCTGATTTCAAAAAAAAAGTGGCAACTTAAGACCCCCTTTTGGTCCCCCATCTTGGTACACTTACAACCTACACATTGCTTGGTACAACACATAATAGAGTTCATTCCTAAATCTCCTCTACTAAATATTTCCCTATATCACATATTTATCTAGGATAATGATAAAATTTAATACCAAGTCTAAGAATTGGTCAATCAAGGAGAGATTAAGCCAAGTACATTCCCTTACAACAATTTGAGTGTACTTGTGCTTGAGAGGGATGACACATGGTGAATTTGTATTGACCATGACTCAACACAACCTTGGTTAAGAACAAATATCCTCTTCTACACATCATTGATCTTTTGGATTAGCTCTCTAGTGTATGGTCTTTAGCAAATTGATATCAAATTATGATCATTCGGTTCCAATTGAATTTAGAAAAAAAAATTAAAAAATTGCATTCAAATTGTAAGAATGAATTATAAATGATGAGTAGACATCTAAAATCAGCTATACATTTTCGTCATGCCATCCTTGTATTAGTCCTCTATCAATTATTGATTAAATAATTTTTAAATTATTTAAGTTAATTTTTCTTTAAGAATTAAATAATGTTTAATTATTAAATTAGTCATTAGCCTTTTCTACTCATAATTAATTAGATATTTGTATTTTGAATGATTTTACCATTTTATCCTAATATTAATTAAATAAGTTTTTTATTTAATTAATTTCTCTCTCGTAATTAAATAAATTACATTTTGGTGAACCTCCCTTATTTTAATGCATGCATTACTTCTTATTTTCAATTTTAGATTTGATTTTATATGCATTTAATTGATTCACATTTGCAATAATTTCTAAATTTATTTCTCATTTACTTGGATTGGTTAATTAATCACATCATTGCTATTTAATTATTTAGAAAAATTGTTTCCTTAATCTCATTGTGTGCTTAAGTGTTTATTTTCACAATGAATCCATTTCATCATGTGATAGTTTTTCAGATCCTCTTATAACCCTTCATGTCTCTCCTAAAGATCCTCCTATCCATAAGGACATTTTGCATCAAGAGGATGATAACAACAGTGTTTGCAATTAACACTCATTCGGTCATTTTAGGAGACTTCTAGTGGTTGGTTATTTGTTTAGGGTTGTCATTGATGGAAACTCTTCATGGTGGTTCGATTCGGTGGTCGTGACTCAGCTTATCTGGTAAATGGAGGTAACCGATAGACAGTTAACCAACAAAACAGGGCAAAATAGGGTATTTGAGTAATGCTTTGACCTAAAATAATCTCCGGTGATTACTTTTGTGATCTCGATGTTTGGTAAGACCTTTAGAAAACGTGTAATTATAATATTGTAGTCTGGTGCTATGTTTTTCTCATGATTGAAGCCGACTTGATCTACACATTACACTTATTGAAGCCGACTTGAAGGAGATTGTTTTTGTGGTAAGATCAGATATATAAGATTGTTTTGGTGATTGATTTTCGGTATGTTGTATGTGTGGTGATCCGTTTTGGTGCGATTGAGCACAGTTTCACGTGCACATTTTACTTTCAGATCAACTGATAGCTGACTGAGACACATATAGAGTATTTAGCAGAACAAAGACAATCAAAGATTCAGATTCTATCTGGAACTCATCTTTGCACAGTCAAATGCTAATTAAGCGTTCATTTCATTTTATTTACACATTGTAAACAAATTGTAAGTCAATGAGACTTCTTTGAGGGTTTTAGCCCTCCGAGCAAATTTATTGAGCAGTGAGCTCTAGGAAGTGAGCCTGAATGCAAGTGCATTCCCATCTATGTAATATTTATGTACTCTTGGCCATAGTATATGAATATTGTGGGCTGTAGCTCCACTGTGGTTTTTCCCTTTTCGGGTTTCTATGTAAAAATTATGGTGTTGTGGATTTGTGTTTTTATTGTTGCATGTTTATGTTCTTATTTGTTATGCATTGTTAGTCCTGTGGACAAAGAATAAATTTGTTGCTTCAAAGTCTAGTAGATCACTGATTCACCCCCCCTCTCAATGATCTCCTATTCTAACAATTGGTATCAGATCCTCATTCCTCCGAGGAAGCTTAACCGCTTGAGGAAGATCTAGGAGATTGATTCAATGGATTTCGGTTTCCAGAGACAAGTCAATGTGGCACCTGAGGATCTTGATGCTGCTAGAAGTGAGGTCTACACCTTGAGGAAGAATCTGAATGCTACTGATGAATTTATTAGTGAGCTTAAGGATCAAGCAAGTATATGCAGAGAGAAGAGGAAGGAATTAATGGACAAGTTGGAGGAGAAAGAAGATCAGATCATGGAATACTGGGATAAATCTGATGAGGTTAACAAGCTTGAGAGAGAGAATGTTGCTTTGAAGAATGAGATACAATCCATTGTGATGAGACTGACTAAAGAGATTGAGGACCAAAAGAAGAATGAGGAGAATCTGGCACAATCATTGAAGGAAATAACTGATGAATGCTTCAAGCTTACCTATGAGAATGATTAGTTGAAGCTTGAATTGACACAATCAAGGAATAATGGTCAAGAACTTGAAAGACAGGTTGTTACCTTGAGGGATGAACTTGTTGTTGCCAATGGATACAAAGGCAAATTCAAAGCTAGTTCAACAAGACTTGATGAGATGCTGGAAAATCAAAGACATGGGAAGGATATGCGAGGCCTAGGATTTAAGAAAGGTGAATCCTCCAGATCTGGACAAGGCAATGCTAAACCTGATCAGAAGAAGAGCAAGAATCCTCTGGTAAGACAGCCTAATGCTCATAGTTTAATGGTAGATGGTTTACTTGCAACAAGTTTGGCCATATGACAAGTTATTGTAGAAGTAAGATGAATAATGGAATATGAACACTAACAATATGATGAACAATATGAACAATGTTTCTACCTTTACCGATCAGTGTTCATATGCAATAATTTTGGACACAAGTCAAATGTGTGTAGAGAAGTGATGAATAACTTTCAGAACAAAAGATGTTATGCCTACAGAATGTTTGGACATATCTCTAATCAGTGCAAGACAAGACATAACTGGATGAACTTCAGACCTATAAAGAATAATGTTGTTTGCAGAGCATGCAACAAAACCAGTCACATTGCAAAATTTTATAGAAGCAAGAACAGTGCTAGAGTAGACAAGAATAAATTAGATGAGAAGGGTAAAGCGAAAGTGGAAGAGATCAGAGATCAACAAAAGAAGATGTGCGTAAAGAAGGATGAATCTAAGGCAAATAATGGATCTATAACTAAATTCGGTGTAGAATCTTCATTCAGTAACTAGGGCTTTTGGCCTTAGGGGGAGGAAAATCAATGCAAATCTTGCAGTACCCCTTGATGAGATCTGTGGTCAATGGATTATAGATGGAAGTTGATATTTGGAACTCAAATGGTTGATTTTGGTATTCGGTAGCTGAACAGGGCATCTAGTTGAATATTTGAGATGCATTTATTTCAAAGTGAAATTAGGGTTTGAAAAGTTAAAAGGGCAAATATGAGAATCATTCTTCACTTTGCGAATAGTGTTTTTGAGCTAAATATCAAGGCGATCAGAATTTCTAGGTGATCAAAGAGCTTAAAGCAACCTGGCAAGATATTCACAAGACACCAAAGAAAGGTGAATTTGCTAGGGTGATCTGGAAACCCCAATCTAGAGGTGAGAAGGTTGTGCAAAAGAAGAAGAAGAAGGCTAGATCTAAACTTGAATCGACAGGCCAACCTAAGAAAGGAAAGAAGACAAAGTCTGGTCAGGATGAGACCTTAGAATTCGGTAAGATGAAATCTTCCAAAACATAGTATCATATTATTCCTCCATTATCTACTCATGTATTAATTGAGTGAGAAAAATATCTTCCCAAAGATATGTACACCCTAATTAAAGCCAGGAGAAAATCTGTTAGCCAAATGGACAGAGAAATAAAGGAGAGTGCATTGGTTAATCAGTGCACCGGTATCACAATAGAAGAAATTGACAGATTAATTTTTTTGGCAAATAAGAAGGAATTCAGAAGTAAGCACATGGTTAACAGGGTAAGTGCACCAAGATGGTGGAGAAAAAGGGGGGTATAAGTGGCCACTTTTTATTTCTTTAGAAAACAGGTAAACCTAAAATTCAAAGAGATATTTGAAGGTCATGCACTCAAAACTAGGAGTTGAGAAAATAATAAGAATTGTATTACTCTGAATCTAGTTTCTAAACTACTAATTTTTTAAAATATTGGATAATATTAAGAGGGTCAAACCTCTGGCGTATGAAAAATTATTCCTAACTTTTTCAGAAAAAACATAACATAGCTATTTTTCGTGCGCTGCACAAAATATATAGTTAGATTTAGTATTTTACAAAACCCTTTGGTAAGATGATAAGTAAGAGTGAGATCTAGAAGTTGCGTATTTTTTTATAATTTTCCATTGAGTGTTTTTTTTAATGATTTTTTGAAGTGACTGCATCCTGAAAATTTGGTACATGTTCGTGTGCTCGGCATAACTTGCATCAAAATAATCGAATATGCAAACTTCATTTTTTTAAAGTGTATAGAATCTAGTGTAGAACAATAATATATAATTTATTTTGAATTTTTTCATGTATATCAAAAGTTTTAAAAAAAAATGGTAGACATATGTTTGTGAGGACTGTCAAGGCACTAGTAAATAAAATTAAAGTTTACTATGCTAATGTTGTCCAAAAATAGAAAAAATTATATGGTCAGAAAGCTGAGAAGATGTGTGAGATTATGGTAGTAATTTTACAGATACCCACTTGATCATTTTTAAACTTGATGACGATGAAGTTGAGAAATCATGTTGGAAGATGAAAACATGTGTGAAGGGACAAACATGGAGGGAAAATGGGCTTGCAAGCCTTAGGGTCATTTTCCAACCCTCTTACCAAGCCAAAACTTGCATGGGTTCTGATGTGCAAGATAACCCACTAGGGTTTTGAAAAACAAAAAGTATCATTCATAGTTCTACATAAAACCATCATTTTGAGTTTCACAAAACCCATATGGGTTATGAAGACATCAAAATGTATGCTTGTAAACGTAGCATTTACTACATATGTATAGAAATAAATATTTAATATGTGTTTATGTATGTATATATGCATATCTATAGCTATATACATATATGTATATAGATATATATAGGTGTTTGTATACATGCATGTCTCTCTTCTTTTCCTTTCTCTCTCTCTCTCTCTCGTCTTCCTTCCCCCATCACCATCTTTGTCTATTCTGAGCCCTAATTATCCTCCTTGAGTTCTATCTCATCTCTCTCCCTGTCACACTTCTCTCTCTATCGAGTCTCTCACCCTCTTCTCCTTCTCCTTCTCTCTCTACCTCATCTCTCTCTCTCTCTCTCTCTCTCTCTCTCTCTCTCTCTCTCTCAATCTACCTCTCTCTCCCTATCCTCTCTCTCTCTCTCTCTCTCTCTCTCTCTCTCTCTCTCTCTCTCTCTCTCTCCTCTACCTCTCTTTATCCTATTCTCCCCATCTCTACCCTCTCTCTCCCCTTCTCCCTCTCTCTCTCTCTCTCCCTTTCTCCCAATCTCCTCTCTCCCTCCCCCTCTCCATATCCTAACCCCTATTATCTTTCTTACCCCCTCTCCCCCCTACTCTCTCTCTAACTCTCTCTCACCCCCTCTCCTTATCCTATTCTCTCTCTCTCTCTCTCTCTCCCCCTTCTCTTTCTTTTCTTATCTCTCTCCCTCTCTTCCTATCCCCTTATCTCTCTCCCTCCCCAACTCCTTATCCTATTATATCCCTCTAGTCCTACCCCCTACTCTCTCTCTCTCTCTCTCTCTCTCTCTCTCTCTCTCTCTCTCTCTCTCTCTCTCTTAATCCTATTCTCACCCTCTCTCCCTTCTCTTCCTTTCCCTCCATCTCTCTCCCCACTTCCTCTTTAGTTTCTAGTTCTACATAACGTTATGCAAAATTGAGGCCAAAAATTCTAGTTTTGCATAACTCGTATGGGTTATGAGAAATTGTGAACGTTCCCATTACATTTGCATAACTCGTACGGGTTAGGAAAATCTTCATATTTTTTATTATTACTGGCTACCAAGCCTAACACATTTTTGAATTTAATAGAACACACACGGGTTATGAAAAATTTCATTTGTTTTTTGCATGTGGCCACTTTTTTGTTCACCATCTTGGTGCACTTAACCAACAACTTGATGGTCGGCAAAGCTCAAGATATAAGGAGAGAAACCATTGAAATCTAGAAAAAGTTTCTCACTAGGAACCGACTTGTAGATACTACCACTCTAGATAATGCCACTTATTCAAAAGATCCTTTGACAAACAATGCAAATAAAGAAGAGGATATTCAAAACGTTGGTGAATAACAAATTTTGGATTCTGTTGCGGATGAGCCTACAAAAGATAGTGATAAACTAGCTGAGGCAGAGGATGGTGCACCAAGTGGTGACATTGGTGAACAAGTTGCACCTACAGAAGTTAAATCCAGACCAGTTGAGGGTGAAAATAAAGAAGAGGTGAAACAAGATGAACCAGACAAGGAGAAGGGTAAGGGTATGGAGACTCCAGTACTTGTGGCAATGGACACTGCCAAAACCCAAAGCCTAGGGATTTTTCCACAATTCAGTATCAATTTTGATAAACCCTTCACCCAAATGTGTTTGGCTGAGAGAATGATAGCTTCTACTATTCTTCAAGCGCAAGCCAATCAACAGTTAGCACAACTGGAATTAGAAGAGAAGAAACTCATTGAAAAATCTATTAAATTTTTGGAACAAGTGGTATCGGATATGCAACTTGATGCAAGTACTATTTCATCTGGTAAGATTCACAATTTAATTGATCACATGTCCACTAAATTTGATTCTTTATCTAGAGCATCATCTCGACAAGCTATGAAAAATTTTATGGATGCTAAAATTCAAACATTTTTGCAAATGATTAATAATGATAAGGCACAATTAGATAAAGAGTTGAAACTAGTTGACGAGGCCTTAGTGGAAAGAGGTAAAATTTACAAGTCTTGTCTAATTTTGACCAATTTTTCTACTGAGATAGACAAGAAGATAGAGAATTGTAAAAGATAGTTAGCTCAGATTTCTTAGGCCTATGATCCCACAAATTTTGAATATCACCGAGAAGATTAGGAATTTTCAGAAGGAAAAGGAGAGAATGATCAGGTGAACTCCAGAACTTAATTGGTCCCCAGTTGGACACCTTAGTATATCATAAGATGGACTGTATTCAAAACATGTCTCAGGATACTCCTATTGAGATCACAGCTATAGAGTTTCACACCTATATTTTGAATGGTTTTGTTTCAATTTTGGAGAAGTTGTGAGCAGGATGGAACACGTATCTTGGGTTCCTCAAGATGACATATGCGGATATATTGAAGCATGTATAGACTTAATCCTCTGGTAAGTATATATGTATGTACAGGCAATTTTGGCGCACACCCTATCTTTGGCATTGCTGTCAAAGGGGGAGAGATGAGGTGAAAAATGTATAGTGTACAGATTGTATGTATGGAGTGTACAGTTCGGTGTATTAAAAATTCATGGATTATTGATCTAAGGGGGAGTCTTGGAATTCTTGAATTATTTTATTCTTTCATTTGGTTGTATAGATTTCAATACTTAGCCATTTTTTACAGGTGTTGCCATCAATGCCAAAGGGGGGGATTGTTGGCAATTGACACTCATCTGGTAATTTCAGGAGACTTCTGGTGGTTGATTATTTGTTTAGGGTTGTCATTGATGGAAAATCTTCATGGTGGTTTTATCCGGTGGTCATGACTCATCTTATCCAGTAGATGGAGGTAACCGGTAGACAGTTAATTGATAAAACAAGGCAAAATAGGGTATTTAAGTAATGCTTTGATCTAGAATGATCTATGATGATTACAATGTTTGTGCTGATTATTTTTTGATCTTGATGTTTGGTAAAACCTTTATAAAATGTGTGATTATAATATTTTTGTCTGGTGCTACGTTTTGTTCATGATTGAATCTAACTTGATCTACACGTTACACTTATTGAAGCCGACTTGAAGGAGATTATTTTTGTGGTAAGAACGAATATATAAGATTGTTTTGGCGATTGATTTTTAGTATGTTGTATGTGTGGTGATCCATTTTGGTGTGATTGAGGGTAGTTTCACATGCGCATTTTACTTTCAGATCAACTAGTAGTTGACAGAGAAAGAGACAGAGTATTTAGCAGAACAAAGATAGTCAGAGATCCAGAGCCTAACCCGAACTCATCTTTGCATAGTCAAATGTTGATTAAGAGTTTATTTCATTGTATTTACACATTGTAAAAAAATTGTAAGTCAGTAAGACTTCCTTGAGGGTTGTAGCCCTTCGGGTAACTTTATTGAGCAGTGAGCCTGAATGCAAGTGCATTTCCATCTATATAATATTTATGTACTCCTGGCTGTAGTATATGAATATTGTGGTTTCCAGCCCCACCATGGTTTTTCCCTTTTTGGGTTTCCACGTAAAAATTTCGGTGTTGTGGATTTGTGTTTTTATTGTTGCATGTTTATGTTCTTATCTATTATGCATTATTAACTGGTGGATAAAGAATAAGTTTGTTGTTTCAAAAATTTCACTAGATCACTGATTCACCCACCCCCCCACTCTCAGTGATCTTTGATTCTAACAATAGTACCTGTTTCTATGTTATCCCTTCTAAGGATGAAGCATTGATAACTCATGCTTGTCCTTCTCCCAAAATTGGTTTTACACATGAGGATATTTTAGTGTAAGAGGATGATACCATTAATACTTCCCTTAATGATACTTTACATATTATTCACTTTAATGACATCTATTTTAGAGATGAAATATTGATGAATCATATCTGTCCCTCTTGTAAAATGGTCATGTAGACACCTAAAACTTGCATAACTAATTAAATGAATTTTATTAATTTAATAATCATTTATTCATCTATTAATTAGACTAAGGTTTAATTAATATTCCTATTCTTCCAATTAGCCTATTAATCAAATTAAAGATTTGATTAAAATCCTTTTCTTCTAGCCTAACCTTTAATTAAACTAAGGTTTGATTAAGTACCCCTTTAGCCATTTAATTGATTAAATCTTATTTATTTAAAACCTCTTTTTTTCCTTTTAAATGAATTTACATTTTATTAAAATCCCTTTGCATTTAAATAAATCATTATTTATTTGTGAATAGTCCCCCCACTTGCAAAATCCTACAAATGCAACTTGCACACCTTTTGGCTAAAATAAATCTTGTATTTTATCTAAAATGCCTATTTACCTCCACTTGCATTCTCCTGCATTTTCCATTAGCATGCTAATATTCTTCTAGAACCCCTCTAACCCCTCATTAACTATCCTAATTCCTCTAATCATGTCACATCCCTAAATTTAGGGGAGTCACTTCTCCAAATTTGGGGAAAGTCTTCAAAATGTGTTGAAGACTTTACCTTCTTCAACAAGTTAACTTGTTGAGTCTTCCAAAGTTGTAAGGTTATCTAACTTTGAACAAGTTAACCTCCAAAGTCTTCAAAGAGCATTTAATGCCTCTTACAAGACATCACCCTAGCCCATGATGGTTGTCCCTTTGGCCATCCCTCAACTTTGCACAAGAGTTTACCTCTTGGAAAATAGCATGCTCCCTTGGATAATAGCATTATCCAATGATTTCATCCCTTGAGGTTATCCATAATTCTTATGTAGCATCTAATGCTTTCTTAGCATCCTCTCAAGCTATCTCAAGGTGACATTTGTCAACTTGGGATTGGATTGAATTACCCTCACGGATTGATAACTTTCAATCCTATACCTTGTTAAGATTGCTCAATCTTGGCCATCCATTTCTCTATTTTCTCTATAAATAGAGCCCATTTCTTCAATCTAAGGATCCATCATGTCTTTTGCATCAAACTTATAGTCATTTTTTCAAGTTATCAAGGACCTTAATTTGTCATCTTCAAGTACTTAGATCATCTTAGTTGCATGCTAGTTTATCTTTCATCATGTTGATAGTATCATGCTAATCCCATTTTCATGCTAGCTTAATTCATAACCATTGTATATCAATTTCATAACAATCTCCATGTTATTTTAATTAGCACACCTAAGCTTTCAATTTGGAATCAATCTTAGTCTCATATCATGCATTTCATCTTTTCATATCATTTGATCATCTAGCTAGGGTCTTAGTTACATTCATTTTGATCTTGTAATATCCTTCAACCTAGTTCTTTAGGTTGAAATCTAAAAGACCAAGTGCTCTTCCATGTGAGAGCCACCTTGAATCTTGAAGATCCTTGGAGATAGAGGAGCATGAGACATGCTTGAGGTTCTTGATTTTGAAGCTAACTTAGTTTAGCTTCTATTTTTATTTCTAACTCTAACATAATGTTTCATGTGTGTGTTTGATGTTGTTTCACTTTCTTTTGCAGATTCCACACTTTCCAGCACACATTTTTGGTGCCCACTGTGGGGCTCGACCCCTAAATTTATCAAATTTCTAACATTTTTTGTGCAGGTCTGACCAAAAAAATCTTTTAGAATCTTTTAACACATACATTGTACGTTGCAGTATATTTGGTCTATGTTATAGTGTGTTTGATCTCTATTATAGTGCATACACTCACTATTACAACGCAATTGAAGTACAACATAGTGCATTCACTCTTTGTTTTAGCACATTTGCATCTTCTATCTTTTTCTGGTTCTGGACAGTTTAGCGCATTTACAGTGTCTTATAGTGCATTTGTGGTACATTGTAGCACATTCACTCTCTGTTTTAGCGCATTTGCACTCTGTAATAGCGCATTTGTCACAGAGGCAAAAAATTTGTAATCTTATTTGGCAAATTAGGCTTGTCTAGCCCACCAAGTGATTGGGATTCTCACTAACTTCTTTTTTGCAGGTTGGAGGAGTTAAATTAGGATTTTTTATTTCTTTTTATATTTTTTCAAAGTTGGTTAAAAAGAATTCACATTTCCTTTTTGGTAATAAGAACCTCGCAATTTTGTTTTGGTGCTC
Organism: Cryptomeria japonica; assembly: GCF_030272615.1. Classification (NCBI taxonomy): domain Eukaryota; kingdom Viridiplantae; phylum Streptophyta; class Pinopsida; order Cupressales; family Cupressaceae; genus Cryptomeria; species Cryptomeria japonica. The sequence goes on from NC_081408.1 coordinate 470,700,975, forward strand.
TAAAATAAATTAAACTTGTCTTTTGGGATCTAAAAAGAACATCACTTGCAAAGGTAAAAATAATCACAAATAAAACTTTGTTTCTTGCAAGTTAGGAGCAAAAACACCTCAATTTGAGCTTAAAAGGAATAACAACTTTCATTTCTTTCAAAGGTAAAATTCACAATCAATCTTTATTTGCAAGATAAAAAGAACAATCAACTTGTCCCTTTTTGCAAAATTTATTTACTTTATAGCAGCGTGCTTTCATTTTGTTGACAAGGATTTCACTCTCCTAGTTAGAAAATAATTTCTATGCGGGACTAAAATTAACACCATGTTTGATTGGAGCAACATCTTCAATTAGGACTTAGATAATCATTTCTTTGAAAGGTAAAACAAATATTGTATTCTTTGTCTTGAGTGGTAGGTATATGCTCTCCCCTTAATTGGGTGACCAAAAAGCCAAACCCACTCTTTTCATGCTTTATTTACTTTCAAGCATTTAAAACCTTTAGAGGGCATGCCTTCTTGAAGCCTTGAGGGGGATAGAGAGAAGGGTATGACCCAAGTGAGCAATGGCTAAAGCCATGTTTACCAACCCACTATAATCAAATGTGGAGGATGATGAAAATCCCCTACAACGAAAGTGTGTATTTGATAGCCTTCCTCTAGTATCCTTGTGATGCGAAAAGCCTTTGTTCTAAAGGTTGGAAAGCCTCTTAATTGAGCTTATCATTTGTCATGCCAAACAAAACCTTTACTATGAACCATAGAATTAGAAAATTTGAGCCATGTCAATTGCCATACACTAGCAATATCATAGTGCAAGGGTGGGGAAGAATGTTAGGACTCAGAGGCAACTGAGAGGGGAGGGTGAATCAGTTGTCTATTAGTTTCAACCCAAATATAACTTAATAAAAATTGATACTTAATACCGGTAAACCAAACTTAATGCCAGTAGACAGATTAACAGTTAATATTAATACTGGTGAAACTCAATGCATATAATAGAAAGAGAAACAACATCCACAACACATAACACAAAGATTTGTACGTGGAAACCCTGTAAGGGGAAAAAACACGGTGGGAAATCTTACCCACAATTAGATGATACTATTGCAGATAGTATAGTGTATACAAATGGGGTCTGCACATGTAGAAAGGCCAACCGCCTAGAGCTCACTACTCAATCACAAAATAGGAGTCACACTGACTACAATTGGATGATTAAATCCAATGATAATGTACTGCTCAAAGTAGCATCTCCAATGCTGGATTAGTACCGGTTAAGCTCTGATAATCACCTTCAAACCTTCCTTGAACCATCTCTATGGTCTGCTCATATGATTTTCAATATTCACACATACCATGTCACAAAACCATATACCATATACCTATTACATGTTCCATTTATCTCACAAATGAGATCTTACATACATACCAAAACCTAAGACCAAATGTGTAGGTCGGCTCACTAAGAATATTGCAATTAAATCAATTACAGATAAGTCAAGATGTGATGCATCATGTCGGCTTAGTACAATTACAACAATATCTAATTAATTAAGTCATCTCCATAATGTGCCATGCTGATCTGGAATAGATAATGCATGCCAGTCCATAACCTAGACCAATTTATCGATAACAGCAAATATGTCAACCCATTTAGACCAATAACCAAAATACCAAAACCAAGTGTCCAAACCATATCTTTGACATAACCAAGTGATCTCCAGATGATGACAAGTCATCCTTAGTGTCAGTGAACAATATAACCTGCCAGTTAGTGATATATCGGTGACTGTGCATAAGTCACTGAACTTGCCGGTGAACATAATGTGTCGGTTCAACATAACCAAAGATCTCTAGAAGGATAAGTGTTGATAAGTGTTGACATCAATGACAAAACCAATGAAACATAACCATTATACCAAAAATATCCCCCTTTGGCATTGATGGCAACACAAGATGGAAAAACATCTAAGTGCCAAAACAGAATGCCAAAAAATCAAAAACCAAAAACCAATAATCTCCAGAAATCAAAATACAAATGCAGAGAGTGTAAATCACTCCCAATGAATAATATCTCCCCAAAGGATACTGTTTTTCCATAGACATCTCTCCCCCTTTGACATCAAATTCCAAAGCAATATAAATACCAGATACAACCAATTCATAGAACCAATTACAATAACCAACTACTTCCCTTGAGAAGTAGCTCTCCTCCATCAAAGCCAGAAAAAGGTTTCTCTGTTAATTCTGTCGGTTTGATGCCAATCATCAACTGTCTAAGTCTCTACCAGTGAGGGTATAACCCCAAGCCGCTCTCTGAGATATTCAAAAGTTTCCTTAGGCAAAGGCTTAGTAAAGATATATGCAATCTGCTCTTTAGTATTCACATAAACCAATCTCACTTCTTTTGCTTCAACATTCTCTTTCAGAAAATTATATTTGATAGAAACATGTTTAGTTTTAGAGTAAAATACCGGATTCTTAGATATATCAATTACTGTTGAATTATCACAATAAATGATTATAGGTTATTTTCATTTTACCTTTATGTCCTTCAACATTTTCTTAATCCATAATACCTGAGTACAATTAGTTGTTGTTGCAACATATTCCAATTCTGTTGTTGATAATGATGTACAACTATATTTCTTGCTCAACCATGAAATCAATCTGCTACCAAGAAAGAATGCCCCGCCGATGGTGCTCTTTCTATCATCTAAATCTCCTGCCCAATTTTCATCAGTGTATGCACATAAATTAAAATTTTCATCCTTAGGATACCATAAACCAAGATTTATTGTGCCTTGTAGATACTGGAAAATCCTTTTTACTATTGATTCATGATTTTCTCTAGGATTACTCTAAAAAATTGAAACAATACATACTGCATTCATTATATCAGGTCTTGTTTGTGTTAAATACAGTAAACCTCCAATCATAGATTTGTATCTTGTCAGATTAACAAGAGCCGAATCATCCTTCAATGTCAATTTATCAGTTGTAGTCATAGGAGTACTTACCAGTTTAGAGTTTTTCATACCAAATTTCTTCAGTAGTTCCTTCAAGTACTTTGTTTGACATATGAATATATCTTTACCAGTATGTGAAATCTATAATCCTAATAATAATTTTATCTCCCTAATCATAGACATTTCAAATTCTTCATGCATCTTATTAGCAAAATCTTTACACAATCCATCTTCTCCTCCAAAAATGATGTCATCAACAAAAACTTCAATAACCAAGATGTCTTCATTAGTCACTTTGAAATATAAGTTATTGTCAGCATTACCTTTAGTGTAACCAAGCTTCAAAAGATATTTGTCCAATCTATCATACCAAGCTCTAGGAGCTTGCCTCAATCCATATAAAGCTTTCCTTAATATGCAAACCATATCTTTATCATTTGTCAATGAAAGTCCATCAGGTTGTTCAATGTAAACTTCCTCTTCAAGATCACCATTCAGAAATGCACATTTTACATCCATTTGATATACTTTGTAGTTCTTGTGTGCTGCAAATGCAAGAAATAATCTGACTATAGTGTCCCTACCCTAGTCAGCTTTGTGAAATCGGTTGACCTTGGTTGACTTTTTATGTGGCATTCTTGGATGGTTGATTTACCATTATGTAATGTTGTAGTCAAATATTGTGATTATTATGTGTACCTGTTAATGTGCTTTCACATCGATTCTTATGTAAGTTTAATTGTTCTCCTTATTCTTGTTATTAATCTCGAGCTAACACTTTCATTATATATATATATATTATTAGGCCCAATATGGAAAGCTAATGTATTGAGAGGGGAGGGGTGAATCAGTACTTCAAATCCTTTTATCAACAATATCTTCACTATTATGCATAAACCAAAAATTGTTGTAACATAACATAAAGCTAAAACAAATAAGTAACAATCATACATGATTCACTCCATAACACATATATTTTGGCTACGTAGAAACTCTTGGTTAGAGAGAAAAACTACGGTGGGGATGGCACCCACAACTTCACTACTGCAATAATAAAGAGTGCTCGGTTAGAGCTACATATTTAGCTATTTTTGATAGCTTACCCTTTTAGGAGTAACAAGATCTGTTAGATCTACCTTGCTAAAGGATTTTACAGCATTGATCAGAATGTTGCACCTAGTTAGAGGCTTTACAATTTATAGACTTGATTAGAGTCTTTTACCCTATTAAAGGATTCTCTTACAACTTCAAAATATTACAATAAGACTTTACAAATATCTGCAACTTTACATCTGAAATGCTGTAGCAGATTCTATGTGCTCAAAATAAGATTACCTTGCCTATAGCATACCTCGGTAACTCATAAAGTAACTCGGTAAACCCTTTTGTTTACTCTATTCTTTGACTGTTCTCTAAAAACCTTCTCAGTGACCTCTGTGTCTCTGTAACAGTTATAATACTTTGTGATTTCTCATGTATCACATAAGTCTCACTTCATACACATATGCACACACATTTCTCTCATTCACATATATCTCTAACCCTAAATTCATGTTGTATAAATAGATTTCTTATGTCGGTGATCTGATTCATTGCTTCGATCTTACAAACATGATTTCTCGAATGAATAACCATGCAAAATATTTCATTGGTTAGATGACGTCAAAATTATACAAAATCTATATGTGCAATTTCCAATGCGATAACGGTTCTTATGTGCCTCGATCTTGTAACACGTTTTCATATGTGTGTCCAAGTTCAATGAATATGGTAACACGTTTCACTCAGTGTGTTAACTTTACTGCTCGGTAGACATGAAATAACACTCGGTAGATAGCTCGGTGTATACTGGGCTTTATGACTATTTTCCTTCTGTAACCGACTAGACTGTTCATACCGACTAAATATTTTGGTAGTAGTAACCGACTAGAGTATATAGAATGACTTTGGATATAAAACTAATGGCAATTTGATAAGTAGTAACAATCTCCCCTTTTGACATTAGTTAAGATGTTTGACAAAACTACTTTCAATGTCATTACTCAAAAATCTGTATACTTTACAAAATTTGACTAAACATACAGTATATACATTAGTCAATGAAATAGTATAATCAAATATACTCCCCTTATCAATATGTTGTACAAAACTTTGATTATGTGTGCTTGGTGATCAATACTCTGTAATCACTGTTCTTTCCTCTGTTCACTGCTCGGTTCACTGCTCTTGGATACTCTGCTTATTCAGCTCATTTTGCTCCGTATACTCCCCCTGTATACTACACTCCGTTTGTTTGATACTTTGAATACTATACACTCCTCCTGTGTACTTTGATGCTATATATACTCTGATGATATACTCCCCCTTTTTGACAAACATCAAAATTTAGTTACCATTTGGAGGTGGCAACTGATCAAAAATGGATTTGTACTTTGTCTTGGCTTCAGTGAGAGCGACAGAGAGTGCATCCTTTACACTGTCCATTAAAGAATTCTGAGCATTAATATCAGCCAATAATGAAATTAAGCCATCTAAAGTGCTTCCCTCTTGTGTAGTAGAGAGGTAAGTGGCTCGGTTGAGCTGTTCTTGAACAGATGAAAGATGAGGAAGGAATAATGTTTGAAGTGCCATTATGTCCATCCTGATCTTGTGTTCTTCATTCCTCAGTTCCAATTGTTAAGCCATGAGCTGTTGTAGCTTAGTATAAAAATTATGAACTGAATTGTGCTCGGGGGTCAACTTATTTGAGAGATCAATGATCTCTTTCTCAATTGCTTTTGTTTTATTCTTAATGTCCTTAATGAATAAAGAAAATGTGCAGAGTTTCTGAAATAATGAAAGAATGTGCTTGAGTTGAGGGGACAACTCAACAATAAATTTGACAAGTTTTACCTTGCCAACAACAATGGATTTTTGTACTTCCTCTATCATTTTAGCAGTTAGCTCCTTGTCTTTTAGTTTGCTACATCGGTTGATACTGTAGCTGAAGGTAGCATATCTAATAGTAAGGTCTTTACCTTTTGAAGTACTTTATTCTTCTTTTGTATGGCTAGTTGCTTCTTTTGTTCATCCTTTGCTTTACACAATTCACCAAATTCAGTGAGTGCTTGCCCTTTCAATTTGGAGATGTCTACATTGGGCAACACTATCAGTTTCGATAAATCTATTTTGAAAGTATGTTTTTTCAACTTCTTTTCTTTACCTTTCATCGGGTGAACCACTACAATAGCTTGAGAGGCTTGAGGACCCTCGGTAGGTTGCTCAGTAGAGACAACACTTTAGTTGGTTTCTTTAGCCTTGGTAGTGTCCTTCGGTGTCTTGGTGCTTGGTGTCTCAGTTGTAACTTTTTCTGTGCTAGAAGGTGCTTGAGAGGTTTGTTCTTGTGAAGTACCTTTTGCTGTAGACTTTTGACCTTTGGTGCCTTCATTTGTATCCTAAGGAGCTTCGGTTGTAGCAGGTTGGTTGATCGGTGGGTAAGGCTGAACTTGTTCCAAAACAGATTCATTGGAGACAAGTTTTGCATAAGCATTGCCTTCTATCATTTCTTGTTTAGGTGCCTCTGCATCCATGATATCTTCATCTATTTGAATGGTGTCAAAAGGGTCTTGCTCGGTGACATCAGGCTCTTGGTCGGTGACATCGACTATTTCCACTGTAGATTGTTCACCAGCATTCTTTCTTCGAAAGATGTCCTGCCATTGCTCTTTTGTTTCCTTCTCCACTTCTATATACAGGCCATTCATCAATTTCAAGGCCTTTTGTTTTACTGTAAATTGTGTTTGGCTATTTGTCAGATGTTCTTTTATTTCATCAACCGACATATTAGGAAAGAGATGCACCAGACTTCTTTCTCTGATTTGTTTCTCTGAGTCTAGGGCATATTGCCATCTGGTTTCAATATGTGCATATAATTCCTTAGGAATAGAATTACATACTTCTAATGGGACCACTCATAATTTTAGAAGTGTGCAAATGATAGCTTCTTCAATTTGCCTCTTTTCATCAGCAGATCTGGATTCATATTTGACAAATCTGAATCCACCAAATCCACCATATTCCTTCAGATTATTACAAAAAATTTCTACACTATGTACATCTACCTTCTTGCTTTTCACAATATGAAATTTACTTGCATCTTCAGATTCAGTATCACTCGACTCTTTTGGCAAAATGAGTCTCCGAGTAGATTTCTTGTAAGTTCTAGTTACCTTAGGAATGGCAACAGTCTTTTGTTTCTTACTCGGTGATGCAACAGATGCCCTTGTGTTAGGTCTCTTTGTTGGAGGAGTCGGTAGGGCCATTGAAGTGTCCTATTTTTTTCTCTTCAACACTTTTCCCTTAGGAAATTCGATGCTAAGTGTTATGGCTGCTTCTTGGGCTTCTGTCTCATCTTCGGTGATGGCTAGAACGCCTTTAACAGGTGTGGAGGAAGACTCTTCTCCGAATTTCTCAGTTAATTCCTTAATCATCTTTGATGCCTTCCTTGTAGCTTTGGGTACTACAATGCTCATCTTTACTTTTTCTTTCACCTCTTCATAGGTTCCATACCTCAGCTTAGTAGTATGCCTTGGTAGTATCAGAAATGCATCGATTTGCTATTGTGTGATATCAAAATCAATCTCGTAACCCATAGGTGACAAAGATTGAATCCTCGGTTCCACAACATTCACATAACAGTAATCAGTGTCGACTTCAAAACATATTTCATCTTTGTATTTTTCTACTAGTTGGGGTGGAATCCGGTACCTATTATGCATTTTCTCTTGGAACTTGCTGAAGTAATCATCCATTATATCATTAAAGTTATCACCTAACTTCTTGATGAAGTCATTGATATGATGGGTGATTGGTCGGTGTAGTTCCCAAACAACTTTACCAACTGTTGGGAAAAACTTCTCAAAGTAGAAAAACATACATACAAATAGTGATCCAAATTTTAGAGTATTTGTCGAGTTGTTCTTCTTCAGCTTCCTGATTGTGTTCAGATTTTCAAACAAGTTCTTCAACAATACTTCACACAAGTCAATTTTTATGCCTTTCTTAACAATTTTGTATGCTAAGTCCACTGCTACACAGGGTACACTATTTTCCCTTGTCGATTGGAAGAAACAGTAACCAATTACTCTAATGGCAAATTTGAGTTCAGGATCAGTGACATTGTTCAAGTTCAGACCTCTGCAATTAGATTCTACTCCAGTCAAACTGATCAATTCCTTCTGTGATATCATTTTCTGTGCTCGGGCATGATCATAGATAGGATAATCGGTGATTAGATGAATGATTTCTTTAGTGATCTTAAATGGTTGCTCTTGTAGCCACATGAAATCATCATGCACTCGGCTTAGTACAAACTTGACCCACTGGGGTTTGAACACACGGGGATAGGTTAGGGCTTCAGTCAATCCCTTGATTTTGATGTGCTCATACTTGCTATCCATTTTACCATCTGTGCACAATTCATCATATGCATCTTTGATCTCAACATGACTGAGTTCTTCAACACGACATTTGGTGAAGAATCTCACATCCTCGACTAACAAGACTCGATCCGGGATGAGTGAAAAGGCATTTTTGTCATCTAGTTCAAATGCAATTTTGGGAGTCAAAGAGTATTTTAGTAAGGGCTTCTCTACATTCTTGACAACAATGGGGTCTTGGATCTTAGGTGCCATTTTGATTTCAGATAAAAATTGAAACAGGAACCTTAGGGTTTGAGAACTTAACAAACGGCAGACGCTTCACACTTAGCAGATAATAACAACTTAATGAGTTCGGTAAACCAGCTTAGCAATGCGATGAGATTTGATGTAAATACCTTAGATTTCGCTTTGAAGATGGTTTGATCACCTTGATTCACTTTGCTCTGCTTCTCAAAAACTTGGTGAATGAAAATGACCTCGAAGAATGCTTTAAGTACATAATAAACCTTATCGGGCTCCGTGCAAGTTAGGTCAAAGACATTAAATGCACTCGGTTCTACTTAACTTTCTTTCCCTTTTTGCGCTTTAACCGAGTAACCAAATTTCCTTCATATACTGACTTGATAGGCTTCCTGAATTCATCGACTTGATAGATTTCCTATAAAGTGCTCCAAAAGATTTTGATAGAATTTCAAACTTACTACTACATCTTACTATGCAGATTTTGAATTCAGTACATACTAAAATAGGAACTATTTAAGATTTAACCTTGTGAGAATGCAGTCCCTTCATACCTTTACCGATTAATTTGGAGTGGGAGCACCTAACTTGGTAGGTAAGGTGCTTTCTTTATTTGACACAATTTCCTTCTTTCTCCAATTAATCTTTAATTTCTCTTTGATTTCCTCAGTGTCTTCTCTAGGTTGATCTTTGCAATCTCCAGCCAAGTGTCCAACTTTGTGACAATGAAAACATGCCATACCAGGATTTCTCCATGATCTTCGGTTGTTCATTCCAAACCTTATAAAGCAGTTGGCACTTATATGTCCATATCTTCCACAACATTCACACCATATCCTTGTATTGTAATCCCATGGTACTGCAGAATATTGTCGGTAAGGATCTGTGTGAGTTCGGTAACCTCTAGTATTTTCTCAGTGTGCAGACAACATGTGGTTCTTTTGCTTAAACCAACACTTCTCGGTACTATGTCCATATCTATTGCAGTTTTTATAAAACCCTTTTAATTTTGCCTTTAGATAATTGTTAACAGACTTTGTCCTACATTGATTAGATGTGTGACCATATTTATTGCAATTGTAACAATAACCATTGGTCTTAGTGGCATTCGGTTTCTTACCTTTTCTGATTTGACACATGTTGGCAGTATGACCTTGATTTCCATAGTAGTTGCAAATAGGCTTCTTTCTTTTGATGTTCTTCTTGATTCCAACTTGTTTTGATAATTCTCCTCTCTCGGTAGTGCAGATTCCCTTCTTAGTAGAGTCTTTTCCTTTGTAACTGAGTCCTCCTTCTTTGTAGGGTCATCTTGTATTCAGTTGCTCATCCAACATCTTTGATGCTTCATAACTCTTCTTCAATGTTTCCTTGGATTTCTTCTCTAGTTCAAGTTCATTGCTCAACCTTGATACTTCAAGTTTCAATGCTTGATTCTCATCATCTTTCAGATTTGCTTCATGATGTGCATAACCTAGTTGATCTGACAGATTTTGTTGAATCCCAGTCAACCTTATGATTTCATTATCCTTATCAGATACTAAAGCTTCAAGTTGTTGTTTCTCTCTTTCTAGATCTCTTACTTTGTTTGCGGTTGTCCTCAATGCATCAAGATTTTCAGTCATCTGTGTGCTGAAATATTCATGTTCTCTTTTCATTGCTTTTAGTTGATCAGCCAGTGCTTTGTTCTTTTCTTTCAATTGTCCAATCATTTCTTCAGTCTCTTCAGACATACTATTCTCAGATGATGTCTCAATTTGTTCCACTAACTCTTGAGAGTCCTGCAAATCATCAGATAATCTTCTTCTCACTTTCAGAGATTTTTGCATTTGCCTTTGCATGTCTGCAATCACTTGATTAGCATGATCCAATTCTTCTTGCAGATACACAATCCTCCGAGATTGTTTGTAGCCTTCCATTGATAAGATCTTTCTCTTTAGGCAGTTAAACCCTTTTCCAAGATTCAAGCTCTGATACCAATTGTTAGGCCCAATATGGAAAGCTAATGCACTAAGAGGGGAGGGGTGAATCAGTACTTCAAATCCTTTTATCAACAATATCTTTACTGTTATGCATAAACCAAAAACTGCTGTAACATAACATAAAGCTAAAACAAATAAGTAACAATCATACATGATTCACTCCATAACACATATATGATTCACTCCATAACACATATATTTTGGTTATGCAAAAACTCTTAGTTAGAGAGAAAAACTACGGTGGGGATGGCACCCACAACTTCACTACTGCAATAATAAAGAGTGCTCGGTTAGAGCTACATATTTAGCTATTTCTGATAGCTTACCCTGTTAGGAGTAACAAGATCTGTTAGATCTACCTTGCTAAAAGATTTTACAGCATTGATCTGAATGTTGCACCTGGTTAGAGGCTTTACAATTTATAGACTTGATTAGAGTCTTTTACCCTATTAAAGGTTTCTCTTACAACTTCAAAATATTACAATAACACTTTACAAATATCTACAACTTTACATCTGAAATGCTGTAGTAGATTCTATGTGTTCAAAATAAGATTACCTTGCCTATAGCATACCTCGGTAACTCATAAAGTAACTCGGTAAACCCTTCTGCTTACTCTATTCTTTGACTGTTCTCTAAAAACCTTCTCGGTGACCTCTTTGTCTTTGTAACAGTCATAATACTCTGTGATTTCTCATGTATCACATAAGTCTTGCTTCATACACATATGCACACACATTTCTCTCATTCACATATATCTCTAACCCTAAATTCATGCTGTATGAATAGATTTCTTATGTCGGTGATCTGATTCATTGCTTCGATCTTACAAACATGATTTCTCGAATGAATAACCATGCAAAATATTTCATTGGTTAGATGACCTCAAAATTATACAAAATCTATATGTGCAATTTTCAATGTGATAACGGTTCTTATGTGCCTCGATCTTGTAACACGTTTTCATATGTGTGTCCAGGTTCAATGAATCTGGTAACACGTTTCACTCAGTGTATATCAACTCAGTGTGTTAACTTTACTGCTCGGTAGACAGCTCGGTGTGTACTGGGCTTTGTGATTGTTTTCCTTCTGTAACCAACTAGACTATTCATACCGACTAAATATATTGGTAGTAGTAACCAACCAGAGTATATAGAATGACTATGGATATAAAACTAATGGCAATTTGGTAAGTAGTAACATATATATATATATATATATATATATATATATATATATATATATATATATATATATATATATATATATATATATATATATATATATATATATATATATATATATATATATATATATATATATATATATATATATATATATATGCTTGTGTGACTCATGGTTACAGGAGATTGCAGATACAGTACTGCCTAGGTGCGAGGTTTGTCTTCACCAGGATTCACAGGTTTGAGTGTTCCTCTTTGGCCCTTAGGAATTGGATTAGGTGGTCGGGAGACCCTCTTGTGACCCTAGTCGTGCCCTAGTGAGTGTCGTTAGTCGTCTGTCATAATTCCTTTGGTTGGGGATGTAGGTCATCTATTTGTTTGGCTTTCTTGGTTTGCGTGTTTTATATGTGTGGTTAAATTGAGTAATTATCCTTTTTATTTAATTTGATTAAATGTGTGTTTATGCATAAAAAAATTAAGGGACAAAATTAAATAGGTTCCCTTTATGCGATTAGTCGTTATTTAGAATTGCTCAATTTAAATTTGTAGCTAGTTTGATTAAATGGTTAACTTTAATTGATCCTTGCCTTTTAAAAATAGAAAGGTTGTTTTTATTTAATTAAGAAAATCAACTTAATTAAAAAGAAAAAAAAAAACGAGATTTAAAACGTTGGATATAGTTGTTTTAAAAAAAAATAAATTAATAAATAAAATTGGGATTTTATTTTAGTTAAAAAATAATAATAATAATAAATAAAAATAAATAATAATATATTTTACCCTCATATAATTTTGAAATAGAAATGCTAAGTTGTGTTAATTAAAAAAAAATTAAAAAAAATTAGAAATTACATGAGGGAGAGAAAAGCATTTTTGTTTTTTCTAATTGGAAAAAGATAGATACTCTTATTATTAAATATTATTATTAGGGGAAAATAATTTTTTTGGGGGGGGAAACCTAAAAAGTTTAGGTTGCATATATTTTTCAAATTTGGTAATGCCTGGGGGTTCACGGAAAAGAGGTGGCAGCCTGTGAAAAAGAGGAAAATCTTCATTTTTTTGATGCAAGTTGGAGGAATAAAAATCTGGAAGGAAGGTTGGGTGTGGATATCTGGTTGCATGAGCTCTTCCTCAAGATCTTTCAAGAAAGCTTCCAAGGTTGGATAGCTTCTGCCTATTTTTAATTTTTGTTATTTATTAGCTTGATAAATTTATTCTTCTCTGTAGTTTTGTGTCTTTGAAAAGGAATAAATGAAAATTAGTTGTGTCTTCCATTTTTGCTTATGCTTTGCTTTGTGTAGGAATAAATGTTTTGGTTTTCTAGTTTGAATTCACAAGGGTTATGTTGGCAAAATTTTGCTAGGATTTCTGATGTGCTTACACCCTTTACATTCCTTATGGTAGATTTGATTTTTTTTGTTATTTATTAGCTTAATAAATGTATTCCTCTCTGTAGTTCTGTGTCTTTGAAAAAGAATAAATGGAAATTGGTTGTGTTCCATTTCTGGTTGTGCTTTGCTTTATGTAGGAATAAATGTTTTGGTTTTCTAGTTTGAATTCACAGGGGTTATGCTGGCGAAATTTTGCTAGGATTTCCCTCCTGTGCTTACAACCTTTGCATTCCTTTGGTAGATTTGTTTAAATGAAATTAAAAAAAATAAAATAATTATATTTCCTCTCTCCCATTCTTGTGTTGCCTAATTTATTTGAGATGTTTAGCCAATATGGATTTGTGAAATAATTTGTCTGGGTTGGTTTTCCCAATCTCTGGTTTTTGGAGTATCTAGGTATATTATTTTGCTAGTATTTATTTTATGAGTTATTGTTTTGATTTTATTAAAAAAATAAAAATGGTGTAAATTTAAGAAAACTTATAGTTTTCAGGAAAAGGAATTATTTTTTTTAGTCTCTACGAGACTGATTTTCCTTTTGGCTGTGTATGTCACAGTAAATAAAATTAAAAAATAAAAAATAAATAAATAATAATATAAAATAAATGGGGTGGGCAGCATGCTACCCTATGGTAACAAAGCTACCAAGCAATATTAAATTGCCTTAACTTTTTTACATGCCTCAGCATGTGGTGTTTTGTATTTTTAATTTATGTAATATATATAGATATCCATTTATATAGTTTGTTATTTATTAAGTCGATAGGCTTTTAGTGGGCGAAAGCGACCAGAAAATTGTCGTCGGCGTTCTCCCTCTGGTTGCTGATGTGCTCGTGCCTTGCCGTCGTCTCCGTGTGTGCGCTCTGTTTCCCAAGCAACGCTATCTTTAATGATGGCTTTAATGATTTTGTCCTCGAGGCTGTGCATGAATGTCGACGTTCTTTATGGGTTCTTGCAACCCTAAAATCTAATTTGTTTTGTTGTTGTCGGCAATATTTCGCTCTGCTATTTTTGCTCTAGAAATGTTCGCATAGATTGTTGGGTTTTGTTCTTGTTGTGACTGTTTTGCTGGTTAGGTTTGGTTCTCGGTGTGACTATTTTACTGGACTTCCTTGTGAGCTTGCCAACGTTGATGGTTTGAAGTTGCAAGGTAAGGTTCCATTTTATTTAAATTTGTTTTTCTTTTCTATTGCATTTTGTTTATAGTATGTTTATTTTCTACTTCCGTGTGCTTGCAGGGTTGTTGCTTTGTTTCTGTTGCTTAATTGTTTGTGTGCGTCGCTACTTCCAGTTTGCAAGCAATTTGCTCCTATCTACTTGCAGGATTCTGGATTTTTTTATGTTCGTTAACTATTTGTGGGCATGGCTACTTCCACTTTGGAAGCCATTTTTGAGGCTGCTTTGTGAGTTTCACGGCATGCATGCTTTGAATTTGCAAGGTAAGTTCCACTGCTTGCAAACATAAGATTTAATTTGTTTTATTGTTGTAAGCAATATTTCACTCTGAGTGATGCTATCTTTAATGATGTCTTTAATGATTTTGTCCTCGAGGTTGTGCACGAATATCGACGTTCTTTATGGGTGCTTGCAACCCTAAAATTTAATTTGTTTTGTTGTTGTCGGTAATATTTCGCTCTGTAATTTTTGCTCTGGAAATGTTCGCATAGATTGTTGGGTTTTGTTCTCATTGTGACTGTTTTGCTGGTTAGGTTTGGTTCTCGGTATGACTATTTTACTGGACTTCCTTGTGAGCTTGACAATGTTAATGGTTTGAAGTTGCAAGGTAAGGTTCCATTTTATTTAAATATGTTTTGCTTTTTTATAGCATTTTGTTTATAGTCTATTTATTTTCTCCTTCCATGTGCTTGCAGGCTTGCTGCTTTGTTTCTGTTGCTTAACTGTTTGTGGGCATCGCTACTTCCAATTTGCAAGCAATTTTCTCCTGTGTGCCTACAGGATTCTGGATTTGTTTATGTTCTTTAATTGTTTGTGGGCATGGCTACTTCCACTTTGGAAGCCATTTTCAAGGTTTCTTTGTGAGTTTCATGGTGTGCATGCTTTGAATTTGCAAGGTAAGTTTCGCTACTTGCAACTGTAAGATTTAATTTGTTTTATTGTTGTAAGTAATATTTCGCTCTACAAATTTTTGCATGGGGTTGTATATAGTCATGTAGTTAGGTTTTGTTCTTGTTGTATGAGCTTCACGCCTTGAATGCTTTGATGTCCTTGTAGGGTTGTTTGTTTGTTTATGTTGTTTAACTGTTTGTGGGCGTGACTATTGAAATTGCAAGGTAAACTCCCATTTTATTTAGATTCTTTATGCCCGCTTGGAACCCTAAAACCTAATTTGTTTTGTTGTTGTCGGCAATATTTTGGTCTGCAAATTACTTTGTCTATGTTATTTAACTGTTTCTGGCCGTGACTACTTCCAATTTGCTAGGCAATTTCACATTGCTTTGGATATAGTTGTTGACTTAGGTTTTGTTGTCATTCTGAATGAATGGTTTGAATTTGAAAGGTAAGTTCTAGTTTTAGTTAGATTGTTTTTGGTCTTGTAATGCATTTTTTGTATACTCTGTTTATTTCCCGCTTTGGTGTAGTTGCAAGGTTGGTACTTTGTGCATATTGTTGTAGGTTAAAAGGTAAGCTTTGATTTTATTTAAATTTTTTGGGGTTTTGTAATGCTTTTTTTTAATAGTCTGCTTATTTTCTCCTTCCGTCTGCTTGTAGGGTTGTTACTTTGTCTATGTTATTTAACTATTTGTGGTTGTGACTACTTCCAGTTTGCTAGGTAATTTCGCATTGCTTTGGATATAGTTGTTGACTTAGGTTGTGTTGTCGCTATGAGTGAATGGTTTGAATTTGCAAGGTAAGTTCTACTTTTAGTTAGATTCTTTTTGGTTTTGTAATGCTTTTTGTATACTCTTCTTATTTCTGGGTTTGGTGTAGTTGCAAGGTTGGTACTTTGTGCATTTTGTTGTAGGTTAAAAGGGTTTTAGTTCGGATTTGCTGTTTGCAGATATTTATTGATTTAAGTTTATTGCTTTGTTTTAATCTCTTCGATATTTATTGATTTAAGTTTATTACTTTGTTTTAATCTTTTTGTTCCCGATGATGTGCACCAATGCAGACTATTTTATTGGGCTTGTTTCTGAGGTTGTTGGCGTTAATGGTTTTATGTTGTTAGGTACTTGTTTATTTTGATTTTTAAGTTTTCAAAATTTGTAACCCATTATTTGATAGCGTCCTTATTTTTGGGCATGGTGTTCTTGCAGGATTGTTACTTTCGTTATGTTATTCAAGTGTTTGTGGACGTGATTACTTTCAGTCTGCAATGTCTCTGTTCACTTTGACAGGTATTTAGGTTTTGACCATTCTGTTGCCGATTAAATTATGGTTTAAGTTAAAAGAGTTTTAGTTTGCCGGTTGCAGCCCTAAAATGTAATTTCTTTTGCTATTCTCAAGAATATTTTGCTTTGAAAATTTTCACCGAATGTTCAGTATTGAATTTCAAGTTTTCAAAATTTGCAGTCCTTTATTTTATAGGGTGTTTTGTTCTTTTACGTACTATACTTGCATGGTTGTGACTTTTTTTATTTTATTTAAGAATTATAACTTTTGGTCGGCCTGAATATATATGCAGTTATGATATATGTATATGAATATATAAACATGTATATATATATATATACATATATCTATACGCATGTATACATCTATATATATACACATGCATGCATATATTATGGCTTCCTTGTGGTCATCTCCATCCATGTGCTCTATTTCTGAAACAACGTTGTCTTTAATGACTTCATTCCCGAGGCTGTGCATGTTAGGTCCTGGAGACAACTAAGAGGGGGGGTGAATTAGTTGTCTAATAAATTCAAACCAAAAACCACTTAACCAACTTAATGCTTAATACTGGTAAACCAGTTAAGTATGACGGTAGACAATGTTAATAGTAAATTGCTATACCGGTAAAGATTAATGCATGAAACATAAATACAAAGTCATCCACAACACATAACACCAGTATTTGTACGTGGAAACCCTGTAAGGGGAAAAACCATGGTGGGAAACCTTACCCACAATCAGATGATACTATTGTAGATGGTAAGTGTACATAAATGGGGTCTGCACATGCAGAAAGGCCAATAGCCTAGAGCTCACTGCTCAATCACAAAATGGGAGTCACACTGCCTACAGTTGGATGGTTAAAACCAATAAGAATGTACTGCACAAAATAGCATCTTCATATGCTAGATTCAATACTGGTGTAATGTTGATATGCTTTCACAAAAACCTAGCTTCACCTTCAAATGATGTCTTCATGTATATCTCTACTTAATCTCACATATACCTTCACACAATTCTTTTTCGCATTCCACATTTGATCTTACAAATAAGATCTTACATTTATACCATAACCTAGGACCAATTTTAGTAGGTTGGCTCAACAAGATATTACAATAAAAATATTTTACAATCAATATAATATCCAATGCAATAACCAATTAAACATGTCAGCTTAATGCATTTACAACAATAATAAATCATCTTCATAGCATGCCATGCTGATCTAGAAAAGATAAACCTGTCAGTGAAACCCTAGATAACCTTGGACCTATTTGTCAGTAAAAGCAAATATGCAAGTATGAATATACCAATGATTAATTCTTCAAAACAAAGTGTCCACATGATGTCTTCAACATTACCAGGTGACTTCCATATCATTCCAAGTGTCGGTGATCATTATATCATGTCGGTGAACCATATACCTGTAACTATGCAATAGTTACTTGCTTGCCGATGAATGTTGTTGGATCTCCAGAGTACTAGTGTTTTAGTAGGTGTTGACATCAATGACAAAACCATACCAAAATACCAACAATCTCCCCCTTTTGCATTGATGGCAACACAAGATGGAAAAACCATCAAAGTGTCAAAATAGAAATGCCAAAAACCAAAAACCAACAATCTCCTTTAAACAAAATTCTCTCCCCCTGGGAACAACATGTGTTTATCTAAAGATTTTCATACCAATTTCTCCAAAAGATAATGTGTTTTTCCATAGATATTTCTCCCCCTTTGACATCAAATGCCAAAGTTATAATAAGACCAAGTTCATATACAAAATACCAATCAATTCAATATACCAACTACTCCCCCTGAGAAATAGCTTCCTCATCAAACACCGGAGTAAAAGATGTGTCTTTCAATTCTGCCAGTTGATGACAATCATCAACTGTCTAAGTTTCTACCAGTGGTGGTATTACTCCAAGCTGATCTTTGAGATATTCAAAAGTCTCCTTAGGCAAAGGTTTTGGGAAAATATCTGCAAGCTATTCTTTAGTATTCACATAAACCAGATTTATCTCCTTTTCTTCAACTTTTTCCCCTAGAAAATTCAGTTTGATAGAAACATGTTTTGTTTTATAATGTAATACTGAATTCTTAGATATATCAATTGTTGCAGTGTTATCACAATATATAGTGATAGGTTCCTTGCATTTTACCTTTATTTCTTTCAACATTTGTTTAAGCCATAGTACCTATGTACAGTTAGTTGCTGCTGCAACATATTCTGATTCTGCTATTGATAAAG
Source organism: Cryptomeria japonica (assembly GCF_030272615.1). Lineage (NCBI taxonomy): Eukaryota > Viridiplantae > Streptophyta > Pinopsida > Cupressales > Cupressaceae > Cryptomeria > Cryptomeria japonica. The sequence continues at coordinate 470,719,757 of NC_081408.1, forward strand.
ATGTACAACTTTGTTTCTTACTCAACCAAGAAACTAATCTCTTTCCAAGAAAGAATGCTCCACCGGTGGTGCTTTTTCTATCATCCACATCTCCTGCCCAATTTGCATCTGTGTATGCATATAGATCAAAATTTTCATCTCTAGGATACCATAATCCAAGATTTGCAGTGCCTTGTAAGTATCGAAAAACCCTTTTTACTACTAATTCATGATTTTCCCTAGGATTAATTTGAAATCTAGAAACAATACATACTGCATTCATAATATTAGGTCTGGTTTGTGTCAAATACAATAAACCTTCTATCATAGATTTGTATCTAGTTGGATTAACAGGTGTAGATTCATCCCTTTGAGATAATTTGTCATTTGTTGTCATAGGTGTGCCTACCGGTTTAGAGTTATCCATTCCAAATTTCTTTAGTAACTCTTTCAGGTACTTGGATTGACTCAAAAGTATACCTTTATCAGTCTATGAAATCTGCAATCCTAGAAAGAATTTTATTTCTCCAATCATAGACATTTCAAATTCTTACTACATTTTAATAGAAAATTCCTTACATAATCCATCTTCTCCTCCAAAAATTATATCATCAACGAATACTTCTATAATCAAGATGTCATCATTAGTTATCTTGTAATATAAATTATTGTCTGCATTTCCTTTAGTAAAACCAATCTTTAAAAGATACTTATCCAACCTTGCATACCAAGCTCTTGGGGCTTGTTTCAATCCATACAGAGCTTTTCTTAACCTACAAACCATATCATTGTCATCTGTCAAAGAAAATCCATCAGGTTGTTCAATATAGACTTCCTCTTCAAGATCTCCATTCAAGAATGCACATTTAATATCCATTTGATAAACTTTGTAGTTCTTGTGAGCTGCAAAAGCCAAGAATAATCTGACTGCCTCAATTCTAGCTACTGGTGCAAAGGTTTCATTGTAATCAACTCCTTCTTTCTGAGAATATCCCTTACACACTAGTCTTGCTTTATTTTTGACAACCTTACCATCTTCATTAAGTTTATTTCTAAATACCCATTTAGCTCCAATTACATTTTTATCTTTAAGCCGGGGAACTAATGTCCAAGTATTATTTTTCTCAATTTGTCCTAATTCTTCTTCCATAGCTTTAATCCAAAATTTATCTTCACATGCCTCATTAATAGATGATGGTTCACTTTGAGAAATAAGACATAACTCTTCATTTTCCAATCTTCCTCTTGTCATAACTCCTTTAAATTTGTTTCCAATTATCTAATCTTCAGATTGATTCAATCTTACATACCGGGGTGTCTTAGTTTTCTGTTGTTCTTCAATTACTATGGAATCCTTTGATGGTACCGGGGTAGCTGGATCTTCATTCTGTACTGGTGGATTTAGTGTAGGTTCATTTGTCACAATTTCTGTTGCCGGTTCAGAGTCTATATACCTTGAAGTTCCTCTGAATTGTTCATCAATCTTTACATTTGTACTCTCAACAATTTTCTGCAATCTCTTGTTAAAACATCTATATGCCTTTCTCTTAGATGAATAACCAAGAAATATTCCTTCATCACTTCTAGGATCAAATTTGCCAATATACTCATCTCTTCTAATATAACATTTACTTCCAAAAATTTTGAAATACTTAAGAGTAGGAGTATTACTAAACCATAGTTCATGAAGGGTCTTACTAGTTTCACCTTTGATGTAAACTTTGTTGAATGTATAGATGGATGTGCTGACTGCTTCTCTCCAATACACATGTGGTAGATTTGCTTCTGATAACATGTTTCTTGCTGCATCCAAGATAGTTCTGTTTTTCCTTTCAACAACTCCATTCTACTGTGGTGTTCGAGGTGCTGATAACTATCTTTTGATTCCATTCACTTCACAGAATGTATTAAAGTCCTTAGATGTGAATTCTCCTCCTTGATCTGATCTTAAACATTTGATTTTCTTACCGGTTTCATTTTCAACCATTGCTTTGAACAGTTTAAGTGTTTCTGATTTTTCTCTGAGAAAAGTAACCCAACACATTCTAGAATAATCATCAATAATTAGCATGAAATATCTATCACCTTGTAAGCTTTTAGTTCTAGCTGGACCACATAAATCAGTGTGAATCAAATCAAGAGCATTATTGGATTTTTCTGGAATACTTTTGAAACTATCTTTAACTTGTTTTCCAAATTGACATTCCTTACAAATTGTATTATGAGGTTTCACAATTTTAGGTAGATCTCTAACTGCCTTAGAAGTACTGATCTTCACAATGCAATCAAAGTTTACATGACAGAGTCTCTTATGCCATAACCAAATTTCATCTATATGTGCAATCAAGCATGCCTTTTCACTGTTATTCAAATGAAAGATATTACCTCTAGTCTAATTACCGATTATAATTTCCAAACTAGTTCTATTCCCGATTTTGCATTTTCCATTCTTAAATTGTAACTGAAATCCTTTCTCAACCAATTTACCAACACTTAAAAGATTATGTTTTAATCCTTCAACATAGTAGACATTGTCAGTGCTATGCTTACCATCAAGAGATATTGTACCCTTACCTTTGATTGAGCAGTCTTTGTCATCTCCAAATCTTACTAAACCTCCATTGTATTCTTGAAAGTTCAAGAATTTACCTTTGTCTCCTGTCATATGATGTGAGTATCCTGAGTCAATGATCCATTCATCCTTTACTTCAACTTTAGCTGCTAGGGCTTGTTCTATCGGTTGAGCAGTAGGTGCCGGTTGATCTTCTGTTATAGCAACAAAAACCCATCCATTGTCTGCTGGATCCTCATCAGAATCATCAGTCACACCTTCATCAGCAATGTAACACGATTTGTCTTTGTTCTTCTTAAATCTGTATCTCTGATATTCAGGATTAGGCTTGTATGTTCTTCTAGCTTCTTCTCTTAGTCTAGCATGTGTATCAGGGCATCTCGAAGCCATATGACCAATCTTATTGCAGTTAAATCATTTAAAGGGTGCTTTACCTTCATACTTACTTCCAACTAGACCTTTTGGCATTTTCCTTGCAAATAGTGCTTCAAGTTCTTCAAGCTCTTCATTCTCCTTCCTAGTTTCTTCAAGTTCTCTTGCATAAAAGGCTTTCCAATCTGATTTGTCAAATGATGGAGCAGATGATGTTGATGCTTTGAAGGCCAAATCTGTCTTTATAGTAGCAACAAGGCCAAATTCCTCAATTTCAAAAGCTGAAAGTTTTCCAATCAATGTATCCCTAGTTACTGATGTATTAGGCATTGTTCTCAACTCATTTATAGTAGTAACCTTCATTTTATATGCTGGTGGCAATCTCTTAAGATTTTTGAAACAATTTCATCCTCACTCAAGGTTCCTCCACAACATTTAATACCCAAAAAAATTTCATTTACTCTTTCCATAAAGGCAGAAATCCTTTCATCTTCTTCCATTTTCAGATGTTCATACCTGACTTGGAAGCTTTCAAGTTTTGCAATATTTACTGTAGAATCTCCTTCATTCAATGTTTCCAAATGATCCCAAATAGCTTTAGCAGTAGACCTATCTGATAATCCCATGATTTGTTGATCTAATAATGCGCTTAAAAGTGCTTCTCTTTCTTTGCAATCATTCTCCTTATCTTTAGCTAAGGTGGTTGGAGCAGTCTGACTAGCTACAACAACAGTATAACCATTCTTTGTAACTTCCCAGATGTCTTTACCAATGCAATTTAGATGTGTCTCCATTTTGATCTTCCATATTCCATAGTTGGTTCCATCATGTTTAGGACTGTCCTTCTTGAAATAGTTAGTAGACATTGGATCTCCTCAAGTTGTTAAACTTCTGCAAAAAGAGGACTAAGCTTTGATACCAATTGTTAGGTCCCGGAGACAACTAAGAGGTGGGGGTGAATCAGTTGTCTAATAAATTCAAACCAAAAACCACTTAGCCAACTTAATGCTTAATACTGGTAAACTAGTTAAGTATGTCGGTAGACAGTGTTAATAGTAAATTGCTATACCGGTAAAGATTAATGCATGAAACATAAATACAAAGTCATCCACAACACATAACACCAGTATTTGTATGTGGAAACCCTATAAGGGGAAAAACCATGGTGGGAAACCTTACCCACAATCAGATGATACTACTATAGATAGTAAGTGTACATAAATGGGGTTTGCACATGCAAAAAGGCCAACAGCCTAGAGCTCACTGCTCAATCACAAAATGGGAGTCACACTGACTAGAGTTGGATGGTTAAATCCAATAAGAATGTACTGCACAAAATAGCATCTTCATATGTTGGATTCAGTATCGATGTAAAGCTGATATGCTTTCACAAAAACCTAGCTTCACCTTCAAATGATGTCTTCATGTATACCTCCACTTAATCTCACATATACCTTCACACAATTCTTTTTTGCATTCCACATTTGATCTTACAAATAAGATCTTACATTTATACCATAACCTAGGACCAATTTTAGTAGGTCGGCTCAATGAGATATTACAATAAAAACATTTTACAATCAATATAATATTCGATTCAATAACTGATTAAACATGTCGGCTTAATGCATTTACAACAATAATAAATCATCTTCATAGCGTGCCATGTTGATTTGGAAAAGATAAACCTACTGGTGAAACCCTAGATAACCCTAGACCTATTTGGTGATAAAAGCAAATATGCAAGTATGAATATACCAATGATTAATTCTTCAAAACAATGTGTCCACATGATGTCTTCGACATTACTAGGTGTCTTCCATATCATTCCAAGTGCCGGTGATCATTATATCATGTCAGTGAACCATATACCAGTAACTGTGCAATAGTTACTTGCTTGTCAGTGAATGTTGCTGGATCTCCAGAGTACTAGTGTTTTAGTAGGTGTTGACATCAATGAAAAAACCATACCAAAATACCAACAGTGCATGAATGTCGACGTTCTTTATGTGTGCAAAGATTAACAAATTCTTAGAGTACCAATATATGTGTATAAATATATATATATATATATATATATATATATATATATATATATATATACACATGTACACATATATATACAAATGATGTACATATATATATATATAACTGTTTTTCTTAAAATGCATTGTAGTCTTGATATTTGTATATGTACATACATATATGTACATATATATATATATATATATATATATATATATATATATATATATATATATATATATATATATATATATATGCACATGTATACATGTATATAATTACACATATGTATGCATATATTTATGCATGTATGTATATATACACATGTGTGTATGTATATGTATATAGGATTTTATTAAATCTCTGTTTTAATAACTATGTTCTAAAGTGTGTAGGATTTATTGATACAAGACTACATTGTAGTCTCAAAGTAGTGATGTCCACAATAGTTAAATAACATAAACAAACTATTTGTATAATTGTTTTCCTTAGAATACTTTGCAATACTAATATATGTATATGTACATACCCATATGTACATATATGCATACGTCTATATATGTGTATATAGGGTTTTATTAAATCTCTCTTTTAATAACTCCATTGTAAAGTGTGTAAGATTTGTCGATACAAGACTGTGCTATAGTCTGAAAGTAGCCACGTCCACAAATAGTTAAAAAACATAAATAAAGTATATATATAATTGTTTTTTTTAGAATACTTTCAAGTGTTGATATATGTATATGTGCATACACATATGTACATATAAATACATATGTGTATGTATAGGCATTTATACATGTATATAAATACACACATGTACGCATATATATATGCATATATGTACATATAGACATGTGTGCATGCATATGTACATAGGGTACTCTATGTTGTAGTTTGAAAGTAGTCACATCCACAAATAGTTAAATAACATAAACAAAGTAGCAAGCCTCCAAGAATAAAAGATTTTTTACAGTACCAATACTTCTATATAAATATATATATATACATGTATGTATGTCTATACAAATGTAATTATATATATACATGTTCATATATATACACATGATGTACATATATATATATATCAATTTATCTTACTGAATAAAAGCCTTCATGTGCACATAGCAATAAACACTCACAACCAAAACAAAACCTAACTCGACAACTAAATCGAAAGTTACAAGAAAATTTATGAAGTAAAATACTTACAACAACAACAAAACAAATTACATTTTATAGTTTCAAGTGCCCATAACAAACTAAGAGCCCTGCAAGTATAGGATGCAAAAAAAAGCACACTATAAAAAAAGGCATAATAAATGCAAGAAACTTTAAGATGAACATTTGTCTTGCAGACTGAAAGTAGTCACATCCACAAACAATTAAACAACCAGGGTGGAAAATACCTCGCAAAGGGGAAGTACTTAGTTGCACAAAGAGTTAAACAAAGTGACAACCTTGCAAGCAGACGAAAGGAGAAAATAAGCAGACTATAAAAAAAATGCATTACAAAACAAAAAAGAATTTAAATAAAACTAAATCTTACCTTGCAAATTCAAACCATTCATGGTGTGAAGCTCACAAAGAGACCCAATAAAACTATCACAACCAGAACAAAACCTAACTCCATGACTATATACAGTCTCGTGAAAATTTGCAGAGAAAAATATTGCCTACAAAAATTAAACTTGAAGTAGCCACGACCACAAACAGTTAAACAACATAAACAAACCTACAACCCTACAAGCACACGCGAGGAGGAAAATAAGCAGAATATAAAAAAACTGCATTACAAAGCAAAACAAAATCTAAATAAAACGAAAGGGAAAAATGTATTACAAAACAAAAATTGCTTGCAAATTGGAAGTATCGACGCCCACAAACAGTTAAGCAACAACCTTGCAAGGCCATAGAAGGAGAAAATAAATAGACTATAAGCAAATGCATTACAAAAGAAAAACATATTTAAATAAAATAGAACCTTACCTTGCAACTTCAAACCATTAAATTTTTCAAGCTCATAATGAAGCCTAGTAAAATAGTCACAACGAAAACCAGAATTAAATAAAATGAAAGCTATTTCCAAAAAAATGTACATCAGATTCGCAAAAAATGCATTACAAAATGAAAAAGTATATAAATATAACCAGAATTTACCTTGCAAATTCAAACCATCCACAGCTTGAAATTGACAGAGCAACCTCGAAAATGCTTTGCCATTACAAAACAAAAACACATTTAAGTAAAATGAACCCTTACCTTGCAAATTTGAACCATTCATGTTGTCAAAGTCACAAAGAACCCTAGCAAAACAGTCACAATGAGAACAAAAGTTAACAACCTTATGTGAAAATTTCCAGATCGAAAATTGCAGAGTGAAATATTGCTGACAACAATAGAACAAATTAGAATTAAAGGTTGCAAGCAGCCATAAAGAACGTCGACATTGGTGCACAACCTTGGGGATGAAATAATTAAAGACAACATTGCTTTGCAAACATTAAACATAACGTTGCTCCACAAAATATTTGGTCAGAGTAACACAAATCACATAACTGACTTTGTGCACATGAAGGCTTTTAATCTCGAAGATAAATATCCACTAACAAATGTTCCATATTTAGAACATTAATAAATTGTAATTGATGTCTATAACAGTGATTTTGTGACAACTGTAAAATTGAATACTTACCTTGCAGAGTGAAAGCATTCATTCCCATACTTAAATATGTATCCCTGTATACATATAGATATATATGTATATATATCAGATGTATATGTATACATGTATGTACACTGATATAGACATGTAAACCTATATATATACACATGGATATATATATACACATACTCTAAAATAAATGCGACTAAGCACTTCTCTTGCAGACTGAAAGCTTTGTAAGTTGACTCATTAGTCAATTTACAAAACTTAAAGTATTGCCCTAATTATTACAAGCTTTTATAGTTAGTTAATAGTAAATTCATTATGATTCACAAAAAAAAAGTGATCTACTTAAAGATTTGCTTTATTATTCTTATATAGTCACTTGTTTTAGTAATGCATTTCCACTTTGTCATTCAAACAGAAAACAGCCACACTAACACAATCAAATTTCAACAATGGATAGAAGATTGAAAGCAACAGAGAACATGAAGAATATAATTGAAAGTATGTTGCAAGAAAGCAACAAGTTAAAGAGCAACCTCAGAAAGATAATTGACCACTACCAACATAAATCACCAAAGCAAACAACAATCAACCTCTCTACATCTTGTAGTGTTGTAACAACCATACATAGTATTGAATTAGCACCTTTACCAATACCAAGTACTGAACAATTAATTGATGCAATGGTTATTTTCACACTGGGAGACAGTATTTAAATGGACTGATAACGAGCTTGGATGGGTTGCTTGGGTTGATCCTATGTTGTTGTAATTATTCAACCTTTGAAAAGTTACATTCACATTTTGGTTAATATTTGAAACAGACAGAAGCATCCCATATTTTCAAAGATCTTTGATGAGATGAACTCATATTTTGTTAATATGCTCTCAAATATGTAAATCATGATGTCATATTTAATGTTTTTTAAGCTTATCAACATATGACCAATTATCATTTCAATTCATGTTTCAATCACATTATGATCAATTCATTACCATTTGAAACAAAAAATAAACTGTAACAACATTACTCTATGCTCAGTTAATTTTGCTCTACTTGTGCATATATACCTTTGATAAGCTTACATCATGTTGTGATTGTATTCTGATATAAGAACTACAATTCATCATGCTTATAATTTGATTTTAATTCTCAAAAGGTCTATATGCACAATGGCATCTTCAGCAGCTACCTCTGAATTGATAGAGCACTACATTATGAATAATTTGGTAAGCTAAATTATCAAAGCTTTTCAATATAGAAAGCTTTTATGCTCTTTTTTTGGACAGTTCATCACCCTTTTCCATACCACCCTTTCCATTACCACATGCATCCTTTTTTCATAGCATAGTGCAAAAGTAGATGCATACTCTATAGACAACATAGCTTGATTACATAGTTTACTAACACAAGCTTTACATTAACAAGTAAGGAAATATATGAGCTGCTTGCCGTTAAAATTAAATCCTCTATATTCATATTATTTTTTGTAGGCAAAAATCCAAGAGTATGTCCCTACCCCTTTTGCAATTCAATCTATCAATGTTGGGATGACCTTCCTTCAACATTGCTACAAGTTTTGTCATTTCAGAAAATGTAGAACACAACAGATGATACTGACAGACATAAATTAGTGTTATCTGATGGCACATATATGCAGTTGGCAATCTTGCCTTCTAAATATGCTACTTTGATAGATTTAGATATTCTAAAAATAGGCACAATAGTCCAGTTATCGAGTTATACATGCCGATACATATGGAACACAAGGTAGGAAATCAATTATGGTTATTAAATACAATATGTTTCATCTTTTTTTAATTTTGTTTTTGTATAATTAACAGTAATTTAAAAAAAAAGTCTTTTGTTTTCACAGGACTATTATAATACTTAGTCTGGAAGTGAAACAAACTGATTGCCCGTTCTTTGGTAAACCAGTATACCTGTTCAAAGAACAAGAACCATAAATTTTGTCTGAGGATAGACCATCAACATCTAAATGATCTCTTCAATTTGCAACTGAATTGCCATCCCCACAAACAACAACTTTTGAAAATATAAGCCCTATCAAAACTTTGAATCCATACCAAAATAAATGGACAATCAAAGAGAGAGTTACTCATAAACGCCCTATTAAGGCATATAGCACAGCCACCAAAAATGGCCATGTGTTTAGCTTTGACATTGTTGATTGTGAGGGTTCTGAAATTAGAATTACATGTTTTGATGAGATAGCTAAGTTACACTCTAACCGTGTGGACATAGGTTCACATTATATTATTTCAAAGGGATTTGTTAAGGAGGCAAATGCAAGGTACAAGAAACTAAACAGTCATTTAGAAATCATCTTGTCTAATGCATCTATACTGAAACGCTGCACCAACGAAGAACAAGAAGATCAACAAGGTCCTCCTTTCACGCACATTACTGAATTGTTACATCTAACAAATAACACGTTGGTTGACATAATTGGTCTTGTTCTATATGTTGGAGATATAATTCCTATACACAGGAAAGATGGCAGTCAAACACAAAAACGCATTGCGAAAATTAATGATCTATATGGTTCAACAATTGACATTAACTTATGGGGTCTAATGGTAGAACAAAAGGGCCTAGAATTGAAAAATATGTTGACCAATGACAGTGTGGTTATCCTTGCTTTGCGTAATGCTCATGTTGGCTATTTCAATGGGAAGCTTATAAACATAATAGCTGCAACGACATTACATATCAACCCAACTCTTCCAGAAGCAGAGCTTCTAACATTAAGAGGAAAGGACCCTTTGCTTGTTGTACCCTTTGTTGCAGAAACTATCCACATAGATGGAAAATATACAAGAATGACAATTTCTTCAATCCGTGAGTGGATGAGCGTCAAACCAAAAACAATTCAGACAAATTTTCTATCTGTTCTATGCTATGTGAATGTAAATGACCAAAATTTCTATTACACAGCCTGTCCACTCATAGTCAATGAAAGGCCTTGCAAGAAAAAATGTACACAACAAGTTGATGATTCTTGGTTCTGCTCTAGATGTCAAATCACTATGCAAGACTGTAATTATAGTTACCTCTTGCCACTAAAGTTACAAGATGCCATAGGTACTCTATGGGCCACTGCATTTGATGAGGGTAGAATTCACTTGCTACACAAAACTGCAAAACAACTTTATGCACTACAAAATGATGCAAGAACAACAAAGACAACTTCCTCAGTGACTAAGACACTACTGTCACGTTACTATTCATTCACACTGCTGGTTTCTACAAAGACATATAATTCAGAATAAAAAATGAAAGTGACAGTCAATAAAGTTTCTCCTATTGACTTCAAAGCTGAGTGCCATGCACTACTTGCAGAAATTGGCTGCCTAAGTACACAAACTTAGAATTATAATGCATCTTTTTTGATTATTAAACTTTGCAGTTTACAATACAATTATACTATTAGCTAATTTACATATTTAATAGTTTTACATATACAAACAATTATGTTTTACGAAGACAAGGCACTTCTATAAATATCTATATGGACATTTCTTACATCTACCAATTATCTCTTTGAAAGTTTTACCTCTTGACATAAGTTATTTGCAGTCATACTCATTACTTTTAAATGTGTTGACACTATGTTGTTTGCAAAAAATTACACATATATGCACGTATATCGTTGTTTTCTGGTCTAATATCTATCTGCATAACAATACAACACCACAATTATTCATACTTATAGAATTCCACAGATATACAACAATACTTATATATGTACATAACTATATATAAGTATTCATAGTTATAGTCTTTTTGATATACACATGTGTAGTTATATATGTGCATATGTTCATATACAAAACTTTGAATTTTTAAATGATATGTATATGTACATGTGTATATGTGTGCATACATCTGTATGTATCAGAATTTACTATAGTTGTGCATACCTATATTAGAATCATGCTTTTAAAAACATGAAACAACTAAGAACAACAAACAATTATACATATATACATTGATATATATGTATATATATATATACCATTATTATTCATAGTGTTAGTTTTTCTGATATATACATGTGTAGTTATATATGTGCATATGTTTGTATGTAGCACTTTGAATATTTAATTCATATGTATATATACATGTGTATATATATACATACATGTGTATGTATCAAAAATTACTATATCTATGCATACCTATATTACAATTCTACCTTTTGAAAAACCAACTTGCTAACAACAACATGTCTATGCAGTCCAACACTACAAAGTCAATTTATGACTTTCCAGAACCCATACATTTCAAGTAAAGTAATTTACAAGTATATAAAAAGGTGTACATATAACTTGAGTGAATGAGAGCAACAAAACAACAGAATAGATCACTAGAGATACAAATAAACACAACAAAAGCAATTTACACATAGAGCAAATCCTCTGAAACCACATAACCATAGATGAAGGAATTTTCAATTCTCATACATTCTTGATACATACTTCAAAGTTAACTACCTTCAATTATGAAAATTCTGACATACCTCTGCTCTCTTTCAAATATTAGATATCTATCCAGCCTTGCCCTCAAGAAATTGATGCTATCAAATTGAAGAGAAGCGAGACCAATAGAACTTATTATGCAAAGAACAAAGATGATATCTCCAAGAAACGACAATTGAGGCATCATGCACTACATGGACCTTCCAATAACTCACAAAAGTTATTAGAAATAGAGAACAATGATGTTGAGCAAATTAATCTCAATCAAACATTTTCTACTACTCCTGAACTTGCTATGAAGACTGCTTCGTTTCAAAATACGTTGTCTAATTTCTACAAAAAGATTGATATGTTGGAGGTCACATAGCCATGTTCTATTTGCAAAGAAATGTATGTGGGCATGACTACTAAAAAAGCCAATCACGTAGTTATGTGCATGAGATGTTATGGTGAAAAAGGTCTGCACCACTTCTCATTATCAAACAATATGGACCCAGGTGAGCAACCTTCTATTTTAAAGTCTCTCTCTCAAGTAGAAGAAATGCTGATATCAATAATTGCCCCTGTTTTACAAGTAACACATGCAAGGGGAGGGAAATACAAATATTATGGCCATACAATAAACTTCCCACAAGATATTTTTGAAATTGTAATAACATTGCCTCGCCATATTAACCAATTTGCAAAGATTAACTTATGACTGTTATGTGAATAGATTTCATGTCATGAATGCATTGGCTTACAAAATGAAACATGATCAATACTATAAGGATGTAGTTATTGATCTAGATGCAGTGCATCTATTGCCAGAGCAAACCACTGACATTACAAAGCTACTACATTCAGTGCATTCCCTACAAGAAGATGTTGTTGAAGATACTTCTACTCTATTGAATATTAACAATGAAGAACAAATCAGGGAGAATAGTTCCTCATTTATCTCACAACTACCATCGTCAATACCAGAAGTTATCAAAAACATCCTTCATCTAGATAACAACAATAATAATGTTATTCCTTGGCCACAAATTAGTACATCACCTATCAATGAGTACAATACTGAGGGCCTCCTTTCCATGGCATTCCCAACACTTTTCCCTTCTGGAATAGCTATACCATTACAAAAAAGAACAAAGAAAGTGCATTTACATGAATATGCTTTGCACTTGATCAAATACCATGATCAAAGATTTGGGCAACATTCTCTTTAGATATTATATCTACAATCTTATGATGAGACATCGATCCCAGCAATCAGTTTCTATCTTCATTAAGACTAATCTACAAGATAGTCTTCCACAGAATCTTTATGGCCTAAAGGAATACTTGCAAAACACACTATCAAGTGAATTACCAAATCATATCATGCGATATGCAGCCTCATTGAGTGGTACACGAACATTTTGGAGCAAGTCCCAGCGTGACCTTACATCAATGATAGAACAGTTAGGTGAACCTACACTATTCTTCACCTTAAGTTCAGTTGATACAAAATGGCCAGACTTGCATAAGTTATTGCCAAAATCAAAGTCAGCTACTACACCCAACAATAGAAGATAATTTACTAAAAATTTAGTCAATAATCCCCACATTACAGCTTTATACTTGCACTTAAGATTTCAAATCTTTCATGACGAAGTCATTGTCAAAGAATTGAAAACTATTGACCACTGGTACAGATATGAATGGTAACACCAAAGATCTGCACATATACATGGCTTTCTTTAGTTTCCAGAAGCACCAAATGTTGATAGCCTTGACTGGTCAGACCATTCAAGTATCCAATCAGTTAAACACTTCTTTGACCAGTACATCATAGCGTGGAATCCACGTCCTGAAGAAGCTTGCTTGAACAGGTAATATATGCCTGCAATTTCAAATCCATGTCTTGCAGATACAAATATCATATCCAAATCAGATCCTTGCACTGATTACACTGAGCTACTCAACGTTGTTCAACGCCATACAAAGTGTTCAAAGTATACCTGCCTAAGGAAAAAAAATCAATCCTTTAATGTTGGTACAAAGCTCTCTGGCCTGAATAACTTGAATCCTCACTGATATTAGACCACAACAATAACCCATCATACAAACCAACAAGGAATGATAACCGCCTAAATGTACACAACCCAACAATGCTCACCATATGGAGGGCTAATATTGACTGTCAGCCTATCTGCTCCAAAAAAATAGTTCTACAATATATTTCGAAGTACGCATCCAAAACTGAACAAAAGTCAGAAAGTTATATTAATATCTTGAAACGTATAGTTGAATCAAAAAATTCAAACGATACAATCCTCTTAGCATACCAAAGGCTGCTCATGGGAATTGTTGCTGATAGGGACATTAGTGCACAAGAAACTTTTCACATGCTGCTTAAACTCCCATTGATATCTTGTACATGCCAATTCGTAACACTGAATGTTGGTAAAAGAATCTTCCAATGCATAGCTAATTGTGATGAAGAATCTCAAACCTCAATATCTTACATCTCAAACTATATGAAACGACCATCAGAATTAGAAAACCTGACTCTTCTTTGTTCAACCCAACTATATACATACTCTGAGCACCGTAAATCATGTAAATGGATGAAAAGAAAGATACCTGCAATTGTAAATGTCTACCCATAACACAAATCTTTACCTTTAGAAGAGGATAGCAGTTTTGAAAGTTTTTGTTGGAGTGAATTTCTTCTTTACAAACCATTTCGAATTATTCCTTTGCATATAGGGAGCTCAGCTGAAGAAATTATCATAAATTGGAAAGCTCTTCAAAGTATAGATTACATCCGGTGGTATGTAAATGGTTTTGAAGAACACATTACCACAGAAAATGGTGAAGAGCTACAACCAAAAGATATTCGTCAATCAACTCATGAAGATTTGTATGAATGGGAGTTTTTGTCACAAATGGGAGCATCAAACAACTTTGACGTTGTTGCTCTTCAAATTCTTGGCAAACGTGATTTTGATCTACAATTTGATTGGACTGCTTCTATACCTGATGAACCACTACATTCAAAAGCATCTAACTTTATTTTAACAAAGAAGAGCCGATCACCCCACAATATTGCCAACCCACATTTAAATGCACCTACTAACTATGAGCTTGCACGAAACCAAATGATTGCACTTGATATTATTAAAACTCATGCTGAACGAAACCTACATTGTTCACCATTACTATTAATCATTCAAGGCATAGTAGGTACTGGAAAATCATTTCTTATTGACTGCATATGCAGACAGTTAAATTCAAATACAAAACATGCACAATACCCTTTTCTTGTACTAGCACCAACAAGTGTCTCTGCATATAATATCCAAGCAACCACAATCCATGTTGCCCTCCATATACCCATTCAAGAATACAAACCCTTAACAGGCCATTCCCTATTAATGTTTCAAGAGAAATGCAAAAACTTACATTACATTTTAATAGATGAAATGAGTTTTGTTGGCCCTCAATTACTCATTAAGATTGATAAAAGATTGTGAGAAGCTTTTCCTAGCAGACAACATGAATCATTTGCAAGTATCTCAGTCATTTTGGTTGGTGATCTTGCACAACTTCCCCCAGTTATGGATAGGCCATTATATGCATCTCACTCAATGGCACTGGCTCTATGGCACACATTCAATACTATTGTCACCTTGGATATTCCATTTCATCAACAAGGCACAAATTCTTCACACATAAGATTCCGTGAAATATTGCTTAATATCCACAACTCAACACCATTACAAATAGACTAGGAATCCCTCTAGTTGCGATCAACCCATGCTTTGACACTTGCTAAGAATAATCATTTTAGCCAACAAAAGCATTTGTTTGCAACAAATGCAGCTTCAAGTGCACACAACATAAAAATGTTAACACAATTGCACTCACCCATTGCACATGCAACAACAATCATGGCACATCAAAGAGATAAGCAGGCACACCAAGAAGAACAACTAGCATTTGAAATTCTTCTTTCTATAGACCAAGAAGTTATGCTTATTGCAAATTTATGGATAGAAGTTGGCCTTGTAAATGATGCTTTGGGTCAAATCAAACAAATTGTCTATGATGCAGCTTCTAAACCACCTGATTTGCCATAATATGTTGTTGTTCTTTTCAAACATTACACTAGGCCTTCATGGGATCCACATAATGCAAAACATGTCCCAATTCCACCAATTACTAGAGGAAACCGAACACAAATTCCACTAGCAATGGCATGGGGCATTACTATTCATAAATCACAGGGGTTGACATTAGACTTTGCCACAATTAACATCGGTAAAACAGAGAAACAAGGCCTAATATTCACAACACTTTCAAGAGTAAAAGCAATTGAACACCTACCCCTCCTATTTGCCAAAAATTGTTTCTCATACATTCTTATTTATCACAGCTTCCAATACACTTTCAGTTTGCAATGCACCTATTCACTTTTGCACATATAATGGTTTGTGATGCTATTTACTCACTGCAACATTGCTTACAATTGGTAAGTACTATACTATTTATCATTGCCTACCTTTTCTCATTAACATTCCTTTACACCTTCAACTAAACAATAGCATCATATGAATATAACAATTACTATATTTTGCCATTTGTTCAATACATTTAATATTAACTAATGATGTACTAATACAAGATTCTTCCTTTGTTTATCTTCTTTAACTACATCTCTTCCATTTCACAGGTATCATACTTTGTGAAGGTTAGCTTTCAAAAACAACAACATCCAATACACCAAGTTTGGTAATTTGAAGGTATCTAACACTCTTCAGATTTTATGTCCCCTACTTTCAGGTTTCTTGCTTTGTTTGTGTTCTTTAACTATTCATAGTTTTCACTGCATTTATTTGTGATGATGTTTCCTCACCCTGCCTCTCTTTACAATTACTAAGTATTATACTATGTACTAATACAAGATTCTCTCTTCCATTTCATAGGTATTATAATTTATAAAGGTTACCTTTCAAAAAGAACAACATCCAATACACCAAGTTCGCTAATTTGAAGGTATGTAACACTCTTCAGATTTTTTGTCCTCTACTTTCAGGTTTATTCCTTTGTTTATGTTCTTTAACTGTTTGTAGTTTTCACCACTTCTAGTGTGCAACAGACCAGTTCACTTTTACACATTTATTTGTGATCATGTTTCCTCACTCTCCCTCTCTTTACAATTAGTAAGTATTATGCTATTTATCATCACCTATCTTGTCAAAATTAACAATCCTTTACACTTTCAAGTTGTTTTGATTGAATAATTTAAATTTCAGTAAAAAGCATTTAATTTTCAATAATGATGTACTAATACAAGGTTCTCACTTTGTTTATGTTCTTTAACTATTTGTGGACCTCAGCACTTTCACTCTGCAATCTCAAGAATTTCAAGGTATGTAACAGTCTTCAAATTTGCTCCACTGTACTTCCAGGTTCCTTGCTTTGTTTATGTTCTTTAACTATTTCTACATTTGACCAATTTCAGTCTGCAAGGTACCTGTTGACTTGTATGCATATAATCATTTGTGATGGGTATTTTCTCATTGTGCCTCTCTTTACAATTGATAAGTATTGTACTATTTATCATTACCTACCTTTTCCCATTAACATTCCTTTACACCTTCAAGTTATTTTCATTCGATAGCTAAGCTTTCAATAAAGAATACCATCAAATGCAACTAGCTCATTGGTTTAACGGTATGCAAACCTTGCATACTTGTTCAATATATTGAATTTACAAAGTTTGCTTGCAGGCTCCTTACTTTGTTTAGGATGTTCAACTATCCGTCCACATGTTAACTTTAACACGTATTATGCTTTCTCAAGGTTTTGAATTTGCACCTATTATTCAATTCAACATTAACCTCTCTTTAATAGTCGTTCCCACTTTCAGGTTCTCTTCACTGAACAAATCAGCTTTCCATACAGAACAAACAAATACTCACATGAAACATATAGGAGATCCCAATTCTACAATTACACATCCATCAGGTATTATATTTCTAAAAACTACGAACTTTCAAATTTTCAACATTTTCAAAGTTTTTAACTTCAGCAAATTTACATGTTATCCAAATCTAACATATATAAATGAAACAATTCAACATTAACTGCCTTCTCTCTTTAACAACCATTCCCACTTTCAGGTTCTCTTCACTGAACAAATCAGCTTTCCATAAAGAACAAACAAATACTCACATGAATCATACAGGAGATTCCAATTCTGCAATTACACATCCATTAGGTATTATATTTCTATAAACTACTAACTTTCAAATTTTCAACATTTTAAAGTTTTTAACTTTAGCAAATTTACATGTTATCCAAATCTAACATATATAAATGAAACAATGATGCAGGTCTTTCATCATATACATCACATGGAATTCAACAAAAGACTATATAACATGTTGCTCTTACTAGCATGGGGGATGGAGGGTGGATAACAACAATACTCTGGGTCCAACAAAAAAAACTGGTTGGGAATAATATAGCCTACAAAAAAAAATGTTAAACTATATTCATGACATATTCTTCAAGTACATCATGCTGTATACACCAACATGGGGGATGGTGGGTGGAAAATTTTCAAATTTGGGAACAACCATTGGTTGGGATATGTACACAAAAATTGTCTTACTGTACAATTAACTCTTTGACTTTAATAAAAATTTCTTATTCAGTTATACTATACAATATACTACCCAATATCACAACTGTTAATATTTATAACTCTACAACATAGATCACCTCATGTCTCCTTTTTTTTTTACTTCTATACTCACTCTCATTTATTGGGGAACCTTAGTTTATAAATGTGAAGAACTAAGTAATTCAGGAGGACACGATAGTCACATGTATTTGTATAATAGAAGTATTCGTTACTCATTTGGTCTATTCAGGCCTTTTACCATTAATGAATTTGTATGACTCATTCATGTTCCTCCAAACATATTGCCTTAATAATCAGACCTATCAGCCTCCTGTTGCAAGCACTCCCCCTACAACTGCTAGTTTCATTATGTGGCAAAAGGATAAAGTAATATTTATTTGGAAGATTTTGGAAATAAAAGGATAAAGTAATATTTTATTTGGAAGATTTTGGAAATAAAATATATTTATAGTTTAGTAAGTTTTAAATAATATATTATTATCCAAGAAATTAGACGATAATAGGTTATCTGGAGATTTTAGAAATTAAATAATATACTGTATTTGGGTAATTGGAAAATGGGAATATTATATCTTTGGGTATTTTGGAAACTTACATAATATACTATTGGAAATATTGGGAATTAAATAAAGTATCGTTAGGAAAATTTGGTAAGTAAATGAAATTTTCATTTAGTAAAATAAATTGTTAATTTATATTTTTCTCTGAATTGGGAAATAGGCAAGATTGTACTAGTGCAATTGTGGTATTGAATTTACCTTGTAATGGTGTTTTATTTTCTGTTATTGTATTTGAGAACTTAGATCATTTAGAAAACTTGATCGACATTTATTGTTTAAATCAATATGGGAAAAGATTGCCTCTACTGGTTAATGCCTATGCAAGTTTAATTTCTATATTTGCTTTTGCTTAAGTAACAACAAGACTTGATATGTTTGTTTGGACCCTGTCGTTTGGTTGATTTGGGGTACCTGTTTATATCAACGGTCTCTAGTTCGGTTGTTGCCTTGTGATGATCTTATAATTGGTCTTGTCCTTTATGCTGGAGTAGTGTGTTGATTTGTGGTTGACCATAGTTGGTCAAGTCTCTAGTTAGAGTACCGTCAGGTCCATTCATTTATGTTTTTATTGACCGAAGTGGTCATTTGTATATTGGTTATGTTTGCCTAAATGACAGGATTGTAAATGGCGTGAACTTTATGTATTATTAACTTATTTAATGATTAGAGGGGTCTTGCAGTTGAGCAGACCCAGAGATGTAGCCCACTAGGGGTGAACTCCGATACCATTTCAGTGTTATGTGATACGTTTGTTCTTATGTTTCATGTTTAGTGTTAGCATGTATGGATGACATTTTGATAGAGTGTATAAGTGGATTAGATGAGATTTATCGTATATGCATGTATGCAGTCGTCTCTTAAATGCAATAAATTGGGTCATGAAGGAATGTATTCTATTAATGTTAATGAAAATAAGTATGCATAAAAAGACCTCATTAATTATGATGAAATTATAGTGCATTTTGGAACAAGATGAATGGCATGAGTTTAATGTAAAATTGAATGTAATGATTGGATAACAATTATTGGATGAACTCGTCATATTACCTAAATTGTAATTCTAATGGATGAACTTCATTTGGTTACCTACATTTTAACCTTGATAAATGAACTCCATCATAATAGGTATATTTTAACTAAAATGGATGAACTCATTTAGTTATTTACATTTCAATCTTAATAAATGAACTTCATCATATTAGCTTTATTTTAACTATAATGGATGTACTCATCAATTATCTATATTTTAACCCTAATGGATGAACTTCATTATGATATTTACATTTTAACCTTAATATATGAACTTCCTCATATTAGCTATATTTTAACTATAATGGAAGATCTCATCGTGTTATCTAATTGTAACTCTAATGGATGAACTTCATTAAGTTATCTAACTTTTTTTACTCAAATGGATGAACCTTCACATGTATCTATGTTTTAACTTTAATGTGTAAATTTCCTCATGTTAGCCTCATCTTCAACCTTGATGGATGAACACGTCCTATTATCTATAATTTTTAATTTACTGAACAAATTATATCCATGTTTTAAGTAATAACATGTAATTACGATAACCTGCTTAATTGGATCAAATGTCACGAGTTGAGTTAGGTGTTAAGTTATGTAATCATGTTGGGAAATTCCTTAGGTTTGTTTAGTCTTCCATTGTGTTATCAAAGCTTTAGATCACTTGATGTATCTTAATGTTGCATCTTATTAAAACTCTTAAAAAAATATATATTTGCACTCCATTTGTGCATTCTAGATTTATCCCTTCGGGGTTTCTTGTCGGGGCATTACATCTGGTATCAGAGCCCACGTTGCAACACTAGGATCTCTGGTTTCACTTGTGCCCTTAGTTGGTGTGAGGTTTATCTACCTTATGTTGTATGCTTGTCCTCCTTGTTGTATGAGTGTGATTGAGTAGACCCTAACTTGTGTGTAACATGTGTGTTCACACCCTATTTTCACCTTCTTGATGTGGGTGCTTTGGAGGGGTTATATGTGCTTTGTTTACTTATTGATGTGTTGGTCTATGATTACTCATATTCGTAAGGAGAGTTGTGAGTACCTTTCTTTTTGATTTGTGGTACTCTTTTGAATAACCCATTTGTGTTGGTTAGTGTTGTCTTGAATCTAAAAGTACAAAATGTGCTTGATTAAGGTTATGATCTAGTTTAGTGTTGTTCGCTTAAAGGACTAGTGTGGGAGATATTGAGTGCTTATTATGTAGTAAATGGAATGATTATCACCCTTCCTCCTCTCTCTCTCTCTAGAAATTAAAATTTTTTTGATATGTGAAATTATCTCTTATTTGAGTTTTCTTATTTCAAGAGAAAGGTTGCGATTTCTTGAGCCCTTGTGTGCGCCTTATAACACTTATGTGTTTTTAGATTTTAAAAGGACTTTGGTTTGAAAGTTAATATTGGTTACTGAAAAAAATTGTATGTTTACATTAAAGAATATTCCATGTGTCTCGTAGGAGTAACATAATTAAATTCTATCTTAAGTAATGTGCATTAATATGCGAATTATTGCTATGTGAAATTATCTTGTTTGAAAGAGAAGTATCAAAAGGGAACATGTTATAGTAGCTTCGAGAGTGTGTTAACGTGTTCCATGAAAGATTGTTTTATGTGCTTCTTCAAAATCTATTTGATTGAGGACCTATTTTAGCAATGCTCCATTGAACTTGCCTTTGGATATAGGTAATTACCTCATTATGATTAGAAAGTGCAAATGAAAGGCTTGTTTGATGTGCATGCATGATATGTATTATTTGGTTGATAGCTCCTCATTTACCTTCTTATCGTATTTTGATTTTCAATGATAGGTTGCAGATTATGATATGTTTTTGTATTGAATTAAGAATAGTGAGTGTTCTCAAGAGGTCTTGTAGTATCAAAAGATTTTCTATCTTGATTTCTTGTTGAGAAAACTAGAACATTCTGCGCAACCATAATAATTGGAAATGTCGGTAGCAAAATGAAAACCGTGCAATTAAAATGATAGACATAGTGATAAATTTTATAATCTAGTGTGACCTTGTTGATCTTGTGTCTTTGTAGGAAATAGTTTGATTATCAAACTCTCTTTCCCTTCTCTTTGCCTAGATCATAAGATTTTTGGAAATGCTAGTAAGAATGCATTGATTTAAAAAGAATTTTTATAATGCATATGAAATTGTATGTTTGCTTTTGGGATACTTATGGAAAGATGAAAGTCTTAAGCTTTAGAAAGAAAATTGCATAGTTAGTAATGTGAATATAAATGCTTAGTGGAATTAGAGAAGGATATAGGAATGGTGTTATTTCCCTATGTAATGGTGAATTGTTAACAATTTTAGTACTGGTATCTAGAGTAAACTTTATTCAGTAATTCATGTGGAAAGTCTGGGTAAAACCTTTCTTGAGTAAATGATAGCGTATAGAAAAAAAGTACTACTTGTAAATGCAACTAAACCAGTAATGGTGCTATTCCTTGTGTGTTGTAAGAAACTCATGCTTGCTATGTGTGCCCATGGGATGGTGAAGTAATCAACCATTGAGGATATGTTTGCTTATGAGTATGGGAAACCATACTATTTATGTGATGATGCATATTTGTTTCCTTACTAAGTGCCAACCCATGGGTTGTTGATAAGTTAGTATGTGAAGGGGTGGTATTAGAAGTCACCATTCCTTGAATAGTATGGAATGACGTATGAGTAATGTTGACACGGAGTGACTTTAGCTTCTCTATTTCGAGGAAAAATACAGTTATGTAATGAAACTGTATTATAGGTGTACTCAATACTTTCCCTTGTGATGAACCAATTTATAAGGTTCATGCATGCCAACCTATTTCTATCCTTTATTTGAGCATATTGATGTCAGTTCTTGAGCAGAATGATGGTTTTATTGGAGGATATTTTTGCCTTGTCTTCATGAAAGGTATGTTATTTTTCACATGATGTTGCCAATTGTCCAGCATTGGTAGACATGTGGGTGGACCTTAGCCATGTATACCTCTGGCTTATGGTGAGTATCCTGAGAGGAACGTTGTTATGTGGGGTGTGACCTGCACGTGCCATTTTTCATGAGGTACAATGCCATGCGGGATACGTCCATTGCATGCCCTTTTTGCTTGGAGTATTGTCATTTCATGCTAAGACACGATGCGGGATGTAGTAGACATTGCCATGTAGCCTACCAACATGTTTAGGGTAGAGCCATGCCGTGTGACGACGTGATGCGGGGTGATGTCGAGGTGCACACTGCCATGCCATGCAGATGTGTGACTAGGCCACACCACATGATGAGCTATGTGATAGCTAGACGATTGTTCCTTCCTTCCTCGTTGGTGGCTAGCTGCTAGTCACATAATGATGTAATGTGCACTTATGATTTTTTTATTATTATTTATTTATTTCCTTGTGGGCCAGCAATTTATTTTATTTTGACCTTGAAGGTTTAGCCACGATCTTGCGATCTTTTGCTTACTTGATTTGATGTTGCAATTCCAGAATTATTTTCTTGCCTTACTATTGGAATTGACGATTATTATCTTTATTCTTCTGTACTTTGGTGGCTAAACTAGTTTATCCTTGTTGTTTTCGTATGCTGGTCTGGTGTTGGAATGTGAATTCCTCTCCAAGAACGTAGGAGATGGTCTTGGTTGAGTGTATACGAGGAAGTAGACGTAGGGAACCTTGAGGATGGGGGTATGTGAGGCTATGAGACAACTAGGATCCACTACCTACCTATGAGTGGTGACTACCTCTAGGAGGCTAAACACCTTACGCAGTAAGGGATGTTCATGAGGGTCTTGTATGGAAGGTAGCATTGCTATGGTGTATCCTAGCACCATCAAGCCCTTGAGTGAGATGTTGAACATTTATGATCATGTTATTTGTTCTGAGATCAGGCATAGAGATGTTGATTGTGCATGTTATCTTTGACCGAGCATTATACATGCTCACATGTGGCCCTTTTGTGCTGTGCAATCCAGTTATGTGGATGGTTATTATGTGTAATAATGGATTGAATGGGGTTAACTTGTCACTATATTATGGGACATAGTCATTGGCAAAAGTTCTTATATGCTTGGAAAGTGTAAACAATTTAGTTATTTACATGGCTCCTATTTATTGAAATGTTAACTTGGTTGTAGAAATTGATATTTGAAGCTAGTTCCATGCGATAAAGTTTTGTAAAAAGATGTATTGGTAAAAGAAATTGATCATGATGGCATGTTTTCTTGTCATGTTTGATAGATGAGTATGGTAATTATTGCGTATCTCTTTCAATGCTTTAACTTGGTGTAACGAAAGGAAGAAATTTTTTATATCTCTACTATGATTATTGATAATTCCCCAGAATGTTATAAGAAATGTAGGGATTTAGAAGTATCTTGTCAATGGATAATGACATTCATAGAAGATTTAGCAATAATATTTCAATTGTTTATGAAAAGATTCATATGTGCAAATTGATAATTGTTAATTGAGTTTCAGGGCTAATACATGTTGCATGAGTTCTGCTTAGCCTTATGACTTCCGAAAGTAAGTCGGAGCCTAGGGGGGAGAATGTAGTGCCCCTACCTTAGTCAGCTTTGTGAAACTGGTTTGACCTTGGTTGACTTTTTATGTGGCATTCTTGGATGGCTGATTTACCATTATGTAATGTTGTAGTCAGATATTGTGATTATTGTGCGTACTTGTTAATGTGCTTTTGCATCAATTCTTATATAAGTTTAATTGTTCTCCTGATTCTTGTTATTAATCTCAAGCTAACACTTTCATTATATATATATATATATATATATATATATATGCTTTTGTGACTCATGGTAGCAGGAGATTGTAGGTACAGTACTACCTAGGTGCGAGGGTTGTCTTCACTTGGATTCGCAGGTTTGAGTGTTCCTCTTTGGCCCTTAGGAATTGGATTAGTTGATCGGGAGACCCTCTTGTGACCCTAGTTGTGCCCTAGTGAGCGTCATCAGTCGTCTATCATAATTCCTTTGGTTGGGGATGTAGGTCGTCTGTTTGGTTAGCTTTCTTGGTTTGCATGTTTTGTATGTGTGGTTAAATTGAGTAATTATCATTTTTATTTAATTTGATTAAATGTGTGTTTATGCATAAAAAAATTAAGGGACTAAATTAAATAGGTTCCCTTTATGTGATTAGTCGTTATTTAGAATTGTTCAATTTAAATTTGTAGCTAATTTAATTAAATGGTTAACTTTAATTGATTAATTTATTTAGTTATGCTTTTGGAAAGGAGAGATTTAAATTAATTTAAAATAAAATTAATTTAATCTCCTTGCCTTTTTTTTTTATATTGTATATAAGGGGATAAGACTATTACAAAAAAATAGTTACAGATTCACCAGTATATCTCAATCTGGACAGCAGATCCAGCCATCACTAGTTTAACGGTTTTACCTAAAATATAAACAGAGATATAGAAGTTTATACATATAGTATGACAGTATTTATGCCAAAAATGGAACAACCATCCATGAGGTACAAAAGGGTGCATCCATCCATGTCACTTATCCTTGAAGGATTTGATCCTGCAGAGCTTCCATCCATGCGGTCCAACCCCTGGGGCCCTCCATCCAAATGGCTTGTTTTCCATCAAGGAGCTCTATAAGAATTTGGATCTGGTCTTTGATAGGGTCTCTCGCTCTGGCTACCTCTTCTTGCAGGGTCTCCAAAGCCAGGTCCACTTCTTTCTTCCCATTGAGTGTCCTTTTCCATTTATACCCATTCTCCATCTCATGAAGGAACATCCTTGCATTTCCATCCTTTATGAATCTGAAGAATTTGTTATTTTCCACATTCATTGTTATTGCTACCTACAAGAGAATTCGATGAAGGGTAAGTCCATGAAAAGACTCAGTAAGGGCCCTACTTGAGCCCTCAAATTTATCTTCATTTCTTAATTTCCAAATGTGCCATAAAATCTCAGATGTAAGAACATACCAGAAAAGGTTAGTGTCCTTTTTTAGATCTTTAATGTATCCAATTATAACATCTAAAATAGTAAATTGAACAGGAAATTGAATACCAAATAATAACCAGATTTCTTTAGCAATGCTACACTAAAAAAAAATATGTCTAATTGATTCAGGAACCCTGCAAATGTTACAGATGTCATTGCTATTATGATCTTTTCTGATTGGTAACCTGTTTAAAATCAGCAGCCATTTAAAACATTTTTCCTTAGGAGCGACAGGACTACTCCAGAGCCTATTGAACACCTTCTACCACTATTTAACTATAAAATCTGCAAACCATAGCTTGTTAGCATGGGAAATTATTGATTCATCATAAGTTAGGGTCTTATAAATAACGCTAGTTTTAACATTACACACTGGGATGATATTATTCCACAAAAGGTCCTTACAGCAGTTTGCATCATTATTACATTTTTTGGGAAAAAGCTTCTCACAAGCTTTCTATAACAAAGTATATGTGCACTTATGGGAACTGAGGAGGTTAAATTTAGCTCTAAGGGTGTCCCAATCCAGCAGCATATCATTCTCAATGATATCTTTAAAGCAACATATGCCTTTTGCCGCCCATGCTTTGGCAGAGCACCCTTGAGTAAGGGCCAAGGGTTTGGATGAGTGTAGGAGGTTCCACCAAATGGATCTAGACCTGTAAATAAACTCATTGTTTCTGACTCTATAATTGTTGATAAAGGGCTTCAAACTACTCTAGGCCTTCCAGATAGATTTGAAGACGTTGGACCCCTAAACTGAGACCTCGAAGTCTCTAGCCACAAGGTCACAGAAAGGGAGGGATTTCCAAGTTTTGGCCTTCTTTGGTACGACTTTTAGAATATTATTCCTAACCAGCACTTTCTACAGTTCATTCCCATCTATAGCCTGTAAAATCCACTTTGCTACAAGAGCAATTATTTGGAGTCTCAAGTCCTTAAGTCCTAGGCCTCCCAGGCTCTTATCCTTATGGCACCACTCCCATTTAACAGAGTGCATTTTCTTTTTACCTTTTCCATCAAACCACAGGAAGTTCCTAATGGTTTTTTGTATTTCTAGGATCTGGTAATTAGAGAACATCCATATTGAAGAGTAATAAATATTGTAGGAAGAAAGAATTTTCTGACAAACCTACATTCTCACGGCAAGTGAAAGATATTTATTATCCCATATGTTGAGCTTATTTTCTATTTTGGTTCTAACCCATTGCCACATATCTTTAAGAGAAGGGGATATTGCAAATGGAATTCCTAAGTACCTGACTATCTTGTTAGGTCCTCCCCATTGGATCCGAAACTGCTGCAACTAGCCCGGAGGTTGCTCCTCCCATCCAAGCATGATAGATTTGCTTTGTGAGATTTTAGCTCCTGAAATCTCCCCTAGAAACTTGATTTTTCCTTCTAAAGCATTCAAGTTGTGCTTACTAATATCTAGAAAGAGTGTTGTGTCATCAACAAATTTTGCATTGATCAACTCTTCTCCATTTGGAAGTTGGATCCCCTGAACTTTAGGAGAGATAGTAGAGTCTCTAAGAATGTACAACAGGGCATCGACTGCAATAACGAAGAGAGAAAGGGCTAAGGGGCATCCCTATCTAATGGACCTGCCTAGAGAGATACTTTGAGTCAAGGATCCATTAACTTCAACCTGAGCTAAGGTGTCTTTGAGCAAGACCATAATCCATTTGCAGAATTCTATTGGGAAACCAAAAGCTTCTAACATAGTCAGGATAAAGCCCCATTCTACCTTGTCATATGCCTTTTCGAAATCTAAGAGGAACATGGCTACATTTTGTTTCGAGGTCCTCACCCATTCCATGGCCTCCCAACTGGTAATTAAATTTTCCAGTATATATCTTCCTTTGATGAAGCCTATTTGTGTAGAATAGATGAATTTGGGGAGAATGTTTTCCAGTCTAATCGCTAGAGCTTTCGCCAAAATTTTGTAGGACACATTAAGAAGTGTTATCGGTCTCCAGTTTTTGATCAAGGATTTGTCCCCATCTTTGGGAAGTAATTTGATAATTGCACTATTAATTCTTTCTCCTAGAGAGCCAGTGTTAAAAGCTTCAGTGTAGAGTTCATGTAGGTCATGACTCACCCAATCCTCATTGACTTTGTAGAATTCTATCATCAGCCCATCTGGGCCTAGAGCTTTGTCATTATTCAGGGTCTTGATGGCATTCTTTACCTCTTGTATAGTGATAGGTCCTCTTAATGTTTGAGCATCTATCTCTGAGATTTTAGGAGGAATAATCTTTCTGCACTTTTCTCTTGCTTCCCGGGAGGTAGTAGATTCTTCAGATGCAAAGAGACTTTTATAGAAATGGAAGAACGCCTCTTTGATATCCTCCAATTCTTTAACTTCTCTATTTTTTACCCAAATCCTACCAATCTTCTCTCTACACTGTTTCTATTTTAGCATATTAAAGAAAAATTTGGATCCTTTGTCTCCAACTTGCATCCAATGTGCTTGATCCCTGATTATGGCCCCTCTGGTCTTAGCCCGCTGATGTTTTCTGAGTCTATCCCTGGCCAAGGCTACTTCATGGGTAAGTTCAATATTGCTTGGGTTGTCTTGAATCTTAGCTTCACACAAGTGGAAATTTTCAGCTAGAGTTTTTTCTTTCCATCTAAAATCCCTTGCTTTCTTTTGTCCTATGGTTTGGAGTAGCACTTGCCAGCTATCCACATTCTAGTTCCATCTTTCCACACAAGAGTTCAATAATCTATTCCTTCTGTTAAACATTCTGACAATCTTGACTGCACTCAACACATCTGTATCTAAGAGAAGGCTGGAATTCAGAAGGAATTTATCCTTTAGGGTCCCCTGCTTCTCTGGGAAGTCCTTGAGTCTAACTTGACATATGATAGGATGGTGGTCTGAAAGAGTGGTCGGAAGAACTGATACATGACTACCATTATCACCTAGGTTGAAGGTGAAATGGTCCTTATTAGCATAGAACCTATCCAACCTACAAAAGATCCTATGTTTCCCACTCTGGAAGTTCCACCATGTGTACCAAATATTAGAGACATCTTTCTTTTTGCAGAACAGAGGGTCAAATAGTCTCTTCTAGTTCTTCAATCTTTCCTAGTGAATTTTCTCCATCCCTTTCCATTCCAATGGTATACCTCCATAATTGTCCTCCCAATTTTCAATCATGTTAAAATCACCTCCCACCAACCAGGGGATGTCTGGCAATGTGGCAATCCAGTCCCATAGTGCAGTTCTATCCCTATAATAATTAGGGGTATAAATGGAGCAAATTCCAAATCTAGATCCATTATCATCTAGGGATACCCACACTACTCTATTACAGAGTGAGCATCCTTGGCTTACAATACACTCTTTCCATCTGGGGTTGATAAGAATCCCAACACCTCCTCTACCTCTGTCATGGTTTGAGGATATTTTAATAGAATCTTTTCATATGAATTCTTAGGTGACTTCTAGGGTAAATTTTATAGCCTTGAGTTCTTGAAGCATAATAAAGTCTACATTCTTATGTTGGTTAACAAACCTTCTAATCATTTGCTTCCTATCTAGAGACTCCAAACCCCTGATATTCCAAGAGATGCACTTCATATAGGTTCAGATTATTTATTTATTCTTTGGATACTTTAAACTTGTTAAAGCATCTCGGGAGGTCTTTCTTCTCCTCATTATTCTTTCTGTTAATGGTGCCCTTGTTTTTGGATCCCAGGGCCTACCCCTTCTTCTTCTAGGGATTGGCTTAGGATTTTCAGTATCCAAAGTCTAATCTCCTTCTTCTCCTAGAGATTCCTCTCCCTGGTCTTCTTCATCTAGCTCAAACTCTTTCCTAGCGATCCCCTGATTGGGGGGCTCCAGGGTCTCAGCACAGGATGCCAAAGCCATCAAACTATCTGAACGGTCTAGAGTAGCACCAACACTAGATATTGGATTGGATCTACTAGCCTTAGGGTTAGCAACAATGACCTCAATAACATAGGACTCTTCAAGTTCTACAAACTTCTTAGGGGGGATGATAGAACTCGAGTTAGGAGTGAGTTCAGTTTGAGAGGGGAGTTTAGCCTTGGTAGTGAAAGGAGGATCCTTTGTTAGAGTCTCCTCAAATGAGACATCCATGTCTGCCGAGCTTCTATGAGAAGTAGCATTCACTAACCCAACCTGGCTCCCTCCTAAGCTCAACACACTACTCACTTTGACTCTATCCTTAGGGTTAAGAACACCAAGATTACCACCATTAGGGACTAGGTTAGAGAATTTCATCTTCGGGGGGACCTCAAGACCATCATCCTCCATAGGAGATGTTAACATGCAGTCCAGATTAGTCTTATTAGTTAAATTACTAGGACCATTTGCCCTAATTTTTTCCAATGCTAGTTGCTGAACATTTTTCCTCCCTCTCTTCTTCGGGTTTTTCCCTACACTCTGAAATTCCTCCTGTGGATTTTCATTCATTTGTTTAAGAGAAATTGAGATTGCAGAATGGGGGGTGGGGGGAACACCAGATCTCTCAGAGTTGAGACTTTTGCCCCCCTCCAAGGTTTTAGAATTTTCCCCTTTTAACAAGTTCTTGATTTTATTGCTAGTGTCGTTAAGTTTATCCATGTTTGGGATCATTTCATTAACAGGTGGTGGGTTATCGGATTGACTGCGAGGTCTATCTAAGCCCTTAGATTTATTAATAATCAAGCAATTCCTGCGGATATGCCCTTCTTTCCTATAGAGAAAGCACACATTCACCCCACCGAGGATTTCAATAGGGCAAACCACAATTCCAGTTTCAAGATTAATATTAATCATTTTGGGGAAGTCACGCCCAGGATTAAGTGATAACAAAACCCTAGCATCTAAATGAGGTATAAGCAAGGATGAGTTGTCCATCCATTTACGAGCAGGGCATTTATCCAAATCCATAGTGGCAAAGAAAATTGCAGTGTCCCTAAGTCTATCCTTTTCCAAATTGATTTCTTTACACATTAATTCATTAGGAGATATGGAGATAGACTCCTGGGTCAAGTGAGGGTCCTTACCTTCTCCATAGGGGCTACCATTAGGGTTCGTGACAAACCTCCCACCTTTGACAATAGCAAGAGAAGATGAAGTGACCACATCTTTGAAGGATTTCGTTTTAAATGAGGTATCGGTGTTGGTTTTTGCAGCACCTCCGGAAGAGTCATCCATTGCCTGGCATTAAACGCCCGCACAAGGGAAGGCTGAGAGAGCTGATGGTGAAGAAGAACTGGTTCACTTTGCCCCATCTCCTTGCCTTTTAAAAATAGAAAGGTTGTTTTTAATTAATTAAGAAAATCAACTTAATTAAAAAAAAAAAACAAGATTTAAAATGTTGGATATAGTTGTTTTAAAAAAAAAAAAATTAATAAATAAAATTGGGATTTTATTTTAGTTAAAAAAAAATAATAATAAATAAAAATAAATAATAATATATTTTACCCTCATAATTTTGAAATAGAAATGCTAAGTTGTGTTAATTAAAAAAAATTAGAAATTACATGAGGGGGAGAAAAGCATTTTTGTTTTTTCTAAATGGAAAAAGATAGATGCTCTTATTATTAAATATTATTATTAGGGGAGAATAATTATTTTTTTTTGGGGGGGGAACCTAAAAAAGTTTAGGTTGCATATATTTTTCAAAATTGGTAATGCGTGGGTGTTCACGGAAAAGAGGCGGCAGCCTGTGGAAAAGAGGAAAATCTTCATTTTTTTGATGTAGGTTGGAGGAATAAAAATCTGGAAGGAAGGTTGGGTGTGGATATCTGGTTGCATGAGCTCTTCCTCAAGATCTTTTAGGAAAGCTTCCAAGGTTGGATAGCTTCTACCTATTTTTAATTTTTGTTATTTATTAACTTAATAAATTTATTCTTCTCTGTAGTTATATGTCTTTGAAAAGGAATAAATGAAAATTGGTTGTGTCTTCCATTTCTGCTTGTGCTTTGCTTTGTGTAGGATTAAATGTTTTGGTTTTCTAGTTTGAATTCACAGGGGTTATGCTGGCAAGATTTTGCCAGGATTTCCCTCTTGTGCTTACAACCTTTGCATTCCTTATGGTAGATTTGGTTTTTTTTGTTATTTATTAGCTTAATAAATTTATTACTCTCTGTAGTTCTGTGTCTTTGAAAAAGAATAAATGGAAATTGGTTGTCTTCCATTTCTAGTTGTGCTTTGCTTTGTGTAGGAATAAATGTTTTGGTTTTCCAGTTTGAATTCACAGGGGTTATCCTGACAAAATTTTGCCAGGATTTCCCTCTTGTGCTTACAACCTTTGCATTCCTTTGGTAGATTTGTTTAAATGAAATAAAAATAAATTAAATAATTATATTTCCTTTTTCCCATTCTTGTGTTGCCTAATTTATTTGAGATGTTCAACCAATATGGATTTGTGAAAGAGTTTGTCTGGGTTGGTTTTTTTCCCAATCTCTGGTTTTTGGAGTATCTGGGTATATTATTTGGCTAGTATTTATTTTATGAGTTATTGTTTTGATTTTATTAAAAAAAAAAATGGTGTAAATTTAAGAAAACTTATAGTTTTCTGGAAAAATTATTATTATTTTTAGTCTCTGTGAGACTGGTTTTCCTTTTGGTTGTGTAAGTAAATAAAATTAAAAATACAAATAAAAATAAATAAATAAAATAATAATATAAAATTAATGGGGGGGAGCAACATGCTACCCTATGGTAACAAAGCTACCAAGCAATATTAAATTCCCCTAACTTTTTTACATGCCTCAACATGTGGTGTTTTGTAGTTTTAATATATATATATATATATATATATATATATATATATATATATATATATATATATATATATATATATATATATATATATATATATATATATATGTATATATATATATATATATATATGTATACATATATATATATATATATATATATATATATAGTTTGTTATTTATTTCATTATGTGGGAAAAGGATAAAGTAATATTTTATTTGGAAGATTTTGGAAATAAAATATATTTATAGTTTAGTAAGTTTTAAATAATATATTATTATTCGAGAAATTAGACGATAATAGGTTATCTGGAGATTTAAAAATGAAATAATATAGTGTATTTAGGTAATTGGAAAATAGGAATATTATATCTTTGGGTATTTTGGAAACTTACATAATATACTATTGGAAATATTGGGAATTAAATAAAGTATCGCTAGAAAAATTTGGTAAGTAAATGAAATTTTCATTTAGTAAAATAAATTGTTAATTTATATTTTTCTCTGAATTGGGAAATAGGCAAGATTGTACTAGTGCAATTGTGGTATTGAATTTACCTTGTAGTAGTGTTTTATTTTCTGTTATTGTATTTGAGAACTTAGATCATTTAGAAAACTTGATCGACATTTAGTGTTTAAATCAATATGGGAAAAGATTGCCTCTACTGGTTAATGTCTATACAAGTTTAATTTCTATATTTGCTTTTGCTTAAGTAACGACAAGACTTGATGTGTTTGTTTGGACCCTGTCGTTTGGTTGATTTGGGGTACCTGTTTATATCAATGGTCTCTAGTTCGGTTGTTGCCTTGTGATGATCTTATAATTGGTCTTGTCCTTTATGCGGGAGTAGTGTGTTGATTTGTGGTTGACCATAGTTGGTCAGGTCTCTAGTTAGAGTATCGTCAGGTCCACTCATTTATGTTTTTATTGACTGAAGTGGTCATTTGTATATTGGTTATTGTCAGGATTGTAAATGGTGTGAACTTTATGTATTATTAACTTACTTGATGATTAGAGGGGTATTGCAGTTGAGCAGACCCGAAGATGTAGCCCACTAGGGGTGAACTTCGATACCATTTCGGTGTTATGTGATGCTTTTGTTCTTATGTTTCATGTTTAGTGTTAGCATGTATGGATGACATTTTGATAGAGTGTATAAGTGGATTAGATGAGATTTATCATATATGCATGTATGCAGTCGTCTCTTAAATGCAATAAATTGGGTCATGAAGGAATGTATTATGTTAATGTTAATGAAAATAAGTATGCATGAAAAGACCTCATTAATTATGATGAAATTATAGTGCATTTTGGAACAAGATGCATGGCATGAGTTTAATGTAAAATTGAATGTAATGAATGGATAACAATTATTGGATGAACTCATCATATTACCTAAATTGTAATTTAATGGATGAACTTCATTTGGTTACCTACATATTAACCTTGATAAATGAAGTCCATCATAATAGGTATATTTTAACTAAAATGGATGAACTCATTTAGTTATTTACATTTTAATCTTAATAAATGAACTTCATCATATTAGCTTTATTTTAACTATAATGGATGTACTCATCAATTATCTATATTTTAACCCTAATGGATGAACTTCATTATGATATTTACATTTTAACCTTAATATATGAACTTCCTCATATTAGCTATATTTTAACTATAATGGAAGATCTCATCATGTTATCTAATTGTAACTCTAATGGATGAACTGCATTAAGTTATCTAACTTTTTTTACTCATATGGATGAACCTTCACATGTATCTATGTTTTAACTTTAATGGGTAAATTTACTCAGGTTAGCCTCATCTTCAACCTTGATGGATGAACGCGTCCTATTATCTATAATTTTTAATTTACTGAACAAATTATATCCATGTTTTAAGTAATAACATGTACTTACTATAACCTACTTAATTGGATCAAATGTCGCAAGTTGAGTTAGGTATTAAGTTACGTAATCACGTTGGGAAACTCCTTAGGTTTGTTTAGTCTTCTACTATGTTATCAAAGATTTAGATCACTCAATGTATCTTAATGTTGCATCTTATTAAAACTCTTAAAAAAAAAAATTGCACTCCATTTGTGCATTCTAGATTTATCCCTTCGGAGTTTCTTGTCGGGGCATTACACTGACTACCTCAATTATAGCTACTGGTGTAAAGGTTTCATTGTAATCAATTCCCTCTTTCTGTGAATATCCTTTACACACTAATCTTGCTTTATTTCTGATTACCTTACCATCTTCATTAAGTTTATTTCTGAATACCCATTTAGTTCCAATTACAATTTTGTCTTTAGGTCAGGGAACCAATGTCCATGTACTGTTCTTT
Source organism: Cryptomeria japonica (assembly GCF_030272615.1). Classification (NCBI taxonomy): domain Eukaryota; kingdom Viridiplantae; phylum Streptophyta; class Pinopsida; order Cupressales; family Cupressaceae; genus Cryptomeria; species Cryptomeria japonica. Next base: position 470,755,206 of record NC_081408.1, read on the forward strand.
TCAATTTGTTCTAATTCATCTTCCATAGCTTTAACCCAATGTTTATCTTCACATGCCTCAATAATAGATGCTGCTTCAATTTGAGAAATTAAACATACCTCTTCATTTTCTAGTCTTCCTCTTGTCATAACACCTTGATACTTATTCCCAATTATCTGACTTTCAGAGTGATTCAGTCTTACATACCTGGGTGTGTTCACTTGCTGCAGTTCTTCAGTCACTATGGAATTCTCTGATGATGCCGGTGTGACTGGATCCACATTTTGTGTCGGTGCACTATGTATAGGTTCATTTATGATCATCTCAACTGCCAGTTCAGAATCCATAGACCTTGAATTTCCTCTAAAGTGTTCATCTATCTTCACATTTGCACTCTCAATGATTTTTTGCAATCTTTTATTAAAATATCTATACACCTTGCTCTTAGATGAATAACCAAGAAATATTCCTTCATCACTTCTGGGATCAAATTTGCCAATATACTCATCTCTCTTAATGTACCATTTGCTTCCAAATATTCTGAAGTATTTAAGAGTAGGAGTATTACCAAACCATAGTTCATAAGGTGTCTTATTGGTTTCACCTTTGATGTGAACTCTGTTAAAAGTGTAAACTATTGTATTCACTTCTTATCTCCAGTACACATGAGGTAGATTTGCTTCTTATATCATGCTTCTAGCTGCATCCAAAATAGTTTTGTTCTTCCTTTCCACAACTCCATTTTGCTGAGGTGTTTGAGGTGCTGATAGTTGTCTTCTAATTCCATTCACTTCACAAAATGTATTAAACTCCTTAGATGTAAATTCACCTCCTTGATCTGATCTTAAAAATTTGATTTTCTCACCGGTTTCATTCTCTACTATTGCCTTGAATAATTTGAATTTCCCAAAAGCTTATGATTTCTCCTTGAGAAAAGTAACCCAACACATTCTAGAATAGTCATCAATGATTAACCTAAAGTATCTATCTCCCTGTAGACTTCTTGTTCTTGTCAGACCACACAAGTCAGTATGAATTAAATCAAGAGCATTATTGGATTTCTCAGAAATACTCTTAAAAGTTGTTCTAACGTGCTTTCCCATTTGACATTCCTTACATACCAGATTATGAGGTTTTACAATCTTAGGTAAATCCCTTACTACCATACATGAACTAATCTTTATAATGCAATCAAAATTCACATGACAGAGTCTTTTATGCCATAACCAACTTTCATCAATATGTGCAATCAAGCATGTCTTTTCATTGTTATTCAAATGAAAGATATTACCTCTAGTCTAATTACCGGTTGCAATCTCCAAACCATTTCTATTCATGATTTTGCATTTACCATTCTTGAATTGTAACTAAAATCCCTTTTCAACTAATTGACAAACACTCAAAAGATTATGCTTCAAACCTTCAACATAATAAATGTTGTCAGCATTGTGCTTACCATCAAAAGATATAGTTCCTTTTCCTCTAATCAAACAAACTTTGTCATCCCCAAATCTTACTAGACCTTCATTGTATTCCTGAAAAGATAAGAATTTTCTTTTATCACCAGTCATATGATGTGAACATCCGGAGTCTATAATCCATTCATCATTTTCTTCAATTTTAGCCGCTAGGGCCTACTATACCGGTGGAACAGTAGGTGTCGGTTGATCTTCTTTTATTGCAACAAAAGCCCATCCATTGTCTGTCGGCTCTTCATCAAAATCATCATTAACTCCTTGGTCAACTTAGTAACATTATTTGTCTCTATTCTTCTTAAATCTGTATCTTTGATATTCAGGGTTAGGCTTGTATGTCCTTTTAGCTTATTCTCTTAATCTTGCATGTCTATCATGACATCTAGATGCCATATGACCAACTTTATTTCAGTTAAAACATTTAAATGGTGCTTCACCTTCATACTTACTTCTAATAGGACCTTTAGGCATTTTCCTTGCTTCAAGTTCTTCTAGTTCTTCATTTTCCCTCCTGATATCTTTGATTTCTCTTGCATAAAGTGCTTTCCAATTGGATTTATCAGATGATGATGATGATGCAGTAGATGATGATTCTTTGAAGGCTAAATTTCTCTAAATTGTAGCAACAGGACCAAATTCCTCAAGCTCATATGCTGAAAGTTTTACAACCAAGGTATCTCTAGATACTGATGTATTACGCATTGTTCTCAACTCATTAATAGCAATTACTTTCATTTTGTATGACGGTGGAAATGCTCTTAAAACTTTAGAAATAATTTCATCATCACTTAAGGAACCTCCACAACATTGTATTCCCAAAAAAATTTCATTAACCCTTTCCATAAAAGCAAAAATTCTTTCATCTTCTTCCATTTTCAGATTTTCATACCTGACCCGGAAGCATTCCAGTTTTGCAATTTTGATAGTGGTATTTCCTTCATTCAATGTCTCTAATTTATCCCAAATAGCTTTAGCAGTAGATCGGTTTGATAATCCCATGATTTGTTGATCTGACAAGGCACTCAAGAGTGCTTCTCTTGCTTTGCAATCAGTCTCTTGATCCTTACCCAATGTTGGTGGATTAGGTTGATTCGATTTAGGACCAACATAGCCATTCTTTGTAAAATCCCATATGTCTTTTCCAATGCAATTCAGATGTGTCTCCATTCTGATCTTCCATATACCATAGTTAGTTCCATCAAGTTTTAGACTTTCCTTCCTAAAAAAGTTAGTTGTCATATAATCTCCTCAACTTGTTAAACTTTTGTAAAAAGAGGACTTAGTTCTAATACCAACTATTAGGACCCGGAGGCAATTGAGAGGGAGGGGGGTGTGAATCAATTGTCTATTAATTTCAACCCAAATATAACTTAATCAAAGTTGATACTTAATACCAATAAACCAAACTTAATGTTGGTAGATAGATTAGCAATTAATATTAATATCGGTGAAACTCGATGCATATAACAGAAAGAGAAACAACATCCACAACACATAACATAGAGATTGGTATGTGGAAACCCTGTAAGGGGAAAATCACAGTGGGAAATCTTACCCACAATTAGATGATACTACTCCAAATAGTATGTGTATACAAATGGGGTATGCACATGCAGAAAGGCCAACTGCCTAGAGCTCACTGCTCAATCACAAAATATGAGTCACACTGACTACAATTGGATGATTAAATCCAATGATAATGTATTACTCAAAGTAGCATCTCCAATGCTGGATTCAGTACCAGTTAAGCTTTGATAATCACCTTCAAACCTTCCTTGAACCTTCTCTATGGTCTGCTCATATGATCTTCAATATTCACACATACCATGTCACAAAACCATATACCATATACCTATTACATGTTCTATTTATCTCAGAAATGAGATCTTACATATATATCAAAACCTAAGACCAAATGTGTAGGTCGGCTCACTAAGAATATTGCAATTAAATCAATTACAGATAAGTCAAGATGTGATGCATCATGTCATCTCAATACAATTACAACAATATCCAATTAATTAAGTCATCTCTATAACGTGTTGTGTTGATCTAGAATAGATAATGTATGTTGGTCCATAACCTAGACCAATTTGTTGGTAACAACAAATATGTCAACCCGTTTAGACCAATAACCAAAATACCAAAACCAAGTTTCCAAACCATGTCTTTGACATAACCAAGTGATCTCCAGATGATAACAAGTCATCCTTAGTGTCAGTGAATAATATAGCCTACCGGTTAGTGATATACCGGTGACTGTGCATAAGTCACTGAACTTGCCAGTGAACATAATGTTTCGGTTCAACATAACCAAAGATCTCTAGAAGGATAAGTGTTGATAAGTATTGACATCAATGAGAAAACCAATGCAACATATCCATAATACCAACAAAGAATCTGTCCCCAAGATCACTCACCATACATCTCCCAAGATAACTACTCAATTGAGGAGCAATCCTCTTTGGGTTAATTTCTGGAAAAAGGCAAAAAAATGGGCGCACTCTAGGGGTGACACGGTTGTTTGAGCTGAAGGAGTATCGAGTTGTGGGATATGGTATAGTCAATGACCCTTGAATAAAGAGTCTACTTGGTGTGTCTTATTTGTATCCAAACTAGTGAAGACATCGTGGATTTGAACACATCCTTAAAGAACATACACTAAATTTTTAGCATTAGGATGACCATTGTCTTCATGTGTGCTATATATTCTTGTCCCAAATGTTAAAAAAAACAACTCAAAAATCAGTTCAAACAAGGAGAAATCATAAGTTGAGGAGATTTTCAAATCCAACAAAGCACCTTTGGAGGTGGTTATCAAATTTTCAACTATCTTTAGGAAAGACTTTCATCCAACAAGATTAGTGGAATATCAAACCAAGTGATCACAAGTTATCATCCAAGCTATCTCAACATCAATACTTAGCTAGGTATTCAAGTTTGTCAAATTTGGTTTCCATATCAAGAAACTTGATCCATATCATTTGATGTACTTTGTCATAGGGGCATATTGATAAAACCCTCTATTCATACTAGCAAGCGAGTATCAAAATGAAGTATCCCTATCAACCAACAAAATCAATATTTTGATCATTTGTATGACCACTCCCCATATTTTGAGAAGAAGTCTTCATCAAAAGATTAAGTTGAAGAAGAGACAACCTAGTCCTAGGGAGCTTATCAAGAGGAGAAAGTTTTTCTACATTAACCGTCAACTCTTTGTATCACATCGTATCTTCTTATATCACACCTGATTATATCTTCAAGGAAAAACCAACGAGTTTGACAAAGAGCCTTTGAGAAGTAGGGCTTTTACTTAGAAGTCGACATTCAACCAACATCTCAAGAAAGGGGGAAAAATCAATCCCGCCTTCTTTCCAAAAATTTGCATCACTTACATCGAAGATCGACCTGAACCACCAACTCCAATAAGAGAAGAAGAAATATCAACCCCACTAAGAGAAGAAGAACTCACTTATTTAGAAGCATATTAATGCCTGTTGTCACTCGATCTCAAAAAATAAAGGACCCACAACCAGAATCAAGCATGATTCGTAGGGAGTCCAATCCTTTTTATGAATACACACATATGGCGGTTGAGTATATCACCGAGGATCTCATCCAAAAATTCCAAAAAAGTGCCACCTTCTAAAAGCTCATGGAAAGTCTTATAGAATCAAACAAACAAAAATACCTCCTCATGCTAAATAGTAAAGGAGTCAAGATTCCCAAGGATATTGACATAGAGAATTCAAGGAATACCAATGAAAGAATCCCAAGAACAAGGGAAAGGACCTACACATTCAATACTCAAAATCAAGAGAACTTGGGAGGAGACGACACCCATGACCAAGACAACACCCACGACTAAGACAATACCCGTAATCATGACAACATTAGTGAACAAGGGGATGCCAATCATCAAAAGTTTAATGAAGAAAATATTCCCTTATCCAACATCACACAAAAAATTCAAGCACTCCAATGACAGATGCAAGACATGCAACAAGGGTTCATGACAAGGTACTCTTTGGAGGACATTTGTCCTTATCCTTTTGATAGAAGACTAAACCTGGTGCCCTTTCAACCAAACACGAATATATCAAAGTATGACAAATACAATGGAAAAAGTGATCCCCAGGATCACATTAGGGAATTTTTCACTATGAGCTTAGAGTTTTCCCATAATGACATTTACATGATGAGGCTATTCCCAAGAAGTTTGGGAGGAGAAATAATGGAGTGACTTTAAAAACTCACACCTCCTATCAGGTCATTTGATGAGTTAGTGAACAAAATCATTTCACAATACTCTTATAATATCCAACACGAGGTCAACATGCTTGACATATGCAATACAAAACAAAATAACAATGAAACTTTCATGGTTTTCTTACAAAGATGGAAGCGCATGGTCTCAAGGTACCCACGATGTGCCTAAAAAGTAGAAAATGGAAATTTTAATAGACAATTTTAGTGACGAAATGAGTTATCAACTCAAAATACAATGTCTACCTAGTCTCCAAAAGCTAATTGAGAATGGCATTCAAGTAGAAGAATCCTCAATCAAGAAGGGAACCATGAAATTCTCTAGGAAAGGTGCTAGTTCATCAAACAACACCGCCTATAACAATCAATACAACAACAACTCAGACAAGTCCAAGTTTTGGACTAGGAGAAAGAATGTTGTTAATGATGGTATGGTTGATGCCAAAAATGTAAAATCTAAGAAACCAATGCTAAATTTATCAGGTGGTACACCACCCAACAAAAATCAAAGAAATATCAATCAATGCACTAACAACTATCAACACACTACCTATCAAGGAAATAACAACAATCAAGGAAACAAAAACAATCAAGGGATCAATAACCAAGGGAGTAAAACCAAAACTCCACCTCCCCAATATCGAAGAGCATTTACACCATTGGGACAAACCCTAGAATCAACATTTTGAGATCTCTTAGAAAACAAACTCATCACATTGCTAAACATAGGCAGTTTTGAACCCCAAGTCAAACCACCATGGTGGAATGACATACTACTGTGACTATCATCGTAACAAGGGGCATCCCACAAATGATTGCCTAAGGTTGAATAACCTAGTTGAAGACATGATAGACAAGGGTGATATAACAGTTCATGGCCATAAGACCATAAGTGATCATGAGGAATTCAAAGATCCCCTTCCTAATTATGACAAGGGAGGGGCAACAACAACCAACAACAACAAAGGAGCTCACATAAACCACATCTACAACAATGTCATTAATCACATATCAACATATGACAAGCAAGTGAATGTCATAAAAATCAAGGATAAACAAGAACATGTGCCAGTGAATGTGACAACAAGGGCACAAAAATATGTCTTGAAGGGGGATCACATCTAAAGAAACCACTCTTCCTAACAATCAATACAACTTGGTAGACCGATTGAAAAAGATATTTTCCTAAATATTGATATTAGAGTTTCTCAAAATCTCACCAAAACATAAGGACATTTTGGAACAAGCTCTTACAAATACTACAGTTCCAAACAACTTGGACATCAATCAATTCCAAGCCATGGTGGTACATATGATGCTGCCTCATAACCTATCTTTTTTAGAGCATGACGATGTCTCTTTGAGTCATCTACACAACACCCCACTCCATATCAAAGTTCTTGTCTTCAAACACTAGGTAAAATGTGTGCTAGTAGATGGAGGAGCTAGCTTAAATATATGTACTTTAAAACTTATTTGTGCATTGGGATTCTTAGAGAAAGCTATTGATCCCAAAAAGAAAATCACTATCAAGGCATATGATGATAAAGATAGGAGATTAGAAGGAATAGTGGTGCTACCCATTCAAGTAGGACCTATGCAGAAGGACACAATTTTCCAAGTCTTAGACATAGACTTGACATATAACATACACTTGGGTTGTCCTTGGATCCATGAAATGCAAGCAGTGCCTTCTACATATCATTAATGTCTCAAGTTCCCTTACAATGGATAGGAGATCTCAATATCAGAAGACACTAACCCCTTTCAGTATTGCAGCACTATGAGGGCAACTCAAAATGTTCTTGTACCACATAACAGGGAGGCCCAAGCTTCCTCATCATCCAATAATCAAGAAAAACTCAAGTCTTTTTCCATAGAATTTGAAATGAAGATGAAGATAAAAGACCAAGGCATGGGGGAATACTCTTTTGAATCCCTATGTCTATCAAAGTTTTCAAATTCACTAAGGTCTCACAGACAACCTTCAACATCAAGGCACAAAGAAGCACAACCCATCAAAAAGTTTGATGGTAAATTTATCCAAGTAGGCACACTCGTAGAAGAATCAAAAGACAAGGATATCCTCAACTAGCTATATAAAGATGAGGAATAGACAAGAGTCGCTGCTCTAGAGGTTACCATCCCCATACAACAATATGGTAATGGATTCAGGATCATGCAGAGAATGGGATACAAAGGAAAGGGACCTATTGGAAAGCATCAAGAAGGCATCACAGAGCCAATTCAACCCCATTCACAACTTACCAAAGAAATGAGATCATCATAATCCCCGATGGAGAAGAAATGTAACATATAATGAGGAATCATGGAAAGAAGTGATCCACCAAGCAATTGAAAAGACAAAAAAAGAATAAAAGGATGAAGAATATGAGAAACAACAAGAGGAACTCGCTATTCAAATAGAGGAAGCTTCCTATTAACATATACGTCACATGCAAGCAATAAAAAAACCTAATCAAGCCAATACAAAATCATTAATAGAAGGACCAGTTAGAAAACAAAGAGATGGCAAATATGAGCAACAACAACAAGAACTTGCCATTCAATGGGAGGAGACTGTTTATGAACAAATCCAAAAAGTACAAGAAATCACAGAACCTAAATCAACACAAGTGATAAAACTTGTATCAATTATCAGCGAACTCTTCTTGCCATATAATATTCCTATTAGATATAGTGGTGTAGCCTTAGAAAGTGATTATGAGATAAACTCAAATGAATATGAATGGGATACTTGCTCTAATGTCACTAAAGACATTGAGGTAGATACAATCCACACATATACACCCATACCCTATAATGGACAAGGTTTAAGGTCTAGATCATTTGAATTTGGAGCACTACATATCTATGAAGCAAGTAACAACAAGTAGCATCAATACGAAATAGGCAACATCGAAGACCTTGATACGATCATAGACTTTGATACATCAAACAACAACTATGGCAACATCTCCATCATGACTCTTACAACGACAGACCTTGACCCACCAAACAATTCCCTACCCCTCATACATCCCGAACTTATAGACTGGGAACAACTTGAACACTTTAATATACCAATGTTTCAAAATGATGACGCCATTGTCCAATACCTTTTCTTAGTCAACTCGAAAACATGCTCCACTAGTGAACCCCATAACAATGTCTACAATCAGGGGAGTGCCAAGTCTCTTAGTCACAAAATGAATAAAATCAAAAGTTGATCTAATGGTGAAAACCATTTAATGGTAGTATTAGATCATAAAAAAGTAAAAACAAAGGATGTATCTAATGGTGAATGCCTCTTTGAGGTGCCTGAGGATGAGAAACTTGAAACTCTTCCTAAACATTATTAGGAAAGATCGCCAATTTTGATTAAGCCAACTCAATCAATCAATATCGACACTTAAGCAACAACAAGAACCATACATCTAGCAGAATCACTAACAGAAAAAGAAAGACCTGACTTCATCAAATTCTTTTAGGAAAAGAAAATTAACTTTGCTTGGTCTTATGAAGATATGCCAGGGTAGATCTAGACCTCATTATGCATCACTTATCAATCACTCTAGGAGCTAAGCTCGTTAAACAAAAACTCAGAAAGATGAATCCACATGTGGCATTGCTAGTCAAAGCTCAACTAAAGAAACGACTAGATGTCAGTTTTATCTGACCTATAGACTATGCACAATGGATTTCCAACATTGTATCAGTCTCTAAATTAGACAAAAGCATCTATATCTGCATCGACTTTAGGGACCTCAACAAGGCCTGTCTGAAGGATGACTTGCCTCTACCAAGCATCAATACAATTGTGGATCTCATGACAGAGCACACGATGCTATCACTCATAGATGGTTTCTCAAGTTACAACCAAATAAAGATATCTCCAAATGATCAGGATAAAACAATATTCACATGTCCATGGGGTACATACTTCTGGAATGTCATACCTTTTGGCTTGAAAATTGATGGTGCAACCTATCAAAGAGCAAGGACAAAAATATTCCATGACATGATGCATACTTTTATGGAGGATTATGTATATGACTTACTAGCCAAATCATTCATAAGAGAGGGACACCTAAACATTCTTGATAAAATATTTCAGAGACTAGAGAAATTCAATGTTAGGTGAAACCTTAAAAAGTGTGTTTTTGGGGTCACGTCCGGAAAACTCTTGAGCAACATTGTATCAGAAAAAGGCATCGAAGTGGATCTTGCAAAGGTTTAGACTATCATGGAAATGTCACCTCCAAGGAACATTAGTCAACTACAATCTCTTTAAGGCAAGCTACAATCTATCAGAAGGTTCATTGCTCAACTAGTAGACAAATTTCTCCCATTCAACCATCTACTTCATAAAAATGTACCTTTCAGATGGGGGGACAAGTGTGTAGAATCATTCCACAAGCTCAAGCAATATCTCATGAATCCACCTATTTTGGTGCTACCAATAGCAGGCAAGCCACTCATTCTCTATATATTAGCAACAAAAGCATCACTAGGGGCATTACTAGGATAGGAAGACTCAACAGGTAGGGAAAGATCCATTTATTACATTAGCAGGATGTTGAATGGCTACGAACTCAATTACACCATTGAAAAATATTGTTTAGCTATGGTGTTTGGTTCCCAAAAGTTGCAACACTATATGTTAGCTCATACTATCAAGCTAGTAGTGAATACTGACCCATTAAAATACTTACTTAGCAAATCTGCTCTCACAAGGAGGTTAGCTAAATGGGTCATGATCCTAAGTGAGTTCAACATTCATTACACAAAACAATGGGCTATCAAAGGACAAGAAATAGAAGATCAACTGGCAAAAGCACCACTACCAGACAAACACCCACTACATTTGGAATTTCCAGATACTGATGTGCTCATTATTATGCCAAGGCAATGGATATTATACTTTGATGGGTCCTATACACAACATGGATCAAGTATGGGCATCTTGTTTGTCACTCCAGAAGGGCACACAATTATGAGATCGTACAAGTTGATGTTCCCATGTACCAATAATATCACTGAATACGAAGCTCTAGTAACGAGTATCAAAGTGTTCATAGAGTGGAAAATCATAGAATTGAAAGTCTATGGGGATTCTCAATTAGTTATCAATCAGGTCAATGATGACTATTAGACAAAGGACGATAAGTTGATGCCCTACAAATGCATGGTGGATGATTTTAAGAATACTTTGTACACATCAAAATTAAGAAGATTCCAAGACTAGACAATAGAGTTGTTGACACAATGGCCATCGTTGCCTCACTCCTACAAATTCCAGACAGACATAATCATTATGAATTCTTGGTGTAGCAATTATTTTCCCTACCTATGACAATTCGAAATCCCAATTCATTTGTACCCTAGATGGTTATGATTCCCCCCTCTACAAAAAAATCTACACCTACCTAAAAGACAATACCCTTCCACCAGACCTATCTCATAACAAAAAATGCAGCTTCATTCATCAAGCAATACGCTATACCTTAACCGTTGATACGCTCTATCACCGAGGTCTTGATGGTACTCTTCTTCGGTGCCTTGATCATAATGAATCTGACTCCACCTTACATGAGCTCCACGAAGGTATTTGTGGCACACATTCAAGTGGTCCTACTCTTTCCAAGAAACTTCTAAGGATGGGATATTATTGGTTAACAATGGAGAAAGATTCCAACCAGTTTGCTAGGAAATGCCCTAAGTGCCAGATTCATGGCAATCTTATACTTGCACCAGCATAGGAGCTACAACCATTCACCACATCATGGCCTTTCTGCCAATAGGGAATTGACCTCGTAGGAAAGATTCATCCTTCCTCATAAAATGGTCACAAGTTTATCATCACAACCACTGAGTACTTCATAAAGTGGATTGAGGCAGTCCCATTGACTACTATTATCGGCAAACAAATATCCTCTTTTATCCCGAATTACCTCATTTGTCGGTATGACATTCCTATTTTTATTATCACAGATAATGGATGACCTTTCAAGAATCAATATGTACAAGAACTTTGGGAGTGATTCCATATCCAACATCACTTTTCAACACCATATTATCCATAAGGGAATGACCAAGTAGATGCCTCAAACAAAACAATCTCAAAGATCCTCAAGAAGACAATGAATGATGCTAGTAAAGATTGACATGTCTAGTTCAATCCTACACTTTGGGAATACAGATCAACAAGTATCCACACACCCACAAGAGATACACCATACTCATTGGTGTATGGATCAGAAGCTATCCTACCTATTGAGGTATAAATTCCATCACTCAAGGTATCATTGAAAGGCCTCATTCCAGATGAAGAGTATCAAGTCAACAGACTGCAAGAGATAGAGTTGCTAGATGAACACTGACAACATGCCTTTGATCATCTCAAGGCATATCAAAAACTAATGTGCTGAAGCTGCAATCACAAGGTTATACCAAGGGTATTCAAAATTGGTAATCTAGTCCTAAAAGAAAATCCCCAAAATCAACAAGATTGGGAAAAGAAGGGGAAATTTGAACCTAACTGGTTGGGACCCTTTGTTATCATATTAGCTTATGGATCAGGGGCATATCGGTTATCAACTTTAGAAGGGGATATTCTTGATGAGCCAACTAACAACATCCATCTGAAGAAATTCTACACTTGAGTCATCTAATGCATAGATCAAGCAAAACAGAAAAAAAAATCAAAAAATCATCACTAGGATGAAAACCTAGTAAACAGGTGCCTTGTGGCATTAAAAGAAATTAAAAAATCAAGAAAACACAAAAAAAATTAAAAACAAATAAAAAAGTGCAAGAAAAACAAGTGGTGAAAACCTGGCAATAGGTGCTATTTGTGATAGAGCAGCTCCTCTATCTATTAATACTTGTATCATATCTTTGGTTCCATCTGATCTAAACCAATACATATCGTAGAACACTTATGCATGTAACGTTATCATAGACATACTTATCATAGTCATTGTCCTTGATTATCTAAACCATATCCCACCATGGCTTGGTGATTAGTGTACATATCCATATCAAAGTAGTATTGACAGCAAGGGGCCAATCCTAACCTCATTGGGGGCATTTCACCTTGTGGGTTTAGATACCATACTAAACACGTAGTAAGACAACAAGGATCAAAACAACCAATAGTGAACATAGCAACATGAGAGCGCAACAATCAAGGATAGACATCAAGGACTTGAACTGATTTCAACTGAACAAAAGATCTCTTTGCAAGATGTTTTATTTGACAAGATAGCATCCATACTTACTTATGGTTGTTAATTTTTTCTTATCATATCTCCTAAGAAACTCAAGGATGTCTCAAAGACTAGAGAAGCAAATAACGAATGTGATATTTTCTTTGTCTATTGTTTGGGAGTGAAGCCTTCTACTATGAAAATTTGTCTTACGACATGATCCAACAACATATCACTGAGGACATTTTAGATTTGTATTGGAATAAGGTTAACTCTTGTCTATTTTACGCAAGCAACACTCAGGTCATCTTGGTTCAATTATACCTTGATGCTTGTGTCGTCTTGCAATATCAACATCCATGTAAGTTATACTCATGTCATTATGGTTCAATTATACCATGATTCTTGTATCAACTTTCAACAAATCAAGGCTCGAGGATGAAAAAAAAGGGAAAGCACTGGAAACTTGATCAAACAGATGGAAACATTGAGAACGAGAACACATATTAAAGTTTGCATTAGCTGCATTATCATTATCATTTTAATCTGCATTTAGTTGTATTTTCATGTGTATTATAATTATCATGTTAAGGTTGCATTTAGATTGCAATATCATTATCATTTTCATATCATGTTAAGGTTGCATTTAGGTACATTCTCATTCTCATTATCATATTATGTTAAAGTTGCATTAGATCGCATTATCATTGCATTACTATAGCTCATTTCATATCATGTTCTAATCACATTTAGTTACATGTACATTTTCATATCATTTTACGAGTACATTAGTTGCATTACCATATTAAGCATTGCATTAGTTGTATTTTCACATCATTATCATTTTCAAGATACATCTCATATCATTATCATTATCATCCTAATTATACATATCATTTTCAAGATACATCTCACACAATCTCATATCATTATCATTCTCATTTTACATCTCATTTTCAAGATACATTTCACATCATCGTCATATCTGTAATACCGTAAATATGGTCATCTAAACCATGGGCCCCTAATCTCGACAACATCACCAAGGTCCTAACCAAAGGCAATTAAATCAATCTTGAGAACATTATTAATTCTTTAATCATCAAATGTCACATGGCAAATCAACAACTCAATATTAATTAAATATTTATTTAATTAATTAAATCATTCCAAGAATATCATTTTGATCAATTATCCTATTTGATTTATTAAATATCCTAGCATATTTAATTAATTAATAAATTTTCCATTTAATCATGCAAAAAGGAATTAATTTATTACAAAAGAGAAATCAATATGCAAAGCAAGAGTTAAATTGAAAATAAAATAAAAGAATTGAATTAAGAGAAATCAAACTTGAGATATTATTTCTTCTTCTAAATTGAGAAGTTGAAATCAGAAAAGGTATTAAATTGAATTATAAATCATTCTCTAAAATTAGAACTCAAAGATTTTGAGAAAAATAAGTTTAGTTGCATTGAAAAGACTCTTTTCTTGAATAAATGAAATAATTGCATGGAATTACCTATTTTTATCACAAGTGCATGAAATTAATTAATTCTATCACCAATGCAACTCGAACTTATAATCTGAATGCATTTCAATTAAACTATAATTGGAATCTATCTCAAGGTTAACTAAATCTGATTTCTCAATTATTTCAATTAATCTTTGTATGTGGGAAAAGCGGGTCAATAGAACTTAAAATGTGCAAAATGAAGCCTAAGGAGCCTTGTCCACACACCCACATGACTTCTTGGTGCAAGCTATGGAGTCATGAAGGATGACTCAGCTTCCCAAAGTTGGCTTCATGGTTCTCTATCTCACAAGGTCCCTCAAACCAATGTCTTTGCTCTCAGATCACTGAACAAAGTGGTTTAGGGATGACAAATGCAAGAATGAGGGATGCTTTGGTTGATTTTAATATGAGAATGCAACCTATCTATGCATGATCCTACAAATGAAATGAACTAGATTATAAGATGTCAAGACTAGTAGTGATACTATCCTAACATGATATACTAGTTATGTATTTAAGCTATTGATAAAAGAAACAATCTAAAATGATTATTAGATTAATCCTTATTTGCAAAGAGAGAGACTAAATGTGATAAAATTGAGCATAAGTATGATACTAAGAGCTTACATATCTCAAAATACAGGAATGAGAGCTCTATTTATAGCAAAAATAGGGCAATGGATGGCAAGGATTGAAAGAGATAATCAAGGGTTGAGTTTGAAAGTTGCTCAATCCATGTTTGCAATTTTCACCAATGAAATGGTGACAATTGTCAACATAAGGTTGGGTTGAGAAGAGAGATAGGAAGCATTAAATGCTTGAGAAGACCTCATGGTTACCTTAGGGGGTAAGGGTTAAGGTTAGGTTGGGATTACCCATTGGATAAAGCTTTTACCCAAAGGATAAACTCTTGTGCAAAGGATTAAGGAATAACCATGGTCAAAGCAATAAATGCTTGATGAGACCCTTGGGTTACATGGAGGTTGAGTTTAGAGAAAGTCTTTAATCATGTTGGAGGGTTGAGTTAACCATTAATGGTTTGGAAGACTTTCAAAGTTAAGTTGTTGAATCCTTTAATGGTTTTCAAAGACTTTCTAAGGGTTTGAGAAGTGACTTCCCCTTGCTTAGGGATGTGACAATATTTAGGAGATGGGTTAGGCTAATTTAGAAGTGATTAGAAGAGTCTAGAAGGGGGTTAGGAATAGGGTTTAGGAGGCAAGTGGGAGATGTAGGATTTTGCAAGTGGATGGAGAGATAATAGGATTTAATTGAAATAAAGTTAATTTAATTCAATTTGGTTCCAATTGGGGAAATTGAATAAATTAGATTTATTCAATTTAGGGTAAACTATTAATTAAATTTGAATTTAATTAAAAAGTGGATAGAAGGGATTTAATTGAATAAAATGATTTATCCCATTAAATGGTAAAAGAGACTTAGTGAATTTAATTTAAATAAATTGAGTAATTTATTTAATTAAATAGAGGAATGTAAGTGATTCAATTAAATTGGATTTAATTAAATAGAGGAATGAACATAAAATATTCATTTAGGAATATGGTCATTTTTATATGTCTACAATCTTAAATTGTGCTTTTTCTTGGTCTCTCTTGTGAATTTCTATAAATTCAGCCTTCAGCTCTCATTCAAAACACCTTGGAGATTTATTGTTATTATACAGTCTCTACTCTGGAGTCATTGAAGATATTATGCTTGTTTTTTGAGATTATTTGCATATTTAGTTTAATCATGATTGCTTGAATCCATATTGTTTGAATATTTCATCCATCTTGCATCTATTTAGCTTAATCTCATGCTCATATAGCTTAATCTCATACATATTTAGTGACGTGTGTGCACATGTTAATTCAAAGAAAATGATGTATCATTGTGATTTATGATCAATCAATTTTTTATGTCATTTTGAGATATGTCATGCCCCAGTTTTGATAATCGATGCCCTAAATTCGATAAAATGATGTTGATAATGCCCCCTTGGGAGATGAATCAAAATTTTGAAAAATTTCTTGGATTGTTTTGGACAATAGCATTTTGAATTTTGGTGTGTGTTGAATGTGTTTATTTGATTCATCTCCCGATAATGATGTCTGTTAGGGTTAGACGGAGACTGCGAGCAAGTTAGATGCCCCATCTCCAAACCCTAATTTCAATTCACCCTATAAAAGGGGAAAAGTGCATTGTTTTGTCTGATTTGTGCTTTGTTGACTTTGGAGAGAGTGATTTTTGGAGAAGAGTCAACATGTCGATTCCATATTCTACTCATCGATTCGAGCACGTGCGGAGGTATCAGAGGCCCGCCGCATATGGACCACTGGTAAGTCAACCTTTTGACCCCTTTTAGATTTTTTATTTTGTCGTTTCTGGTATTTTTTTTGAATTTTCTATTCAGATTTTACATTTTAGCACGTCACATCAAAAGGGTAGCGCATACAAAAAAATTTCGTAGCGCGTAGAGTCCAGTTAATAGGGTAGCATCCGAATGTTTTAGGCTAGTGCATAGGCAGGCTAGGGTAGCGCATCTAGTTAGGTTAGCGCATCGGGTGCATAGGCTAGCACAAAGGGTAAGTCGTGTAGCACGTAAGAAAAACATAGCGCATAGGGCTTGTTGGAGGTCGCATGAGGAGGGTAGGATAGCGCGTAGGTGTAACCTAGCGCATAGGGGTAAATTTACAGCGTGTCGACAAAATAGGCTAGCGCATAGACTATTTTTAGCACATAGGATGTTTTAGAGGGCACATGCAAAGAAAATGATAGCGCATAGGGTTAGTCAGGTAGCACGTAGACAAAACAACATAGTGCATGAGGTGCAGTTTAGTGCTTGGATAGAATAGGTTAGTGCATACAAGAAATTTTGATGGTAAAGTGGAATTTTGTGATTGAAAATTTTTTGTGGGTAATGTCAGGTTTGCCTTGATAAGTGAATTTTTGTCAGTTTCTATGTCTGTTGTCTTTGGTATGTCCAATATGAGTTCTGATACAACTTGATTTGTTTTGCGATGTTGCAATTTGATGGTGATTTTGATATGATTTTGGATATTTTGTGGAACTTGATTTAAATGTGTTCAAAGTTTTTCAAGTTCTAGATATGAATATGATTGATATGAATTTGTGGAGCTTGAGTTGTGTTACAAGCTGATATGGAACTTGAGTTGTGTTACAAGTTGATGTGGAACTTGAGTTGCGTTACAAGTTGATATGTTTATGAAACTTGAGTTGTATTACAAGTTGATATGATTTGATGGAATGATATGATGTGAGACTTGATTTATATTTGTTCAAAGTTTTCAAGTTTTTGAGATGATTTTGATTTTGATATCCATATTTTGATGAGGGAACTGATATTGGACTTGCATTGTGTTTGACAGGAGCATCTTGGTGTAGTACAGTCGTGTGAGCGATTTCTGAGAACATGGTCATTGATACCACAATTGACACAGGGAGATAGGGATATCATTGACAGGTGTGGCTTGACCTCTTTGCTAGAGATGCCTCGGTTTATTGTAAACCAGGGTTTGTTGACAGCATTGGCAGAGAGGTGGCATAGTGACATGAACACCTTTCATTTAGCTACAAGTGAGATGACAGTGACACCTGAGGATTCCTTACCGGATTTTGCAGATTCCTATAGTAGGTGCACTACTACCGTATGAGCAGACAGAGGATGGTGGGACTGAGGCACTGCGTTGGATTTTTTAGGATGATACCATTTGCAGGTATGAGATCCTATGGTAGGAGTTTTTAGATTTGCATTACGCTCCCTTGCCATCAGTTCTAGCAGGTTTCATTGGTGGTTTTCTATGTCCCAACCATAGGTTGAAGGTATTTTTTCGTTGGATGGGGGTTAGTGTTGGAGGACATGGTTACACAGGGGCATCATTTTGGATGGGGATCAACTATGCTAGCCCATCTATACAGGGATCTGCATGAGGTAGTGTACCTTAGATACGACAGTCTATCAGTTGGCGTGACACTACTCCAGGTATGGGCATGGGAGCATATTCTCATAGCTAGGCCATTAGTAGATAGAGATAAGCATGTTGGATGTGCTTACGCATATGGGTACAGACGTTTAGTTGTCCAACATAAGCTGGGCAAACTAGAGCATTGGAGGAGAGTGTTGGATGACATTGATATGGTCATCTGGCAACCATATACAGGTTGTGAGGTTTGGGCTGAGGATGGGATGGAGATGCCATATGTCTTCATGTCCTGATATCTAATAGGGCGAACACCCTTTGTTATAGAGAGATTTTTACATAGTCGGGTGCTGCGGCAGTATGGGTGGCAGCAGGGCATTCCATAGGGAGCATGTCTATATGCTCGACAGAGATCGGATATCTCAAATTGGGGTCCTATGATTGATAGAACGATAGTCATAGATGAGTTTGTTCAGTTAACTAGCCAGATTTGGGAATATGCCCCTGAGATCATGGATGCAGGGATGACTCACGAGTTTGCAGGACTCTTTGTAGCATGGGCAGTAGCCAGGATATCTGATCCAGTGGAGATGACACAGATGAGGGAGGGGGGTGATGGAGGAGGAGGAGATGGAGATGGAGGAGATGATAGAGGAGGTGGGAGAGGTCGGCATGCAGTTAGAGGGAGATTGGAGTTACAAAGGAGAGGGGATAGGGATGGAGACGGTGGTGGGAGGGTGATACGGGTAGAGAGAGTTGTCTGATGGGTGGTCTTGGATAGAGGGAGATGGGGTTTGGTGATTAGAGCTGGAGAGGAGGAGCGGGTGGAGGAGGTGATAGCAGCAGTGGGAGGATATGCGGATGTGCAGAGACCGACTCAGAGGAGGAGATTAGATGTATTACCTTCGCTAGCACTGAGGACAGGTAGAGGGATAGGGGGTACCCCTTCACAGTTATAGATGCGGATCCTGACACATGTGGAGGACACACATATCAGGTCACTGCAGTTGTCAATGTAGCAATTGCAGGCACAGATGTTGGTGCAACAGCATCAGATTACACAGCTGACCACAGAGCGTGATACTGAGATAGAGTGGCAGGGTCGAGCAGAGGAGCTCGCAGCAAGCTTGCAGAGAGCAGCAGTAGGTGGTCTGATGAGAGACACCTTGAGAGAGCTGGCTTTGAGAGCCAAGGAGGCAGAATACTATCAGCGCCATTATGAGGATGCGGTGCCTAGGGAGCACCGAGTGCAGAGTTTCACGCAGTCGAGATCGAGTTGATCTCGAGAGACTGGTTTGCAGTCAGAGAGCAAAGGCGTGATGCGGCCTCATAGATAGGATCCACCTGGAGATCCAGGGGCTGGGACATCTATGGTGAGACCATCTCCTTTAGGAGATAGTCATACTTGAGAGATGTTGTCTCCATTGTATTTTTTATCATTGTTTTTATTTGTACTAGGCATAGACATGACAGATATTGTATATTGATCATTTGTTGATATATATATATATATATATGACACCATTTTCTTTGATCATGTGATGTGTTATGGATTTATGCTTTTTATATGCTTGTGCTTATTCTATGATGATGCAATGCTTAGATAGATGTATGTGATGTGAATGCATGATGTTATGAGATGTATCTTGAAAATGAGATGTATGATATGATATGTTGTGAGGTGTATCTTGAAAATGAGATGTATGATATGGTATGGTGTGAGATGTATCTTGAAAATGAGATGTATGATATGGTATGTTGTGAGATGTATCTTAATGTGCAACTAATTGCAAAATGATATGCAACTAATTGTAAAATGATATGCAACTAATTGTTTTTGAGCATCCTCATTCTGCATTTGTCACCCTAATATAGCCACATATTATTTGCTTTCGATATATATATCATCATTGAGGCTTGATTGATCTTGGGATATGTTGAAAATTTATACAAGCATGATGGTATAATTGAACTATGATGACCTGAGAAAAATTTACATGATGTTTGATTTTGCAAGATAGCACAAGCATCAAGGTATAATTGAACCAGGATGACCTGAGTGCGGATTGTGTATAAACAAACAAGATTAAACCATTTGTATGCGTAAAGTGGAATCATGTCTTTAGTGATGTGTTGTGAATCACGTCTCAAGACAATTATTTACACAGTAAAAATGATCACCTCGCAGACAAAAGACTAAAAAATATTGGAGTTTCCCGATGTTTCTCTAGCTTTGAAGCATTGTGGAGAAAATATAGAGAATCCAATAATTCAAAAAGTTTAAATGCAAGAATAGTCAAAAATTTATGCGAAATGCAACATGTGATACTTCAGAAAATCATCTATCGTATTTCTTTTGTGATTCTTTGTTTGAATGATCAATGTTTTGCTTTGTGATTTGCTTGAGCCTTTGGTTGTTGGATATGATGTAGTGAGTTTTGCAAATAGTTTTGATGGTTTGAACATGCTACAAGTTTTAGATGGTTATTGCCCCTAGCTAAGTGTACCTCTTGATGCAGGTATGTACAGTGATTACCAAGCCATGGTGAGATGTGGTGAAAGGCTAGATGGATAAATCAGGATAGTGACTACACTAAGTATGTCCTGAATGGATATTTGTGATAAAATGTTGGGCGATGGCCGATAGTGCTTTCACTACGGAGATAAGGATATGGATATAGATAGAGGAGTTGTTCTTTCACAATAGCACTTGTTACCAGGTTTTCACCAGTTGCTTTTATTGTACCCTTTTATTTACTTTTTCTTGATTTTTTTGATTTTTTTGATTTTTTTTTTTTTTTGACTTTTTCTGTGTATTAGACTACTCAAGTGTAGTATTTCTTTAGATGGATGTTGTTAGTTGGTTCGTCGAGCACATCTCCTTCTGAAGTTGTTAGCTGATAAGCACTTGATCCATAGACTGATATGATGACATAGGGACCTAACCAGTTAGGTTCAAATTTCCTTTTCTTTTCTCGATCTTGCTGATTTCTAGGATTTTCCTTGAGTACTAGGTCACCTTTAAAAATCCGAGGAATAACTTTGTGGTTGTAGCTTTTGCACATGCGTTGCTGATATGCTTTGAGATGAGTATAAGCACGCTGGCGTCTTTCATCTAAGAGTTCAAGTTCTTATAGTCGGTTAGCTCAATACTCTTCATTTGGGATTAAGCCTTTTAGAGAGACTCTGAGAGATGGAATTTCTACCTCCAGGGGTAAAATAGCTTCTGATCCATATACCAATGAGTATGGTGTAGCTCCTGTAGGTGTGCAAATGCTAGTTCTGTATTCCCAAAGTGCTGGATTGAGTTTTACATGCCAATCTTTGCCTACATCATTCACTGTTTTCTTTAGGATTTTCAATATTGTCTTGTTGGATGCTTCTGCCTGACCATTCCCCTGTGGGTAGTATGGTGTAGAGAAACAATGTTGGATTTTGAATTTTTCACATAGTTCTTGGACATCTTGGTTTTTGAAAGGTCGTCCATTATCAATGATGATGGAACTAGGAATACCATATCTGCAGATTAGATAATTAAGGATAAAAGAGGCAATTTGTTTCCCAGTCAGTGTGGTCATGGGGACTGCTTCAATCCACTTGGTAAAGTACTCTGTTGTAGTTATAATGAACTTGTGTCCATTTGAAGATGAAGAATGAATTTTGCTGACCAAGTCTAGTCCCCACTGACAAAAGGGCCAGGATGTTGTGAATGGTTGTAGTTCCTGTGTTGGTGCATGAATAAGATTGCCATGGATTTGGCATTTAGGACACTTTTTTGCAAAGTGATAAGAATCTTTTTCCATTATAGGCCAGTAGTATCCCATCCTTAGAAGTTTTTTAGCAAGAGTAGTACCACTGGAATGTGTGCCACAGATACCTTCATGAACCTAGTGTAAAGCGGAGTCAGATTCATTACGATTAAGGCAACGAAGAAGAGTACCATCTAGACCTTGACGGTACAAAGTATCAGCAGTAAGGGTATAACAGGCAACTTGTCGGATAAAGTTACGTTTTTGGTTTTAGGACAAGTCAATGGGTAGGATATTGGTCTTAAGATACTCATATATTGTTCCATATAAGGGGGAGTCTGAACCAGTTAAGGCGTAGATAACTTGGGATTCCGAGTGGTCATAGGTTGGGGAGCATAGTTGCTCTGCCAGAAACTCGTAACAACTCTATTGTTTTGGAATTTGTAGTAATGAAGTGATAGTAGCCATTGCATCAGCTGCTTTGTTGTTCAATCTTGGTATTTGCTCGAAGGTGATGTGTGCAGAATATTGCTTGAAGTCATCCACCATTCGCTTATAGGATAGCAGCTTGTCATCCTTTTTCTGATAGTTATTGTTGATTTGATTGACGACTAATTGTGAGTCTCCGTAGACCTTTAACTCTGTGATTTTCCATTCTATGGCCATTTTGATGCCTATAACCAATGCCTCATATTCAGCCACATTATTTGTGCATGGGAACATAAGCATATACTATCTTGGTATAGTGTGTCCTTCAGGAGTGATGAATAGAATGCCAGTACCTGAACCATGTTGTGTGTAGGATTTGTCAAAGTATAGGGTCCATTGTTTGGTAGAGATAGCAAGAACGTCCCTGTCTGAAAATTCAATCTCCATAGTTTGTTTTCCTGGTAGTGGTGGTTCTGCTAATTGATCTGCTATTACTTGTCGCTTGATATCTCTTCGCTTCGTATAGTGGATATCAAATTCACTGAGAATCATGACCCATTTAGCCAATCGGTCTGTAAGAGCTGCCTTGCTGAGTAAATATTTGAGAGGATCAATTTTTGCAACTAGCTAAATTGTGTGAGCTAGCATGTAGTGGCGGAATTTTTGAGAGGCGAAGACCATAGCTAAACAGGCTTTCTCAATAAAGGTGTAATTTAGTTCATAGCCATTCAATGTCCTGTTGATGTAGTATATTGCTTGTTCCTTGCCTTGTTGATCTTCTTGTGCTAATAGTGCCCCCAGAGATTTATCTGTTGTTGAAATGTAGAGAATAAGTGACTTTCCTGCTATCGGTGGTACTAGAACTGGTGGGTTCATCAGATATTGCTTGATTTGATAGAAGGATTTGACACACTTGGCTTCCCATCTGAATGGTACATTTTTATGTAGTAAATGATTAAATGGGAGACTTTTATCAGCTTTTTGAGTGATTAATCGCCTGATTGATTAGAGTCATCCTTTTAGCGACCTGAGCTGTCTGATGTTCTTTGGTGGTGGCATCTCCATAATGGCTTGTACCTTTGCTGGATCCACTTCAATTCCCTTTTCTAAGACTATGTAGCCCAACAATTTGCTTGATGTAACCCCAAAGACACACTTCTTAGGGTTGAGCCTGACTTGGAATTTTTCCAATCGTTCAAAAATCTTTTCTAAGATGCTTAGATGTTCTTCTCTGGTGAAGGATTTAGCTAGTAAATCATCCACATAGTCTTCCATGAAGGTATGCATCATATCATGAAAGATTGTTGTCATTGCTCATTGATAATTTTCCCCTGCATTCTTTAAGCCAAAAGGCATGACATTCCAACAGTATGTTCCCCAAGGACACGTGAATGTTCTTTTATCTTGATCCTCTGGAGCAATCTTGATTTGGTTATATCCTAAAAAACCATCCATTAGTGATAACATTGCATGGCCTGTTGTGAGGTCTACAATGATGTTAATACTTGGTAAAGGAAAGTCATCCTTTGGACAGGCATTGTTGAGATCTCTAAAATCTATGCATATTATGATACTGGCATCTGGTTTTGAAACTGGTACGATGTTGGTAATCCATTCTGCATAGTCGATGGGTCGGATGAATCCGACATCTAATAGTTTCTTTAGTTCAGCTTTGACCATGAGTGCCACATGTGGATTCATCTTTCGTAGTTTTTGCTTAACTGGTTTAGCTCCTGGAGCCATAGATAAGTGATGCATGATTAATTGTGGATCAATCCCGGGCATATCTATGTATGCCCAAGAAAAGTTGATTTGCTTTTCTTTAAAAAATTTGATAAATTCTGATCTTTCTTCTTCTGTCAAAGATTCTGCAAGGTGTATTTTTTTGGTTGCTTCTGTAGTACCAATGTTGATTGATTGAGTGGGCTCAATTAATATGGGTGATTGCTCATGAAAATGTTTAGGAAGAGTGTCAAGTCTCCCATCTTTAGGATCCTTAAAAAGGTTTTCACCCTCAGATGCATCCTTTGTTTTTACTTTTTGGTGATCTAGAGCTGCCATTTACTGGTTTTCAGCATCAGATCCTTTATTTGGTTTATTTTTGTGACTGAGAGACTTGGCATTCCCTTGGTTGCAGACATCGTTACTTTGTTCACTGGTAGAGCCTGTTTCTGGATTAACGGTACATAGGTAGTGAATAATAGATTCATAGTTTGGGAAAATTGGTATATCATGTATTTCGGGTTTGTCCCAGTCGATGAGGTCAAGAAAGACAAGTGGTAAGGAATCGTTTGGTGGATCAAGTTCTACTGCGGTAAGTGCCAGGATAGAGGTTTCATTGTGATTGGTTTGGGTGTTAAAGAAGTCTAGGATTCTATCGAGGTCTTTGATGGTATCATCTTCTGTATAGACTTGTTCATAATGTTTATGCTCGCTTTCCTTAGTGTCATAGATATTTTGTGGTCCAAATTCAAGTAGTCTAATTTATGTGCTATGTTCTTCTTGAGAAAGGAATATAGAACTAGTATTTTCAGTAGCATTTGAGTAGCTACCCCATTCATATTCATTGGAATCAGTCAAAGAGTTATCATCCCATATCTTTTCAGTGTTGTAAACAGGTATGTTGAATGGCGAAAATAGATCTTTGATAATTGATACTATTCTGCTGGCTTTTTCTAATTTTGTGTTAGATCCTTCTTCTATTTTTTGCATTTGTTCATAGATTGTTTCTTCTCAGGGAGGAATGATGTTTCCCTGAGGTGATTCTACTTTGTTGGATATTTGTTCATGAATATGAGCTACTGTTGTAGATGTTTCCTTCTTGTGAATGATGGGCTTCTCCTGATGTTGCTTCTTTTCTTGATGTTCACGTTCCTTATGGATTGTCTCTGCTGACTCAAATAGTGCTTCTTGCCAGGATTCTTCTTTGTACTTCTTCTTTGCTTTCCACTGAGGTTTTTGATATTTGTGTGGTATTTTCTTTGGTAGTAGAGTGAATTCAAAGCCCAATCCTTTTTTGTCTTTACTAAATTGTGAAGGAGGATCCAATGGTTCTGTGACACCTTCCTGACGCTTACTAATAGGTCCTTTGCCATTGTATCCCATTTGTTGCATGATTAAGTAGCCTTTTCCATATAGGTGTGTGGGTATAACTACTTCCATAGTAGCTGCTCTGTCTTCTTCCTCATCTTTGTATAGCCAACTAAGGATATCCTTTTCCTCGGATTCATGTGCTAAAGTGCTGAGTTGAATGAATGTGCCATCGAACTTGGTGATGGGATAAGTTGCTTGATGTGTTGATGTTGTAGGTAATCCATGAGATCTAGGTGATGTGGGTAAGTTGGTCAAACACATGGGTTCCAAAGAGTATTTCCCCATGCCTTGTTCTTTGATTTTCATTTTCTTCTTGAAATCTCCAGGTAATGATTTAGACTTCTTTTGTTGAAGATTTGGTGTTGAGGGATTATGTTTCTCTCTATTATGCAGAACCAAACTGTCCTGGGCTGGCCCCATTGCATTACAATGTTGAAATGGATTGTGATCAGCAGATATAGAAACCTCCTGCCCATTATAGGGGAATTTGATACACTGGTGATATGTGGAGGGTACTGCTTGCATTTCATGTATTTAGGGTCGACCCAATAAGATATTGTATGTGAGGTCTATGTCTAAGACTTGGCACATAGTATCTCTTTGTATTGATCTAACTTGAATCAGCAACACCACTATTCCTTTAGAGGATCTTTCTTCATCATCATATGCTTTTATAGTAATCTTTTTGCGTGGATCAATAGACTCTTTTGAGAAGCCTAATGCATGGATAAGTTTTAAGGTACATATATTAAGCCCAACTCCTCCATCTATCAATACTTGTTTCACTCTGTGTTTATAGACAATGACTTCAATATGGAGAGAAGTGTTATGTAGATGACTTAATGAGATATTATCATGCTCCAAAAAAGTGAGATTATGAGGCCCTGTCATATGAGCAACCATGGCTTGGAATTTGTCAGCATTCAAATCTTGAGGTACATTTGTTTCTAATAACGCTTGTTCCAATATATCTTTGTGTTTCGGTGAAAGTTTCAGTAACTCCAGCATAGATATTTGAGCAGGAGTTTTGCACAGTTGGCTGACTAGATCATTTTGAATTTTGGGTATAGCGTTTGTTGTTGACGTATGTCCCTTCAAGAAATATTTTTGAGCTCTTGTTGTTATGTTAACATATTCATGATCATGTTGATCTCAGATTGTGATGACATTGACTTGATTGTCTTCAGCTGATATATGATTGATGGTGTTATTATAGATGTGATTGATACGAGCTCCATGTGTATCGTTTGAGGTGGAACTCCATCCTTGTTGTAGTTTGGAAGAGGATTCTTAAAGGCTCCATGATCACTATTTGTCTTGAGACCATCTACCATTAAATCACCTCTATCAATCATGTCTTGAACAATGTTTTTCACTCTCATGCAATCATTTGTTTGATGACCTTTGTTGCGATGAAAATCACAAAAGTGCGAGTCATTCCACCAAGGTGGTTTGATTTGTGGTTCATAGTTGCTGATTGCTAGTAAAGAGATAATTTTGTTTACCAGGAGTTTTTTGAATGCTGACTCCAGTGATTGTCCCAGTGGTGTGTAGACACATTTTTGGAAATTGTTGGTGCTACCTCATGAATTGTTATTAGGTCCTCGATTTGCGTGATTGTTTTGAGTATTGTTGGTATTGTTTGTGTTGGGTTGACCTTGATTGGTATTCGGTGCGTATGTGTTAGTGTCTGGGTTAGCACCTTTGGGGTTCTTTGTAGCTTGAGGATTTCCTGATAAGGCGAGCACGGGTTGCTTAGATTTTGGATCATGTGGTTCATTGCCTCCTTCATTTCCATTGTTCTTATTTCTGGTCCAGAATCTAGATTTGTCTAAGTTGTTGTTTTGGTTATTGTAATTTGATGAACTTGTTCCTTCTTTGAAGAATTTTAGCATTCCTTTCTTGACACATGCTTCTTCTACTTGAATGTTGTTTTCAATTAGTTTAGCGAAAGATGATATGCATTGGAGCTTGAGCCTGTAACTCATCTCACTATTCAAGTTATCGATAAAAATTTCCAATTTCTCCTTTTCAGGAATATCTCAAGGATATCGTGAAACCATATGCCGCCAACGTTGAAGGAATACCATGAATGTTTCATTGTTTTTCTATTTTGTATTATAGACATCTAGCATGGTAATACCATGTTGAATGTTATAGGAATATTGAGTGATGAATTTGTTGACTAGTTCATCAAATGATCTAATAGGAGGTGTGATTTCGGATAACCATTCCATTGTTTGTCCTCCCAAACTTCTTGGGAATAACCTCATCAGATAGGTGTCATCGTGAGAAAATTCAAGACTCATGGTACAGAATTATCGAACATGATCATGAGGATCGCTTTTCCCATCGTATTTGTCAAATTTTGGGATGTCTGAGTTTGGAGGAAAAGGGACCATGTGCAATCTTCTGTCAAAAGGATAAGGACAAATTCATTTAGTGAATACTATACTGTTGTCCCTTTTTGCATGTCTTGCATTTGTCTTTGTAACATTTTCATTTGTTGAGTAAGTGCAACCAAAGGTGCATTGTTTTGCTGAGGGAAGACTTCTTCCCTTGCATTAATCCTGGGTTGCAATGGTGTATGGAACGGTATATTTTTCTCGGGGATGTGTTGCTTAGGGATGTTTTGCCCTAGTGTATTTTGTTCTGGTATGTTTTATTCAGGAATATCTTGCTCAGGGTCACGTGCTTCCCCTTCACATTGTCATTCTTGATATTTGTAATGTTGAGATCTTGTTCTAAACAGGTCTGTGTCGAAGTCTTCAGGAAGTTTAACCCCTTTGCTTGTAAGAATGAGTAGATATTTTTCCTTGTCATTTTCCATGAGTCTTTCTACAAGTTTTTGGAATGAAGCACTCTCTTGGCATTCCTGAAGAAGTTCTTCAGAAATTTTGGCATCGTCTAGACTCGGATGCTCGAAAGGATTTGATAATCTCTGATTCATGCTAGATTCTGATTGCATTTTTCTTTGTTTGTTTTGTTGAGAGCGAGTAACAATAGGCATCTAGTAGAAGCTTTCTATGATAAAGGGGATAAAATCCTCTTTGATGTGTTGCCCAGGGGTTGGTGGTTCAAATTGGGGTACGTTGTAAGTGATGCACTCGTCAGAAAAGAATGCAGGATTGATCTTTCCTCCCTGGTTTATGATTTGAATGAATGGGGATTTTTGACAATATGCCCTAGTCTTCAAAGGTTCTTTGTCAAATTCATTGGATTTGTTCTGGATATAGAGTTGTACGTGATGAAGAAATGTTCGATGAGATTTGAAGAGTTGACGATTGATGTATAAAAATTTATTTCTTTTGACAAATTTGGAAAACCTTGGTTGTTGTTTCTTCAACTTAGTATTACGATAAATATTCTTTCTTCTCAGAATATGAGGATTAGTCATGCATAAGTGATTAATGGTTTCCTTTGAATTGTTTTGGATTCAGTTTATCTTATTTTGAAGACTCAAGTTTTACTTTATCAAAGTAAAGGTTTAGATGCCCCCTCACAACAAAGTGTGCCAAATGATATGGATAAAGTTTCCCGATATAGAAACTTTATTTGATAACCTGAGGTTTTGAACAAGTGTGTTTGGGATAAAATCTGTGAGATAATAAAGGACCTATTTGTCACTTGTGATGATGTTTCCCGATTTTGATAGGATAGATATGTTTATCACACAACCAGTTTTGGATGTTTGGACAACTTTTGTTTGACTAGAAATTTGCTCTAGAAATAGTTTTCAACACTCTATTTTTGATATTCTGTTTTGACGAAAATGAAGCTGATGAAAGGAGGCTTCCAAAAATGTTTTCAAAATTTTCAAAATTTATCACTGTTTTGCCCCCTGTTTTTCTAGTTTTGATCACGTGCTAAAACAGAAACCCTATGCACTACAAAAGTTTCTCAAAGCGCCAAGGAAAATACCCCACGCGCTAAGCTGCCCCAGTCTATGCGCTAACTAGTTAAGATTGTTTAATTTTGTTTTTTTTTTTACTCAAAAGATCATGTGCTAGTATGGGCCTTCCATGCACTAACTGATAAACCCTATGCACTAGTGTTTGACTCCCACGTGCTAATCTGATGCTTCAACGCGCTAACTGTTTCTGACTGTTTCTAAATTTGATGAAGTGCTACTATGAATACTTGACACGCTAAGGATAAATTGTGATGCGCTAAGGTATGGTTGATATACGCTAAGATGTTGCTCTTATGCGCTAAACTACCCTGGTTTGACTATTTTCTGCGATTTTGGTGTTTTGCCTTAAGTTTTCAATGCTGATGGATGATTTTCTAAAGTAACAAATGCAAACACAGCACAAAATACATAACCATTCTTGCCTAATCTAAACAATAAATGTATATTCTGCAAGGATGTGTTCAAATCCCTAATGTTTCAACAGATTTGGTTACAAAGAATACACTTCAAAAAGACTCTTTATTCAAGGGTCATAAGTAATACCATAGCCCACTAGTCTTGATACTCTGTCAGCTCAAACAGCCGTGCCACCCCCTAGAGGGTGCCCATTTTTTTGCCTTTTGCTAGAAATTAACTAAAAGTGAATTGCTTCACAATTGAGTAGTTATCTTGGGGGCGGATTCTTCCCCACCCTTGCACTATGGTATTACAAATGTCTAGTTACTAACTCGGCTCAAGGTTTCTATTTCTAAGGTTTGTAATCAGGCTTCCTGTTCGGCTATTAGTGATAAACTCCCTCAGGAGGCTTCCCAACCTTTAGAACAAAGGCTTTACGTATCTCAAGGATACTGGGAGAAGGCTAATCACTACGTGCAACCATTGAAAAGGACTTTCGTCACTTTCCACTTTTGATTATAATGGGTTGGAACACTTGGCATCAAAGTTGTTTTCCACTTAGGTCATTCCCTTCACACCGGCCATGAATGGCTTTAAGAGTTTTTCAACCCCTTGGGAAGGAAGACCTGCTAAAGGTTTTAAAATGCTTGAAATGACTGAAAGCGTAAGAGTAGTTTGGCTTTTTGATCACCCACTTAAGGGGAGAGCATATACCTTCGACTTTCAAGACAAGGCAATCAAGTTGTTCTTTTTATCCTTTCAATTCAGTGATTTTCTAAAATCTATATGGAGATGTTGCTCCACAAAAACATGGTGTTTATTTCAACCTTTTATGGCAATGATTTTCTGATCTATTGAATAGAAAGGTTCAACAAAATAAATCGATTGTTTGGTCAACAAAACAAAAGCGATGCATGATCAATAAAATAAAGCAATCAAAAGGGGAAGATCTTCCCTCTTTTAGTTGTAACTGGCTTTTGTGATTCTTTACTTTGCCCAAATTTAAAGATGAATCCTTTTATGCACCAAAGGATGGTGAGATTATTTTTAAGCCCTTTGCAAAATGAAAATTTGTCATGTTCTTTTTAGAGCCCAAATTAAGAATTTTCCTCCCAGAAAAGAAAGAAAAGATTTTGATTTGTGGTTCTTTTTTGGTACCCCAAATGAAATATGAGTTCAATTTTAAGAAAATTGAAAGAAGTTCAAATTTTAACTAAAAACTCTAAACTACCCTAACAGTCATAGAACTAAGCTCCCATCTCTAACAAAATTGTTAGAACCCTGCACAATAACAAGTAAAAACGTTAGATAACTTGTGGACTTCAACAAGTCTAATTTTATCCTCGGTTATAGATTTTAGTTTTTTTTTTTTTTATCTCTGTCTGCGATGCGTTACAGAACAAACTCTATGTGCTACAATATAACAAGGATGCACTAAAAGATGACAATGATGCACTATGTTATTTTTAGGATCCGCTAAGATGGTTTTCGGATGCGCGACTCTATTTTTCTCACGCACCGAGACCTACAGGAAAATGTTAGTGGGATAATGCGCTATAGTAAAGACTACACGCGCTATCAAATAGACCCCATGTGCTAAATAGAAAGCGGGATGCACTAGACTATTAACCAGATGCGCCAGGGAATGTTTCTCACATGCTGTTTCTTGTTTCCCACGTACCTACAAAAGTGGTTAAATTTCAAAACTGATTTGATATATAGGGCCAGGCCCCACCTTGGGCACCAGAAATGTATGCGGGAAAAGTGGGTCAATAGAACTTAAAATGTGCAAAATGAAGCCTAAGGAGTCTTGTCCACACACCCACATGACTTCTTGGTGCAAGCTATGGAGTCATGAAGGATGACTCAACTTCCCAAGGTTGGTTCCATGGTTCTCTATCTCACAAGGTCCCTCAAACCAATGTCTTTGCTCTCAGATCACTGAGCAAAGTGGTTTAGGGATGACAAATGCAAGAACGAGGGATGCTTTGGTTGATTTTAATATGAGAATGCAACCTATCTATGCATGATCCTACAAATGAAATGAACTAGATTATAAGATGACAAGATTAGTAGTGATACTATCCTAACATGATATACTAGTTATGTATTTAAGCTATTGATAAAAGAAACAATCTAAAATGATTATTAGATTAATCCTTATTTGCAAAGAGAGAGACTAAATGTGATAAAATTGAGCATAAGTATGATACTAAGAGCTTGCATATCTCAAAATGGAGGAATGAGAGCTCTATTTATAGAAAAAATAGGGCAATGGATGGCCAGGATTGAAAGAGATAATCAAGGGTTGAGTTTGAAAGTTGCTCAATCCATGTTTGCAATTTGCACCAATGAAATGGTGACAATTGTCAACATAAGGTTGGGTTGAGAAGAGAGGTAGGAAGCATTAAATGCTTGAGAAGACCTCATGGTTACCTTAGGGGGTAAGGGTTAAGGTTAGGTTAGGATTACCCATTAGATAAAGCTTTTACCCAAAGGATAAACTCTTGTGCAAAGGATTAAGGAATAACCATGGTCAAAGCAATAAATGCTTGATGAGACCCTTGGGTTACATGGAGGTTGAGTTTAGAGAAAGTCTTTAATCATGTTGGAGGGTTGAGTTAACCATTAATGGTTTGGAAGACTTTCAAAGTTAAGTTGTTGAAGCCTTTAATGGTTTTCAAAGACTTTAAGGGTTTGAGAAGTGACTTCCCCTTGCTTAGGGATGTGACAATATTTAGGAGATGGGTTAGGCTAATTTAGAAGTGATTAGAAGAGTCTAGAAGGGGGTTATGAATAGGGTTTAGGAGGCAAGTGGGAGATGTAGGATTTCGCAAGTGGATGGAGAGATAATAGGATTTAATTGAAATAAAGTTAATTTAATTCAATTTGGTTGCAACTGGGGAAATTGAATAAATTAGATTTATTCAATTTAGGGTAAACTATTAATTAAATTTGAATTTAATTATAAAGTGGATAGAAGGGATTTTATTGAATAAAATGATTTATCCCATTAAATGGTAAAAGAGACTTAGTGAATTTAATTTAAATAAATTAAGTAATTTATTTAATTAAATAGAGGAATGTAAGTGATTCAATTAAATTGGATTTAATTAAATAGAGGAATGAACATAAAATATTCATTTAGGAATATGGTCATTTTTATATGTCTACAATCTTAAATTGTCCTTTTTCTTGGTCTCTCTTGTGAATTTCTATAAATTCAGCCTTCAACTCTCATTCAAAACACCCTGGAGATTTATTGTTATTATACAGTTTCTACTCTAGAGTCATTGAAGATATTATGCTTGTTTTTTGAGATTATTTGCACATTTAGTTTAATCATGATTGCTTGAATCCATATTGTTTGAATCTTTCATCCATCTTGCATCCATTTAGCTTAATCTCATGCTCATATAGATTAAATCCTTCATCTTGGTGTAGTCTAGTCACTGGTATTGCTTATACAAATCTAAGAGCAATCTTATACTCGCATCTTTTTAAAAGGCAATGGGTCGATTTGTTATGGTTTTATTATTCATGCTTATATCTATCTAACCATACATATAATGTCTTAATTGAAGTGTTGTGTCTTGCAGCTTACAGACTTATTTCACTTTTTCACACACACATTTCTGGATCCCATCATGGGGCAGAAGACTACATTTTTTGACCTCAGAGACTAACTTTATTTTTTTATTTTTTTTCGAATTTTCATCCGTACAGTATCTGTGAATTATCGCACGACTTTTCCCATACTGTCGAACGACAAACTTCAATTATCGTATGACTCGATGAGAATTGTCATACGGTACTTTGTGTTTCTGGGTTGAAAAGTAGATTTCTTTTTTTTCAAGTTTTCTTATTCAATTTTTATCATACTAATGCTGACCCTGGCTTGTTGTTCGTTTGTCTGAGAAATTTTCACAACCTAATTAGTTTTTGCAGAATGCTTGTTGAAGAATATGCTTGTCGCACAAAGATAACATGACTACTGATTCGTTGTCTTTGCAGGTTGCCTGAGGACAATCGACCAAACATCGTGTATTCTTTAAATTATTTTTTTTTAGGCACCTAAATTGCTATCTGGTTAAAGAAAAAATGTGTATTTTGTGTTTTAAGAAAATTCTAAGAGGTAGGAGAGTATGTTCTTGTCTTTATAGACAATCAGAAATCCAGACCCTTGAGGTATTTGCTTTAAGTTTGAGATTTGTATATCTTTAGCGGGTTTGCCCTCTCGAGGAGCTAATAACTCTATAGCCATTATGGCTAGTGAGAGGGGACGACCCAAGTGGGAACGGCTAAATTCCAAGTACTCCAACCCACTATAAAATAAACATGATTTGATGAAAATCAAGTCAACGATAGTGCTCAGGAATAGCTCTCCTCTGTACCTTTGGGCATATTAAACCTTGGTTTTCAAGGCTAGGAGACCTCTTAATTGAGTTTATACCTCGACGCACCGAACAGATCCCTTACTAGTTCCAATTAAAATTAGAAGCTACCTGGTTCACCTTTGAAAGGGGGATAATCTTTGTGCAAGAGAGATAGTAACTCTCCCAAGACACTTGCCATATCACGACTCCATTAGCATTTAGAGTCGGCTAATACGACGTTGAGAATCCATTGTGTGAGACTCAGCGGTCATATTCTGATTATCTATTAGGTGTGTACCTAAGTCCACAAGCAAAGGTTTTCTTCTCTCACTATTTTCCATAGGGTTTGCATGTTGTGATTGGAGATATTATTCATATAACATGTTTTCTGTGTTTTCATCCCTAAAACTAAAATTGAAATACCAAAATTGGAGAAAACAAGAAACAAACTCAGTGATCAAAACTCTGTCCGTGTCAAAACTTTGTCTGTGTCAAACCTAGTCTATCTTAGTCGAAACTCAGTTCGTCTCACAAACTAGTATACCTTAGTTGTCAAAAACTCAGTCCACCTCTAAACTGGTCATCGTCAGTCAGTAAAGAATTAGTTCACCTCAAAACTGGTCATCGTCAGTCAATGAAGAATCAGTCCGCCTCAAAACTGGTCATACTCAGTCATTGAAAACTCATAATTTAGCCTCTATCCAGTAAACAGTTGTACGAGTCTTTTGATTTATCATCTTGTTACATATCTATGTCGTACGAAATTCCATCAATCCTAACAGTCTGTCATTTATCTTGCATTTTGTATTGTACAAGACCTGATTATCTATCATCCTATTTAGGGAACTATCATCTAAGTCTGCATTCTGTGTCATATGATAAATCACTGCAATAATCAGTTTGTCATTTTAGACTTACCCATCTGTCGTACAGTACTAGGCAGCAACTCATACGAAACACTATTGTCATCGTCCTGAAGCTATTACACTGTCATCTGGTCCTGTAAAACCTATCATACGAATCTCTGATTTGGTCAGTCCAAAATAGTCAAACTTGCCTAAAATAGTCTACAACAAGCATAAAATTGGTTATCATCATCCTGAGCATAAACAAATCAAAATAGTGTACCTCTGCCATTTGTGTTGCATGATTTTGTCGATCATCTTTTCAGCTAGTTCAATCAACCACTTATCAAACTTAAGTCACTTAGATAACATCTTATATAAGATAGATCATTTTTGAAACCAGACTGAGTCTTAGTCACTTCTCACAAATCAACTTAGATAAACGTTTTACATAGGATAGATATTTCTTGAAAGCAGACTAAATCTTAGTTGCTTTTGTCAATCAATACATTAACTGAACAACTAGCTCCAAATTTGATCTTGACTTCTACATCACAAACAACTTTAGGTCACATCAGTCTATAAAAATGCCTATTCAAACCAGAAGCTCTCGTAAGAAAGATGCCAAAGGAAAAGGACAATCCTTTTCATATAAAGATAATCCATTTTATGAAGAGGATCCTCTTACTAATAAACCTTCATCATCAGAGATGCTAGTTTATGATCAACCTTTATCTCCCACTATACCCAGAACATAACAAAATGCCAAAGACAACCTTAGTATTCATGGTATTGACAATGATTCCTCATCAAGTAAATCTGAAGCCTCTGAACCTCCAGAAGCTAATATTCATAGATGTCAAAAGGATAAATATTTCTAAAAAATGAGGAAGGTTATCATGGCTAGAGAAAAAGAAGACTATTTTCTAGAACTAACAAAACAAGGTGCTAAACTTCCTATTGGTTATGACGTTCAAACTCTCATCACTAAGAAGGAAGAATCACCTATAATAATGGTACACAAACAATTACAAGCCTTACAAACTGAGATCACAGAACTGAAAAATAAGGATAAATCCCCAAAACAATATTCTTTGGATACAATATGCCCATTTCCATTTGACAAAAACTTATACATGCCTCCATTTCCTTCATGAGTTGAGATTCCAAAACTTGATAAATATGATGGTACCTCAGATCCTCAAGATCATGTGAGAGAATTTTGTGCTTCATGCACAAACAAACGTATCTCAGGTGCCTCTTTCCGAGGAGTTTGGGATGGCAAGCTATGGAATGGTTCTCAAGTCTACCTAAGAAGATTAGAAATTTTCAAGAATTAATTCAATCATTCCTACAACAATACTCCTATAACATTCGACACCCCATTACTATGATCAAGCTTTGCAATACCAAATAGAAAATAGGGGATCCTTTTCTCACTTTCCTCCAACGTTGGGGAAAGATGTTCTCTAGATATTCATAGCATATTCCAAATTCTGAGAAAATGGATATATTCATCAACAATCTGATCCCTGAATTGAAATATAGTATCCAAATGCAAGTGCACCCATCATTTAAAAAAAATGGTAGATAATGCTATCCGAATGGAAGATGTTCTTATAAAGAAAGGAGATATCTCACCCTGGAAAGAAACACAATCGAGATCTAGATCTAAAGAAAAGAACAAATATTGGAAATATGGCAAAGACAACAACAAGAATGTTATTAATGATGGAGTGGTAGACACTGTTAAAACCAACTCAAATCCCATGATATTTAACTTGGCTAGTGGCATGCAAACACTCAAAGTAGCTGAAACCACAACAAAAAATCCTCCAAAGAAAGTAAAAGAGTGGTTCAAAGAGAAACCTTGGCTTTCAAAACCTAGATGTGAATTCACTCCTCTAGAAGAATCATACGAATCCACTTTCAAAAATTTATTAGCAAACGATCTGATAACGTTACTAGATAATTCTTGGCCATATGATCTCGAAGTCAAACCAAAATGGTGGAGAGAAAATGAATAATGAGACTACCATAAAAACAAAGGTCATAACATAAACAACTGCATGAAGCTCAAGCATGAGATTCAAGATCTCATAGACGCTGGTAAAATTGTTGTTGGGAATCACCTGACAAATCCTGATCACAAAGCTTTTAAGGACCCTTTACCTATTTACGAACAAGGTGATTCCTCAAAGACAAAAGGAGGTGCCAAAGTAAATTACACTTATACCAGCAATGACAATGTGATCAACATGATTGAGTCCTCCCAACCTGAATATTGCAATGTGATTATAATCAAAGACAAACAACATGAATCACGACATGCAAATTTTATGACCCATTCTCAAAAGAAAGTCACTCTCCAAGGAGCTATTTCTTCAACTCCTACTCAAACAACATCAAACCTACCAATCTTGTCAAACAAACAAAAAGAAACAACATTCAATAAGTTTAAATAGCTAACTTTATCATCATCCTCTAGATATAGCATTGTCAAACAACTGAAAAGAATGAATGCTCAAATTTCCATCTTTGAATTACTAAAAATCTCTTCTGCTCAAAAGAGATCTTGGACAAGGCCTTGCTCACCACTAATGTTCCAAAAGATTTAGATATTGATCAGTTTCAATCTATGGTGGGTTATCTGACTTCACCTCACTATTTGACCTTCTCTGAAGAAGATGATAACTCACTAAATCATCCACATAACCAGCCATTGCATATTGAAGCCATGATCCATAAACACAAAGTTAAGCATGTTTTGATAGATGGAGGCACGAGATTGAATATTTGTACTTACAGTCTGCTTACACAAATAGGATTTTCTGAAAATGTCATTGACCCGGCCAAGAAAATAACAATTAAAGCCTATGATGAAGAAGAAAGGACCTCTAAAGGTCTAGTATTATTACCAATTAGGGTGGGACCTGTAGAAAGAGATGTCATTTTCCAGGTACTTGATATTCCTTTATCATACAATATCTTACTAGGCAGGCCATGGATTCATGAAATGAAGGCAGTTCCATCTACATACCATAAAAGCTTAAAATTTCCTTATAACGGAGTTGAAGTCACTATTCCTATTGATACAAATCTCCCCTGTAATGCATTGACAAAAGGTGTTGATACCTTTGTGCCTCATAATAGGGAAGCCTCTACAAATGAAAGTCCAGAAGCTCTGATGAAGGACTTAGAAAAGAAATTTAAGATTATAAATACTGGCATGGATGTCTACAAGATAGAACCAATACTTTCATTAGTCTCTCTCCCTCCATCATCCAAACAATTGGGCAAACCATCAAAGGCTATGAGAACACAAAATTTAACTCTGAATATCATATATGATGGTCTTTTTGTATAGTCTTCTACTTTCTTGGCAGATGAAATAGAAGAGGATGTTGTTCTTAAGTGGCTTTTCAAGGAAGATAGTCAAAATGAGGAAGTAGGGCATTGTGAGATTTCCCCAACCCAATATGGTCCTTGCTAAAAAATGATTCAATGCATGGAATATTTAGGTACTGGTCCCCTGGGAAAACATCAAGAGGGTATTATTGAACTGAGTCAGCTTCAAACAAAATCTACAAATGATAAAGCTGGATTGGGATACAATCCAGAAAAGACATCAAACCAAAAACATGCTTTTAAGTCTAAGTGGAAGAAAAGGATATCGCCTTCAAAATCACAAGAAGTCAATGCTCAACAAACTCAAGTAGAGTGTGAAAAAGAAAAAGAGGAACTACCAATCAAGAGAGAAGAAACAATTAGTACTCAAGTTCTAATGGTATTAGCTACAACAATTAAAGGAGTAGAAATTCCAGAAGATATGAGAGATGGAGTAGAAAGAATCAGAGAATTATTTGCACCATGGAAAGTTCCAGTCACATACACTGGTAGGAAACAAGTAGATGATTCAGAGACTGACTCAAATGAGTATGAATGGGGTCCAGACCACCTCTTCAATACATCCATTATAGAAACTCTAGAAGAGTCCAGTGATATCACAGATGGCACTCAAGAGTTGATGCGCTTAAAGCTAGAAAAGGAGATACAAGAAATCAGACTAAAAAGACAAGAAGACTATAAACATGGGCTGAAAGAAGGAAGAATACCAAAAAAAAATTCATCTATTATATACCCCTCTAATAAGATAGAACAAATCAAGTATGGGACTACACAAGAAGACTTGGAAGCTACAAAAGAAGAACTAGTCATTAGTCCAGAGCAAGCTGAATGGAGTAGATGACAGGGACTCAGAGAACCATCAAGGTTATGTCAACAAGTATGTCAGATACAAATGATAAATGAACCAAATCTTGAGGGAACTTACATCATTAAAGATGTTGGTGTTGATACCATACATACATTCACTCAATCACTTGAAGAAGACTAGGAAACTTTATCCGATGACTTTGATGACTTTGACAACAGTCCTTTTTATGACAATATTACTCAACATCAAACTCTGAATCATCTG
The DNA here is from genome assembly GCF_030272615.1 of Cryptomeria japonica. Taxonomy (NCBI): domain Eukaryota; kingdom Viridiplantae; phylum Streptophyta; class Pinopsida; order Cupressales; family Cupressaceae; genus Cryptomeria; species Cryptomeria japonica. The sequence continues at coordinate 470,794,878 of NC_081408.1, forward strand.
ATGTAAATGATGAGAATCTATCTATTGATCTTTCTACTATTGAACCATGATATGAAGTCCAGTCTAGCGTAGAGAACAATGCTACAAGTAGGTCTATTGGATTAGGTCAACTAAATATTAACGTGCACTTTAATAATCATGTTCTGACTATTCCTGGCCTCGAGTCATTTATGCAAGGTAGTCTTCTAGAACTTGACTTTTTGATTCGTATTTGTGATGACAATACTATGAACTCACTCGAACCTGTCCAAAATTTATCCTTGGTACATCCTGAATTAATTGATTGTAGTCTACAAGACCAACCTATGAATGTACCTACTTTTGCCAATGACTACACGCTATCCTATTACCTCAATGTAGTTGAACCCATGGACTCTTCCATCAGTGAACAAAGTGAAAACATGACTAAAACATATATCAAGTATCTTAGTTGCAAAAATCAGAAAAATAAAAATAAAAGATCTGATGGCGAAAACCACATTGTGGCGGTGTCAGAATCTAAAAAAGAGAAAATAAAGGATATACCTAAGGGTGAAAACCTCTCTGAGGCGCCTTAAGGTGAGATACTTGATATACTACCAAGTCATTTTTAGAAAGGTCTTCTATATTGATTGAGCCAACTTAGCCAGTGAACATTGGGAGTCAAGAGACACCACACATCATTCACTTAGCTCAATCACTATCAGTAGAAGAATTGAAAGATTTCACTCATCTCTTTTCAGAAAAGAAGATCAATTTTGCATGGACGTACTCTAATATGCTAGGCCTGGATCCTGATCTTATCATGCACCATCTTTCTATCACACCAGGAGTTAAACCAGTCAAGCAAAAACTCCATAAGATGCACCCTCATGTGGCATTGCTAGTCAAGGCTGAGCTAGAAAAATTGCTAAAAGATGGATTTATTAGAGCTATAGACTATGCAGAGTGGATTTCAAACATAGGACCTATGTCAAAGCCAAACAAGTCTATTAGGGTTTTCACAAACTTCAAGGATCTGAATAAAGCATGTCTAAAAGATTATTTTCCATTGCCTAATATTGATATGATAGTAGATATGACTGTTGGAAATGAGATGTACTCACTAATGGATGGATTCTCCGGTTATAATGAGATCAAAATAGCTCCTGGAGATCAAGAAAAGACAGCTTTCACCTGTGCATGGGGAGCCTTTTGTTGGAATGTCATGCCATTTGGGCTAAAGAACGCAAGAGCCACTTACCAAAGGGCGGCAACTACTATCTTTCATGATATGATGCATAAGAATATGGAAGATTATGTTGATGACACTTTAGTGAATACTATGAAGAGATCCACACATATTCAAGAGTTAGGCCTTATACTAGACATAATGGAAAAATTTAAACTCTGACTAAATCCAAAAAAGTGTGCATTCGGGGTAACATCAGGGAAATTACTTGGCTACATCATTTCAAAGAAGGGAATCAAGTTTGATCCTAAGAAGGTCCAGGCTATAATGGAAATGCCACCTCTGAAGAAAATCAGTCAAATGAGAAGTTTATAGGGACATCTCCAATCAATCAGATGCTTTATTTCTCAGCTGGTAGACAAAGCTCAACCTTTTACAAAAGTATTGAGGAAAGGAGTAATATACAACTTGGATCGAGAATGTGAACAACACCTTCATCAAATCAAAGAATACCTATCCAATCCACCAATATTAATGCCACCAATTCAGGGTAAACTAGTGATCTTATACATATCATCTATTGATTTATCATTGGGGGCACTTCTGGCAAAACAGGATGAAAATAAAAAAGAGAGCTAAATATTACATCAGCAAAACATTGGTGTCTTATGGAATGAACTACACTATAATAGAAAAAGCATGCTTGGCATTAGTCTTTGCATCACAAAAATTAAGACACTACATGTTAGCACATTCCATCAAGCTAGTAGCTAAGATTGATTTGCTCAAATATTTTCTCAACAAAGCAACACTTACAAGAAGATTGGCTAAATGGGTCATGGTTCTTACATAGTTTGATATTGAATATGTGGAATGCAAAGCCATCAAAGGAAAGGTAATTGTAGATCAACTTGTTGATGCTCCACTTGAATACACTCAACCGGTGCATATAGAATTTCCAGATGAATCAATAATGCTACTTACTCAACAATCTTGGAAGATGTTCTTTGATGGGTCTTTCACTCAACATGGTTTCAGTGCTAGAATACTTTTTATTACTCCTCAAAATTATTCAATCCCGAAGGCTTACAAGATTATTTTCCCTTGCACAAACAACATTGTAGAGTATGAAGCTTTGGTAAACGAGATCAAGCTGGCTATCGAATGGAAGGTTCTAGAATTACACATATATGGAGATTCTCAGCTAATCATCAATCAAATCAATGATACATATCAGACTCGAGATGAGAAACTAATGCCTTATTAGATAATTGTGGATGATCTCAAGAAATATTTTACTTTTGTATCATTCCAGCACATTCCTAGATCCGCAAATAGAGCAGCAGATGCTATGGCCACCCTGGCATCTATACTAGAGTTACAAGAGTCTAATTTTCACTTTGAATTCCTGGTGGAAGAGTTACATTACCCTGCCTATGATTCTCTTGAGTCCCAGATAGTTTGTTCTATTATCGGAAATGACTCATCCTGCTACAACCACATTTACTCTTATCTGGGTGACCAAATTATCCCTGAAAATCTTACCCGTAATGAGAAAAGGAACCTAACCCAAAATGCTTCACGGTATGTCGTTATTGCTAATGATTTGTTTAGGTAATGTTTGGATGGTACATTGCTTAGGTTTCTAGAAACTGAAGAGTCTAAACATGCATTATCGGAAGTCCATGAAGGTATTTGAGGATCTCATTCTAATGGTCTAAATTTAGCTGAGAAACTACTAAGGCTTGGCTACTACTGGCCATACATGGAAAAATAGGCTATCAAATTTGCTAAAACTTGTGAGAAGTGTCAACTACATGGAAATATCATACATGCTCCATCAAGGGATCTCATATTCTTCATTAAACATTGGCCTTTTCAGCAATGGGGCTTTTGAACCCAACTGGCTGGGTCCCTACATCGTTACTGCAACCTTTGGCTCTGGTGCCTATCAACTCTCAACATCGAAAGAAGAATAGCTTCGTGAACTGATTAACACCATCCACTTGAAAAAGTTCTTCACTTAGCATTCTCTGCTCCAACAACCTATACAACTGAAATATGTCCTGAAAAAAATTTAAAAAATAAAAAAAAGTCATAAAGAAAAAAAAGAAAAAAAAAAAAGAGAAAAGGAAAAAAAAAAAAAAAAAGGAAAAAGAGATAAAATGCCTTGGTGAAAACCTTGTAAATAGGCATCTTGGTAAAAAAAAAAAAATCTTTGCCAAGCAAGTGAAAACCTAGCAAATAGGCACCATTTGTACTCAAGTGCTCCATCTATCAATGCAACATTGGCATTTCCCGCTTTCATGCATAATTGCTTTCACTTGTACATATTTCAGTCACTTTTGTGACATCCTGGTTCGTTGGAACCCTCATGGCTTGAAACTGATTAATGTCCTAGTCTTAGGTTAATCGACAGAGCACATTACATGTCCTAAGTAGTATCAACCAAGTCATCATTCTGTCAATGATACTCGGTCGTCCACTCTGAGTCAGTCACCTGTCTCCTAACTAGTGAAGAGTTTTATCACTTACTACACAAGTAAAACAATATTACTGAAAGAAATCACTAAACAATTTGTGATATGCGTGAAATTTTATTTATGTGTTGTCTTTTATATTGGTTTTCGATTATTATCCCTCTGAGTAACTCAAGGAAGTCTATCTTGACTAAGAGGAGAAAGGATTGGGGGCATAATATTTTCTTTATTTTCTGCTTGTAGGAATGATTCTGATGATCTAGAAACATCTAATCAACTGGGTGTCTATGATAAGTGCCTTCACATTAAGGTGAAATTGCCACACATACCTCGACTTCGCTTATTTGTATGCTACAGGGAGGTTCACATAATTTCTTTGTCTATTTTGAGGGAATTTGTTTATCATGCAATCCAGGTCCCTGTGAAATCTGTACAAGGATATGAACGAAAAAGGGTCATTGCGGACAAGATAATTAATATTGCACATGAAAATAAAGGAACTCTAATCTGCCTGCTATGTTTGTTAACGCTCAGTGATGAAACTTAAGCATTTCAAATCTAGTGACTAGGTTTAGGTTGCATTTCAATCTGCTTTTTGTGAATTTAGAGTGATTTTTGTATGGTAACAATGATCTCTTTATCTTCTGAATGAGAGTTGAAAGCATCATCATTTCTTAGCTAAGTGGTCTCTTTTTAATTATTTCTCCGATCGAGTACTTGTGTATTGACATGTTAGCTACATACATAAGCATTTTATATAGATTGATACATTTCATTATCACTCATTTGCATTCATCTTATTGCATAGAAAAATAAACAAATTTGCATTCCTAGATACTCATTTTCATCATTTTATTTTCATATGAAAAGAAACAAAAAATAAGCATCCATATTCATTTGCATTACATCCATACTGAAAAGATACGCATGCATATAGAATAAAGCATATAGAAAGACATCTCATAATCGATCCACACAAGTACAACAAATTCAAATAAAGATCTCATATATATAATGATAAAGTCTTAGGGTACAAAATAATGTCAACTGACATATACAAACTCCCATCAGAGAAAGAATCGTAAGGGCTATAAAAAATGGGTGTGTCTACAAAAAATCTAAGAGCTTCACAAAAAAAATCTAGCTCTCTGCCTCTCCCTCATCGCTAGGTTGTCGAGGAGGTGGAGCCTGCTGACCAGGATCTTGACAAGGTTCCTGAGCTCCCTCAGATCATGCCATGTACTATGAGTAGGGTATAACCTACTGTGCTAATGAAACTGCTACACTGTAAGGTGCAACATAATAGGCTGCTCCACTGGTCTAATGGAGAACCTCCTGTTGCAAAGCATCTCGCTTTACCCTCATCTCTCTAACCTGACGATCACGCTCTTTTCTAAGCTCCACTAACTAATGATCACGCTCTACCCTGAGCTCCACTAACTGATAATATCTCTTTGCTCTAAGGTTCGCCAGTTGTTGGTATTGCTCTGCCAGTTGTGTCTGTGCCACTGTCAAGTGTGACTACAGACCTGCCAAACATGCTCTCATCAACCATACTGCATCCGCCCCCTGCTCCCTCGCAGGCTCTCCACCTCTGACTCCCCCCTGCTCATCTCTCCTATATCTCACCTGCCTAGGAGCTACTCGCTCCTCCTCTCCTCCACCCTTCGTCACGCTAGCTCCACTCAGTCTAACGCCAACAACCCTTAGGGATCCACCCTCTCCTCTCTGTTGTTGCCTACCACCAACTGGTACCCTGTTGCTGCTAGCACTAGGATCACCACCTGCCCTCCTCGGAGCCTTGGCTCTCTGTCCCTACCTCTATCCGTATCCCTATGCCTACACAGGGGCATCATCCTCAATCTCCTCTATTAGAGGTGCCTACTCTGTTGGATCTGTGAATCTAGGGAATGGATGCTGCTAGAACCAATCCCTATACTAGGACAATATCCCTGCATCTGCAATATCCTCTAAATAATCCCACCTGAGTTGTTGTAATCCTATCAACTCCTGCATGCCCAGGGAGTATGATAACCTAGGTCCCCATCCCTATCTCTCCTCCTTTGCATAACGCACATATGCAGTAAATTCCTACAAGATCCCCTGAGGTCTACCATACTTCCTCATCACTCGAGTAACCACAAACTGCTCGACCACTATCACTAATCTACCAATGAGAGGCCGAGTCATAAATAGGTCTCTGCGCATAGCTCTCTACTCATCCCAAGGCTCAAGACCCCTGTAAGGTCTCCATATGACAACTATAAGATCAGCTAGTTTCCATCTCTAATACTTTGTCTTGCCTAGATGGGGCTGAGTAACATATCTAGAGTATCTATATACGATAGGCTATTGTGGATCTCTGGTGCCATCCACAATTGGCCTGCAAACTAGGAGGTGCTCCTAGGCCCATACCTATAATATCAAAACCCCTGCAGCCATACTCTTCCCCTCTTGATAAACCACCTCATGCATCTCACGATACATGTGCCCCAAAATACAAGAATCCCATCCTAATCTCTGAGGGTTCTCCACAAGCCTCTCTAGCATCCTGCCCCAGCCGCATAAGAAACCCTACTCTCCCCTATCCGGCATAAGAAAATAACTAATGAATCCTGCTAGGATGCATGCCAGTGGAAACTTCTCACTATACCTAGACATCATATCATCCCAACTGATAGACCATGTCAGAATGTTTGCATCATGAAATACCTACCTCAGAGCTAGTAGGCCAAGACATTGTGCTGAATCATAATCTACCTTATCCCTAGCGAATGGAATCCAAAGAATCCTATATACATCATTGGGAGTGATAGTAATCTCCCCAACTAGCAAATGAAATGTGTTATGCTCAGAATGGAATCTCTCTACAAGTGCAGTGAGCATCCCATGATTCACACGGATATTTGGCATCTGTAAAAGGTGGCTGAATCCGCACAAGTCAATATGTGCTCTATCAATATTAGATAACTTGTGAACTAATGTCATAGTCAGTGGATAGACACATCTGAAAAGAACATGAGGTAGTCTAAGCTACAAGAATCAAACAAAAGATCATCAGAAAACATTTCAAATTATGCTATAAGACAAGTAAAACATCATGCAAATCCAAAACAGTCAATTGCAAAATCAAATTTTCAAGTTTGCACCCTTAAAAATTCTCATTATTTTTCAAACGACATAACACAGTAGAGGCAGAAACTCATACAAGTCAGGACTGGGTATAGGACGACAAAAGACTCTGATACGACACAAAACAAGCCCTCGAATGACAAAATGGTCTCTTTTGAACAAGCTCGTACGATGCAAGGGTATGTGTGAAATGACAAAACTAGTGGGTTTAAATGAAAAAACTATTTCAAGCAGTTTGTCGTACGACACAAGATGTCCTCTCACACGACAAATCAACAAAGCTCAACTTTTACATGCTTAAAAATTCAAAAATGAAATGATTAAGAAGCCTAAGATTGGACACTTACCATTGGCTCATAGTTCCAAGGTCGATTATGTCGTCTCTGGCGCTCAAATCGATTCTCCTGTGTGGGAACCACCATTTTTCTTCACATAAGGCTTTTTTGAATTTTCAAACTTGGAGGGTTAAAATGAATTAAAAATGACACTTTTACCCCTTATATAGCTAAAACCCTAATTTTTCAACTTGCTCTGATGGACAATAAAATTGTACCCTTAGCTAATTTGCCCATCCTGATTCCACATTCAGGATCAAAATTGAAATCCGAGATCATTCTCCTAGTCAATTTCACAAAATTTGGACCACTTAGCGATTTTCATCAATAGCTCTTTCTTTCTTCAATTTGAGCTCATTTTCTCATGAATCAATGCTGAATCTCAATTTTATTCTACAAATAAACTTTGCACTCAATTTCACATCAATCATCACTAAATATTCAAAAATTCCTCTCAATCATTTGTGCTCAAATAAAAATCATCGCTAAACAATTGCCTATAATCATGTACCCTCGCTATCTTTCAATTTCACTCCCGAGGGGGCATACTGATGACCTTATCACCTCACATCTTTAAAGTCGGGAAAATTTTCAAATCTTCATCAAAAGTTGAGAAAAAATCTTTTTCAACTAAAGAAAATCAAATTCTTATTGCTAAGGGGCATCTCAACTTAATCGCTTCATATCAAGTTGAGATCTCTCGATCATCTAAATCGAATCAATCACTAGGGGCATATCAGTTTCAATGCTTCATATCAAGTTGATATTTGAATTCATCTGAATCAATCTCTTAATGTTAATTAGGTTCATCACTTTTCATCAAGTTGATTATTTTTTTTAACTCAATCAAAAATTTAAAGAGTATATTTGATCACACGCTCAATCTAAGCAAGTGTTCACTTTCATCGCATCAAATCAAGCTGGATAGTTTATCTTTGCTCATCGTGTCCCGATCCATCAAGTTCAAGATTGATTTTATCTTCACTCATTGTGTCTAGTTCAATCAAGTTCTAGACCATTAAGATCCGCTTCTTGATCAATCAAGTTCAAGTTCGGTATCTTTGCTCTCTATCGGCCCTAAGTTTAATCAAGTTCGGGATCGATATCGCTTTAACCAACTCTATTCAAGTTCATCACTTCAAATCAAGCTAAACATCTCACTCTTCATCTAGTTTGTGATCAATCAAGTTCAGAACTGGTATCTCCTAGACATCAACTATTCTTTGAACCAACGCGCTACTCACACATTAATTCAAAGAGGGGCAAATGTAATACCCTAAAAATGGTCATCTAAACCATGGGCCCCTAATCTCGACAACATCACCAAGGTCCTAACCAAAGGCAATTAAATCAATCTTGAGCACATTATTAATTCTTTAATCATCAAATGTCACATGGAAAATCAATAACTCAATATTAATTAAATATTTAATTAATTAATTAAATCATTCCAGGAATATCATTTTGATCAATTATCCTCTTTAATTTATTAAATATCTTAGCATATTTAATTAATTAATAAATTTGCCATTTAATCATGCAAAAAGGAATTAATTTATTACAAAAGAGGAATCAATATGCAAAGCAAGAGTTAAATTGAAAATAAAATAAAAGAATTGAATTAAGAGAAATCAAACTTGAGATATTATTTCTTCTTCTAAATTTAGAACTTGAAATCAAAAAAGCTATTAAATTGAATTATTAATCATTCTCTAAAACTAGAACTCAAAGCTTTTGAGAAATAGAAGTTTAGTTGCATTGAAAAGATTCTTTTCTTGAAAAAATCAAATAATTGCATGGAATTACCTATTTTATCACAAGTGCATGGGATTAATTAATTCTATCACCAATGCAACTCGAACTTATAATTTGAATGCATTTCAATTAAACTATAACTGGAATCTATCTCAAGGTTAACTAAATCTGATCTCAATTATTTCAATTAATCTTAAATTGTGGTTTGTCTTGGTCTCTCTTGTGAATTTCTATAAATTCATCCTTCAGCTCTCATTCAAAGCACCCTAGAGATTTATTGTTATTATATAGTTTCTGCTCTAGAGTCATTGAAGAGATTGTGATTTCTTTTTGAGATTATTTGCATATTTAGTTTAATCATGATTTCTTGAATCCATATTGTTTGAATCTTTCATCCATCTTGCATCCATTTAGCTTAATCTCATGCTCATATAGATTAAATCCTTCATCTTGGTGTAGTCTAGTCACTAGTATTGCTTATACAAATCTGAGAGAAATCTTATACTCGCATCTATTAGAAGGAAATGGGTTGATTTGTTATGGTTTTATTATTCATGCTTATATCTGTCTAACCATACATGTAATGACTTAATTGAAGTGTTGTGTCTTGCAACTTATAAACTTATTTCACTTTTTCACACACACATTTCTAATACAGATGACCTTATGACCTCACATCTTTAAAGTCGAGAAAATTTTCAAATCTTCATCAAAAGTCGAGCAAAAATATTTTTCAACTAAAGAAAATCAAATTCTTATTGCTAAGGGGCATCTTAGCTTCATCGCTTCATATCAAGTTGAGATCTCTCAATCATCTGAATCAAATCAATTGCTAGGGGCATATCAGTTTTGACGCTTCATATCAAGCTGATATTTGTCTTCATCTGAATCAGTCTTAACATTAATCAGTTTCATCGCTTTTCATCAGGATGATTATTCTTTTAAGCTCAATCAAAATTTTAAAGAGTATCTTTGATCACACGCTCAATCTACGCAGGTGTTCACTTTCATAACATCAAATCAAGCTGGACAAGTTATCTTCACTCATTGTGTCTTGATCCAACAAGTTCAAGATCGATTTTATCTTTGCTCACTGTGTCTAGTTCAATCAAGTTCTAGATCAGTAAGATCCTCTTCTTGATCAATCATCTCTCTATCGGCCCTAGTTCAATCAAGTTCAAGATCGATATTGCTTTAATCAACTCTATTCAGCTTCATAGCTTCAAATCAAGCTAGACACCTCGCTCTTCATCTGGTTCGTGATCAATCAAGTTCAGAACTGGTATCTCCTAAACATCAACTATTCTTTGAACCAACGTGTTGCTCGCACATTAATTCAAAGAGGGGCAAATGTAATACCCTAAAAATGGTCATCTAAACCATGGGCCCCTAAGCTCGACAACATCACCAAAGTCCTAACCAAAGGCAATTAAATCAATCTTGAGCACATTATTAATTTTTTAATCATCAAATGTCACATGGCAAATCAATAACTCAATATCAATTAAATATTTATTTAATTAATTAAATCATTCCAAGAATATCATTTTGATCAATTATCCTGTTTAATTTATTAAATATGCTAGCATATTTAATTAATTAATAAATTTGCCATTTAATCATGCAAAAAGGAATTAATTTATTACAAAAGAGGAATCAATATGCAAACCAAGAGTTAAATTGAAAATAAAATAAAAGAATTAAATTAAGAGAAATCAAACTTGAGATATTATTTCTTCTTCTAAATTGAGAACTTGAAATCAAAAAAGCTATTGAATTGAATTTTTAATCATTCTCTAAAATTAGAACTCAAAGATTTTGAGAAAAAGAAGTTCAGTTGCATTGAAAAGACTCTTTTCTTGAATAAATAAAAAATCGCATGGAATTGCCTATTTTTATCACAAGTGCATGGAATTAATTAATTCTGTCACTAATGCAACTCGAAATTATAATCTGAATGCATTTCAATTAAACTATAATTGGAATCTATCTCAAGGTTAACTGAATCTGATTTCTCAATTATTTCAATTAATCTTAAATTGTGTTTTTTCTTGGTCTCTCTTGTGAATTTCTATAAATTCAGCTTTCAGCTCTCATTCAAAACACCCTAGAGATTTATTGTTATTATACAGTTTCTACTCTAGAGTCATTGAAGATATTGTGCTTGCTTTTTGAGATTATTTGCATATTTAGTTTAATTATGATTGCTTGAATCCATGTTGTTTGAATCTTTCATCCATATTGCATCCATTTAGCTTAATCTCATGCTCATATAGATTAAATTCTCTGTCTTGGTGTATTCTAGTCACTGGTATTGATTATACAAATCTGAGAGCAATCTTATACTCACATCTTTTAGAAGGCAATGGGTCTATTTGTTATGGTTTTATTATTCATTCTTATATCTATCTAACCATACATGTAGTGACTTAATTGAAGTGTTGTGTCTTGTAGCTTATAGACTTATTTCACTTTTTCACACACACAATATCCTAATCAAATTGCATTAGATGCATCATCATTATCAACTCATATCAAAGTACATCTACATACATGAACATTACCATATCATATAAAAAACATTTTGCATGTTAAATGACATCATCAAAAGAACATAAAAAGAACAAAAGCATGTTAAATGCATTCACATATTCATCCATGTACATTCATGCATTGCATTTAGCAACACAATAAAAGGCATACATTCATCACATTTAAGCATATTGCTTGCAAAACATACTAATCATATCACCTTCAAAACATATAGATCATAGCATCATAAAATCACATCATCACACACATCACATAGACAATCATCTACAAAGCAAAAGTCATATAGATCATGTATATCATATAGCTCATCAAAATAAAGGCATCCATCATAGGTATAAGCATATCTAGAATCATATCATCATGCACATGTGTGACCCATGGTGATCCAAAGGAAAATCAAAGATATAAGTCACAAGGAATCATTAGTGAAATAATAAATGTCCACTCCCTGGATATCACATAAATCACAAAGTAAATAAATTAAGAGACAACATCTATAAATTGATCAATGTGTATCATATCAAATAAATTAAAATACAACAATGTACATATCGAGGGAATCATCAAAGATATAATGATGTGTATATAATCAATAAAATACATCAAGGGTACATCATCATCATCACGAATGAGGCTAAGAGTGGTTGCCTCCTGAATTTGACTGCCCGGCTCCAGTGTTACCTGTACCTGCACTGCCACTAGGAGGATCTCTCATAGGACCCATAACACCCTCATTAGCTCCTCATCTCTAGGTGCCCCCATGCTGAGAACTGTCGGCATAGCTAGGGGCACATTGATCTGGGGGCATGACCTAAAAGTAAAAAGTCCTATAATATGCAGCCTAATCTGTTTGATCAATAAGACTCCTAATGATCTCCCCTATGACACCATGTGTGACCACCTGATGTAATGTCTACACCATCTCCTCTGCGTGGCCTCGCTACTCTATCTTTGTATCCCTCTTAGTTGTCAACTGTGCCACCTATGCCTACAACTATGTGATCTATCCTTGTGCCTGGACAAGATGAGTTTGGGCTCCCTGTAGCTGAGCTATCTAACCCTATGCATGTATCAGCTGAGCCTGAAGGCTCTAAAACAAGGACCGCAACCCTAATATCTATTCCTACTACTAGTGTGAGGGTACTATAATATGAACTGAGGGAGGCCATGACAGCTGCAGGACCTGTGCTGCTAGTACCCATGAGGAGCTTGCCTATCCTATGGCCAATGGGGGCATCTATATCCTCCTCCATCATATCAAAGGTTGGACATCCTCCTCCTCCTTCATATCAAATCCCATGCCACCCAATCCTACCATCCTACCACCCAACCCCTCTAACTCTATCTTCTGATCAGATCCCTTGCCCTTGAATCTCTCCTCCTCATCCCCGCCTCCAACTGCTACTACAACCTCTAGATGTATAGGACCTCCTCAACCTAGCATCTATCTCCAACCACAACCCCAAACCCTCACCCCATGGCCATTGGATCCTCCTCCCCTCTTATCTCCACCATCATCCCCACCACCATCCCCACCTTGGCCCAACTATCCTCTGCCTCAGCCTTCCCCCCCTCGGCCTCTCCTCCTTCCCTCTCCACCTTGGCCCTGTCAGCCCCCTCATCATCCTCCATCACCACCATCATCATCATCATCATCATTATCAACCTCCTCTAGTGGTGGTATTGGCTCTCTTGGCCTTGTCAATCAAGGGAAATGATGGCTCATCAAATATAAGGCATAATCTTGGTGCATGCCCGCATTAGTCACTGTCAGCCTCATATCCCAAACAAAAAAAGGAAGAGAGTAGAACTTTGCATAGGTTGTGGTGTAATCCAATGGCACCCCCCACTCTGCTCTCTCCTTAAACACTCTGGCATACAAGGCTGACCCCTGTGGGGTCGGTTGTGGCCAACCAAAAATGTCAATATACTCAGAACAAGAGGAATCTCTCTACTACATAGGGCATCCGCACAATCTGATATCTTCTCTATAACAAAACTAGAACCTTCGTGGCATCCTCAAGCCAGGGCTCACAATCCAAATACTGGCGCTAGACCACGACATCCATATCATCTAGAACATGCCTCCAATACTCTAGCTTCTTGAGCATAGGCTGATAAGTTGCATGTCTATACATGTAAAGATATGGGTACCCCACTGGTCCAGATCTTTGAACAATGAGGCGCATAATAGCTATATGCTCCCAAGACCAAATCTAAAGAAATATGCACCCTGGTGCTAGATTAGATGCCCAATCCCTACCATATACTATCTGGTGTAGCTCATGATATAGGTAGGCCAAAACACATATCCCCCATGCATAACAAGTCCTCTCTCACACTATCCGCCAAAACACGTGACCCCATCCAACTGACGACCCATGAGATATCTTATCAGGAAGGAGGAAGCCATTGACCAATCCAGCTACAACTGATGGAAGTGGGGCATATCTATCCACCATATCCTTCCAACCCACTAAATATCCAGCATTATGGGGATCACCAAAAATATCCTGCAATGCATCAATCTCTCCAATCTCCTCCATATCATATACTACTATCTCGCTGGTAATCAGAATTTAGAGAACCCAATAGACATCCTCAAGAGTGATTGTGATCTCTCCTATTGGTAAGTGAAAGGTGTTATGCTCATTGTGCCATCGCTTAACCAAGGTTTTCAGAAGTGCTATGTTCTTCTGAGAGGAAGGAATGAGTAATAGGTTTATCTATCTGCATACCTTGAGCACCACTTGATCATCATCCTTCAATCAACCCTGCATGGAGAGTGTCTTCGGGTATCACTCCTAAATTTGGATAACACCTAAGTCCACCTATATCAACACATGAATACCATATCAGTTCCACCTATTCTAAGAAATCAAACATCAACTCTCAATAAAAAAGGGGCACCTATCAAAGTGACGACAGTCATGATATCACACAAAGAGTTCCAAATCAAACACTCTTGACAACTAAGTGGGTTCAACTTAACCTATCTATCAAAATCAAAGTCTCATATCACATCAAGAATCATATTGAAATAAAGTCTCATATTGAAATCAAGCCTCATATCCAAATCCAAGTTTCATATTGAAATCTAGCAACATATCAAAATCAAAGTGTCGTATCAAATCAAGTATCATATCACAATCAGTTGAATCAATCAATCCAGGATGCATATTAAGCATCCTATCAACCTTTGACCCATATCAACAAGTTTAAACCATATCGATAATCAAGTATTTGTTGGTAATTGATACCATCTGGGTTATAGGTGTTGTCATTGCTGGCAACACACATCATGGGAAATCCAACAATCAAGGTAATCAGAATTCACTTCATCGGCATTTAGGGAACCAGTGGGCATGTAGTTGGAAAACTTGGAACCTCTATTCTAAGGTCGACATAGGTGATTGATCGGGAAAGTGTGGAAGCAGCAACTGTCATATTATTTCATGTTTTTTTTTTTTTTGGGCCGACATGTGTCTTATCATTTGTAATATGGTTGTAAGCTGACAAAAGACATTTGTGTTTATTCATGTAATTGGGTATATAAGTTAGTCGAGGTTAGGTCATTTGGTGGATATGATAGATAAGAGATACGATAGGTTATGTGATGGTATGTGAGCGATATCTTCATCAATAGAATGTGAATGTAAAGATCTATAATCAGTCTTGATTATTTGTCTAGAGGTTTGGGAAGTGATCTAAGCTACTGGTAAGGGAGGTTACAGTATAACTGGTACAGATAGTGGTTTAATCAGAACTCATCCAGCATAGCAAATGCTCATTTTGAGTTTAGTTTTTGTTTGTAATCCAATACTTTGGATATGTAGTCAGTGAAGCTCCTTTTGTGATGAGCAGTGTTCCTTTCTAAATGTGCAAGCCCCTCTTGTAATATTTATTCAGTTGGCCAGTGGATAGATATTGTGGGTCTCCAATCCCACCATGGTTTTTCCTCTTTGAATTTTTCCACATATAAATCTATGTGTTATGGTGTTGATTAATGTGGCTGCATTAATATTACTTGTTGTTACTTTATTTTATGCATACTAGTTATTAAGTGGATTTTTTAATAAGGTTAAAATATTATATCTGGTAGAACACTGATTCACCCCCCTTCTCAGTGTTCTTGGATTCTAACAATTGGTATCAAAGCTTGGTGACTCAGAATAAGTCTAACAACTTGAGGAAGATCTTGTATCCAAAATCCATAGAGATGAGTCTACAAAAGAAACTTGAAGTAGTACTTGAAGACTATGATGCTGAAAGGTTGAAGAACTTGAAGCTACGAGATGGGTTGAATTCTGCAAAGGAATTCATCCTTAACCCGCAGGAGAGGTTATCATCTACTCAATCTAAAAGGAAGGAAATTTTACAGAATCCGGATGATGAAGAGAAGAATGCCCTTAAGGAATTATATCAGGAGATGAGTCATGAGAATAATGTCATGAAGAATGAGATGCAAGCCATGACCATGAGGATTTCCAAGGAGATTGAAGATTGGAAGAATAATGAAGAAAATATTTCTATCTCTGAAAGACAAATCTCAGGAATGCATTAGGGTGGCACATGAGAATGATGTGTTGATAACTAAGTTGGTTCAATCATAGAACATGAGAAAGAGTTGGAAAGAATGGTGACAATCCTAAGAAGTGATCTGGATGATGCAAATGAATACAAAGAAAAGTTCAGGGTTAGTTCTACAAGGCTTGATGAAATATTGAAGGATCAAAGAGACACTAGAGGTCTTGGATTTGAGCATGCAGAAATCTCTGGTACTGTAAATCAGGGGAATCTACCAGAAATCCAGAATCTGAAATAACTGGTAAGGAAACCCAATGCACACAAATTTAATGGTAGATTCTTTATTTGTAATAATTTTGGTCATAGAGAAGTCAATGTAGGAATAGAGAAAATCAAAATCATAATGTAGTTCCCGGTTAATGTTCAAATTGTAAGAAGTATGGTCATAGGATAGAAGATTGTAGAATGAATGTGAGATGTCATGCATGTGGAAAGTTTGGACATATGGCTAATCAATGTAGGTCAAAGAATGGTCAAGGACTCAACAAGGCAATTTAGAAGAACAATGTTACTTGATATGCATGTAATAGGACACATTGTTAAATATTGCAGAAGCAAGAAACAATGGAAGGGAATGACACATCTAATGAGAAGGGAAAGAAAAAGGTTGATGAAATCGAGCAACATCATACTAAATAGTGGGTTAGGAAACCTGATGATAAATCAGCATAGGCAAATTCACTGGTTACTCAACCGATACAGCAGAATGTTCCTGCATCAGCAGGAAACACATCTGGTAACTAAAGCATTAGCCTTAGGGGGAGGCAAATGAATGATAGATTCTACATTATCCCCTGTAGTTGTCTAAAAGCCTATTTCAGATCTTGGTGAAGTTAGTTTGGAGGATAACCGACACTAAGATAATAGATTTTAAATCCGGTATGATATACTGACATGCATTAATGCCAATAAGGAATTAGGGTTTCATAGGATAAAAAGGATAAGTTGCTTCATTTTTTATCACACAACACTCGAAGAAAAGAAGAGTGAGTTGAAGGTGATCAAGGTGATTAAGAGTATTTTCCAATGATTTCTAGTATTTTTTGAGTGGATTTTCAAAGGTTTTCACTGGCTTAGGTTGAGATGTATTTTCTCTATTTTTGATGCTACTTTTCTGAATCGTGATGGCTTCTAGATTTTCTCCTACTCTGAAATATGTGGCTACCCCTATTATGGTGGACATTAAGGATTGTTCATGTCCAGAATTTAAGCAATGCCCTCAAATTGCAAAGGTCGATGACTCAATCAACGCATTTTCTAGGGTTCCTGATGAATTTCTTTATGTGGAAGATGTGAGAGCATATATTCATTGTACTCTGGAGGATCTGGGATCATCTGAGATTAAATCAATGTACTTGTCCACTTTGCTGAATAAGGATGGATTAATTAAACCAAAATTTCAAATTTTGAAGGATCAGGGTTTCATCGGTATTCTGGAGATGCCCATGTTCAAGGATGAGATGATTTGGTATGTGCTAAGTTGAGTCCATGGAAAGTTCATATGGGTTGACCGACCCTACAAAATCACCAAGGAGGCAATTCGTGCTATCACTGGTTTACCCTAGGTAGGACAAACACTGGGTAGGAGGAAGATTCTGAACAATGAAGTGAACAAGCTAACCAGTGCCACCTTTGACAACCAATTGATGCGGATTAGCACTATCAGGGATAAAGATGTTCAATTTGTAAGTATGGTAATTGGATACAAGGTAACTCAATCCAATTGGTTGAACTTTGTTTCTAGTTCCTGTATCTACTATGCACACAAGATGGTAAAGGAAAATGTGAAATATGATCTATGGCAATGGATGTGCGATGAATTGATTTCAAATTTGGGAAAGATTAAGGGAAAAGTGAAAGGTACATTCCAATATGGGAATCTCATTGTTTGTTTAATGCTTTTCTTTTTTTGAATGAGATACTAAGATCTGGTAAGAGGCAATGGGCCTTTGATATACCAGTAGGAAAATAGATCAAGGATGTCTTGAGGAATTTGGGACAAGACAAAGACTCCATTATGTGGGTTTATTTCAAAGCACTTCAAAAAGAAATGAAGAAGAGGGAAAGGATACCTAAGCATATAGCTGACAAATACTCTACCGAAATATGCTTCATGGTGAAAAATGATGAAACTTTAATGAAGGCAATGCAACCTAGAACTATCTAGGTTACTGAAATGGGCTATGAAGTTGATTCACAAATCTTAGATCTTTATGCCAAGATGCTTATAGATACCCTGGTTGGTGAGAAGGAGAAAAAATTTGGTACTGCAAAGCAAAAGGAATCTAAATTGAAGATAGGTTTTAGTAAGAAGAAAAGGGAAGGACAAATAAAGAAGGTTGGAGAGGTTGTCCAAAAGATGTCTTCTAAGATCAAATAAATCATTGGTTTGGTAGAGACATCTCCTCCGACAGCTATATAGGCTTCTCTGAAAGCAGGAACTGGAAAGGGCATATCAAAGAGAAAGAAACTAGAGACCTTTATTACTCATGTTGAATCTGCTTCTGAGATTGAGAAAGACACCCCAAAGATTCCTAAGATCTACATGAGGATTCAAAGGAAGAAACCCGAGGAATGAAAGATGCTAAAAACCAAAGTTACTCCTCCAGTAGCACAGAAGAAAATTTTGGAGAGGAAGCCTACTAAGAAAAGGAAGCATGCCAATGAGTCTGCTCCCACCCCCTGTAAGAAGAAGAAATTAGACCTAGATAAAACTCTTGAATCTGGTAAAAGTGTTAAGGTTATTGGTCCTCTTTTTGTTGCTGAACCAATTGATCAAACTATAAAGGATGGTAATTTGAGTAACATACAACATTATTATGGCGACATGGATGATAATGACCAAAAGGAAATAGAAGAATCAATTTTGTTATATATATATAAAAGAAAGATTTACTTGATATTAAGAAGCCAATACCAATAAATTTGTATAAAAAATTAGATGCTACGAGATTATCTACTATCAAGAAAGACAAACATATAAAGGTTTAGGAATTACTAATTGTTTGTGGTGCTATAACTGAAGAAGAGATGCAACAGTGTCTAGATTTCACTAACAAAATAATTTTCCATAGTAGACAATGACATATAAGTCTTATGGTGGGAAGATTAAATGAGATTGTCAAGGGAACTCATGAGGCTTGGGTTTAGTTCTTTGTTGATAAAACAAGTTTTTTTACATCACTGGATACACTGCCTAAGTCTAACATTCTAGACATCCTAGTTGATGCTAAGGGTAAAGGTATACTAGGTGGAGATCCACTAGTTTTGGAATAGAAACTAATTGAGGATATTCCTCTGGCAGTAACACATGTACAAAATATAGAGATCAACACCAGTAGAAGACAATCCTCCTCCGATAATTGATGTTGATACAATCAAAATTCATGAGGTAGAAGCTACAGAAATAACTGCACCAAGTGGGAAAGCCACCGGTTCTGAGGAGAAAATAAAGGATGCAGTTGAATAGAAGGTAGAGGAGAAAGGTCAAGATGAACAGACTAAAGTCAGGGTACTGGCACCCTCTCCAGCTATTAGTCCCTCATTATTGGCACTTGACTCATCCAGTCAAGAAGATTTTGGTCATTTTGGGAATAAGAATATTGAGCAACTGAGAAGTTTTGAATTGATGTATGTTGCGGCTCATAAATTAAGGAAGGAAGGATCAGATGATAAATAAGTTATTGAGCAGGATATTCCAATTTTGCAGCAACTTGGACTGAAATGCAAGATAGATCAGGTTGCTAGTCCATCTGGTAAGTTCAAAGGTTTGACTGAGCACATACAAAAGAGTATATTTTTTTTATAGGAATATTACAACTAGAAAAGTCACATGTGATAATATGACCACATCTGACAAAGATAAGCTCATAGAAGAGATGAAAAGGATTGATGAAGCTCTTCATCAATGTAGTCGCATATACTGGTCTTGCACTAATACAACAAAACTAACAACAGACCTGGATAATAAAGTTAGGGTGGATAAGGACAAGTTGGAATAACTTGTAGTCACTTTTGATGGTACTGAATCATTGACCAGCTCTGTTGATGGTCAAATTTTTCTTTTAGAGTCTGAAATTTTAGTCTTGGAGAAGGAAAAGGACAAGTTAATCTGGCGGGCTAGAGAATTGAGAGGTTTGGTAAGTCCCCAACTTAATACCTTGTTACATCATAAGCAGGAATGTATGGACCAGATGAATATGCCCACACTGACAACCCTAACATGAAGAACTGTACGCTTACATTTTGAACGGGTTTGTATCAATTTTAGGAACTCTAAAATCTGGCTAGGATACTTATTTGGCAATTTTGAAGGGTTCTTATCCAGATATTTTCAAGTACATTTAGATCCGGTATTCACAAATTTGTTTTGTATAGAATTTCATTCATTTCTTATTTTTTGCCCCAACCTTTGGCATTGTTGTCAAAGGGTGAGAGGTGGAAGTGAAAAATGTCAAGGGACATAAGAAGTAATGTATATCTCAGGGGGAGCAGTCCTCTGAGATCAGTTTTGGGAGATCAATTTTTGGACAGGAACAAGTACGACACTTCAATGATCCATTTTTCACATGAGTGTTGTCATGAATACCAAAGGGGGAGATTGTTGGTAATTCACAGTCATCCAGGTTATAGGTGTTGTCATTGCTGGCAACACACTTCATGGGAGATCCGGTAATAAAGGTAATTGATATTCACTTCACCGACATTTAGGGAACTGGCAGGCATGTAACGATCAAATTATTTCATGTTTATATTTTTTTTGGGTCGACATGTTTCTTATCATTTGTAATGTGGTTGTAAGATGACATAAGGTATTTGTGTTTATTCCTGTAATTGGGTATATAAGTCAGTTCGAGTTAGGTCATTTGGTGGATATGATAGATAAGAGATGCGATAGGTTATGTGATGGTATGTGAGTGAGATCTTGATCAATAGAATGCGAATGTAAATATCTATAATCATTCTTGATTATTTATCTAGAGGTTTGTGAAGCGATCTAAGCTACCGGTAAGGGAGGTTATAGTATAACCGGTATAGACGGTGGTTTAACTGAAACTCATCCAGCATAGCAGATGCTCATTCTAAGTTCAGTTTTTGTTTGTAATCTAGTACTTTGGATCTGTAGTCAGTGAGGCTCCTTTTGTGATGAGCAGTGTGCCTTCCTGCATTTGCAGGCTCCTCTTGTAATATTTATTCAGTTGGCCAGTGGATAGATATTGTGGGTCTCCAATCCCATCGTGATTTTTCCTCTTTGAGGTTTTCCACATATAAATCTTAGTGTTATGGTGTTGATTCATGTGGTTGCATTAATATTACTTGTTGTTACTATCTTTTATGCATACTAGTTATTATGTGGATTTGTTAATAAGGTTAAAAGTATTATATCCGATAGATTACTGATTCACCCCCCCTCTAAGAGTTCTTGGATTCCAATAGTATTGACCCATATCAACAAGTTGACTCATATTGACCTTTGACCCCTATCGACCAATTTGACCTATATCGACAATCAATTAGACTCATATCGACCTATTGAACAATATTGACACTTGACTCATATCGATAATTGACAATTAGGATCCATACCAATGTGACCCATATCGACATTTGACTCATATCGAACAATGACTATACCAACCGACTTTTTGACATCTTGCATCTCAAAGGATGCAATCAATGCATATCAACACATCAAAAGGTGCAAAACATCATAACGAACCCAAAAAATTAATTTGTATGTGTTAAAATTTTTAAAATTTTCAAAAAATTCAACATTGTCACAAATGCGCTAAAGCAAATGTGTTTTACGACTTTACAAATGCGTTGTACAATCAAACAAATGTGCCAATTAAATAAATGTATGCACCATAGAAATAATCAAATGCGCTATTTTGTATGGAAAATGCGCTTCGAAACAGAACAAATGCACTAAAACATTAAAAATAAATAAAAATGGAAAAACCCCTTCCATACGAGAAAAAAATTAAAAAAATCTAGCCTAAAAACATGAAAAACTAGCTAAAAATTCACAAAAGAGGGTTAGAAATTCAAACTTACTAGTGGGACATACTCCGCTAGTCACTGGTAGCGTTGAACTCGCTTAAATCGATGTTTTTGATAGGGGGTCCATTTCTTCTCTCCTCTCCAAGATCCACTCTCCAAATGCCAAGTGCACAAATGAGGTGGAAATGGGCCCCTTGAGGGGTTTATATAGCCCATGCTGACGTAGGCGACTATGGTGCCTCGATGGATTTTTCACTATTCTTTTTAATAAAATTTATCGACAGATAAATATCAAAAAATTTTAAAATTCCAAAAATATCCAAAAATTTTAAAATTCCAAAAATATCCAAAAAATTTAAAATTTCCAAAAAAAACCAAAAAATTTAAAAGTTCCAATAAATTCAACAATTTAAAATCATCCAAAAGTTTCAAAAATCGTCGTGCATCGCGACACTGCCCCCAAAATTGTAATTTTTCTCAATTTATCTCCCAACGAGGCATATCGACATCAATTTCATATCAGTCGCATATCGACACCAGCTTCATATCGACTTTTCATATAAAATCAATTCTTCATATTTAGGGCTTCATATCGACAATTTTGACAACAATACAATATCAAGAATTTTGGCGACAAATCAAGCGTTTTTCTTTGAATCAACATGTGGTCACACGTCACTTTAAAGAGTGGCAAAATGTAGTCACCTAAACCTTGCACAACTCATTTAATCATCATTTATTCATATAATAATTAGACTAAGGTTTAATTAATATTCTTATTCTTCCGCTCAACCTATTAATCAAATTACTTTTCTTCTAGCCTAACCTATTAATTGAACTAAGGTTTGATTAAGTACCCCTTTAGCCATTTAATTGAATAAATTTTGTTTATTTAAAACCCCCTTTTTTCCCTTTTAATTGAACTTACATTTGATTAAAATCCCTTTACATTTAAATAAATCATTATTTATTTGTGAATATCCCCCTCACTTGCAAAATTCTACAAATGCAAGTTGCACCCTTTTTGGCTAAAATAATTTTTTTGTTGTATCTAAAAATACCTATTTCCCTCCACTTGCATTCTCCTACATTTTCCATTAGCATGCTAATATTCTTCTAGAACCCCTCTAACCCCTCATTAACTATCCTAATTCCTCTAATCATGTCACATCCCTAAATTTGGGGGGAGTCACTTCTCCAAATTTGGGGAAAGTCTTCAAAATGTGTTAAATACTTTACCTTCTTCAACGAGTTAACTTGTTGAGTCTTCCAAATTTGTAAGATTATCTAACTTTCAACAAGTTAACCTCCAAAGTATTCAAAGAGCATTTAATGCCTCATACAAGACATCACCCTAGCCCATGATGGTTGTCCCTTTGGCAATCCCTCAACTTTTCACAAGAGTTTACCTCTTGGACAATAGCACGCTCCCTTGGATAATAGCATTATCCAATGATGTCATCCCTTGAGGTTATCCCTAATTCTTATTTAGCATCTAGTGCTTGCTTAGCATCCTCTCAAGCCATCTCAAGGTGACATTTGTCAACTTGGGATTGGATTGAATTCCCCTCATGGATTGATAGCTTTCAATCCTAGCCCTTGTTAAGATTTCTCAATCTTGGCCATCCATTTCTCTATTTTCTCTATAAATAGAGCCCATTTCTTCAATCTAAGGATCCATCATCTTGTGCATCAAACTTATAGTCATTTTAAAGGTTATCAAGGAGCTCAATTTGTCATCTTCAAGCACTTAGATCATCTTAGTATCATGCTAGTTTAGCTTTCATTATGTTGATAGTATCATGCTAATCCCATTTTCATGCTAGCTTAATTCGTAACCATTGTATATCAATTTCATAGAATTTCCATGTTAATTTAATTAGCACACCTAATCTTTCAATTTGGAATCAATTGTAGTCTCGTATCATGCATTTCATCTTTTCATATCATTTGATCATCTAGATATGATCTTAGTTGCATTCATTTTGATCTCGGCATATCCTTGAATCTTGTTCTTTAGGTTGACATCTAAAAGATCAAGTGCTCTTCCAAGTGAGAGCCACCTTTAATCTTGAAGATCCTTAGATATAGAGGAGCATGCAACATGCTTGGGGTTCTTGATTTTGAAGATAACTTAGTTTAGTTTCTATTTTGATTTCTAACTCTAACAAAATGTTTCATGTGTGTGTTTGATTTTGTTTGGTTCTCTTTTGCAAATTCCACACTTTCCAACACATAGGTCCTACTCATGAGGATATTGAACTAGCAATATTTTCATGCTCTCTCTTTTAAAAGGTGTTTAAAATCCAACTATACCTCCCAATTATTGGTTAAACTTTGTGTAGCGTCCTTAAATTGCACCCCTCACAATTTTTGACTGCATTGGGGTCTTCACCGTAGTGTTTGTGCCCCTCAACCAGAATATGCTCATGCACATAAAAAACAACTTGCAAATTAACAATACACTCAAAATACACCTTGATCCTTTCCCAAAATAGGGCAGGACTAGGGCGTGGTTCCCCGGGACCCCTAAATGGGGGCCTATCTTGATCCCCTCCCCTTGACCTAACTCAAATTTGTATCGAGAAAATCCCCCTTATGTCGACTTAAGTTGGAAAATTAATCAGTTAATCTCACTAGCAAGTATATAAGAGGTACTTCCCCTCTTATTTGACATAACACAAGATCTCAAAAATACACACAAGAGGTCATCAAGCATTCAAGGTCAATTGAGCATTTTCAGTCTTCCTTCAAGCTTTGGAGCAACAAAAGAGTCAAGATTTCAAGCATTGAAGTGGAGATCAACATTCTAACCCTAATTCCATGTGGAGACAAGCATAACTTCACAAGGAGGTATAAGCATTTCATTTTCAAGTGATTCAACATCCCCTCAAAGATGAGGATTTCTACTTTCAGTTATTTCAATTACATTATTTCAACCACTTGGTTGATTCCAAAACTGGGGTTTGACCTGAAGGCAAATCCTTGTTCCCAACACATTTCCCTTTCTTTATGTGTGTAGGAAATAGGTGCGCAGTTGTACTTCTGGAATTAAGCGTTTTTTGTAGAGACATCAAAACCCTTTTGGGTGCGTGGAAAGTTCAGAGGACCGATAGGAGGGAACCCCTGTCCGGACACATGATCCTTGCAAATTTTGACTGGTTTCATGGAGCAGCTCAGAATCATCTCAAACTTCTAAGATCCAGAGGCACCACTGAATCATGAATCTGCAGCTCATTGTTTTCTCATACTTTGTCTTCATTTCAAGCACTTAATCTTAATTCGACTAGTCAACTTACAAAAGAGGGTCAATTGTGAAGAAGTTGAGGATATACAACTTCAGAGATCCCAAGAACACCTGCATGCAAATACCTGTCACAAGAGAAGAATGGAAGCACATGAAGCAAAAAAGCATAAATGCTCTGAAGAAGAAAATTATCATTCAGAAAGAGAATCAATTTAATAAACAAGTACAATATAGTCCTTATAAAAGGATAATAGAAACCTTAAAGGTATGCAACCCTAAAGAAACCCTAAAGGGATAATGTGTATTTAATAATTAGAATAATTATTAAATACCTACAATATTTATTAAATGCCTAAATTTAGCTTAAGCATAGAGTTTAATAGACTAATAATTAAATAAATAATTATTAGCTAATACAAGATAACTCTAACACCCCCCCTTAAGATGAACTTAGGGAGTAGCTAAAAAACTAAATGCATGAAGCAGAAAATGCAACTACATAATGAAGGCAAATTTGGGTCCTGACAACAAGGCCTGATGAGGTACCCAATCACAACCAAATCTCTATGAACCGGAGAAATAGAGAAAACTACGTGGGAAAAACTTTACTCCAAAAAGAGATGGAAAAGCAAAAGGAACACCACTGAAGCAGGAAATAGTTGCAAACACTGTCAAAGAGTAACTGCTGATCTGAAGAACCTCCACTAAAATAGAACATGACCAGGTAGAGAAGATTGTAATCTGCATGAGTGCCCTCAAATGATACTTCTTGAATCATATGGCAAACAACTAAACTCAAAGATACAGATGGCATGAGACACCAAAGCTTGAAGAGCTGATCAATCAAACCAAGGAAGCATTAGAACCAACAAGACAAACCTCCCCATAATGCTAAAAAGGGAGAGGGATAGGTACACTGAAAAGAACGGCTAACAAGAACTACATGATGACGAACCAGGAGCATCGAGGGTGCAGAGAAAGTACATGGTGTCATGGAAGGAATGCTCACTTGACACACATCATGAGGTGAATGTCATGGAAGGAACACTCACTGGACAAAGGTAGATGGAAAACAAGGCAAACATCAACCCCCTCATGGCACTTTATCAATAGTGCATGTACAACAAGGCACAAGATGTGCATGATCCCAAGTAAACAATGCATTATGGCACTTTATCTCAGTG
Organism: Cryptomeria japonica; assembly: GCF_030272615.1. Classification (NCBI taxonomy): domain Eukaryota; kingdom Viridiplantae; phylum Streptophyta; class Pinopsida; order Cupressales; family Cupressaceae; genus Cryptomeria; species Cryptomeria japonica. The sequence continues at coordinate 470,821,304 of NC_081408.1, forward strand.
CGTTTGCATAAATACAAGCTACAATGATAAGAAGACTGGAAATAGAAACAAAAACCAAAATAGAGAAATCCTACCCAGAGAAGAGATCCTCAAACAACCAAGATATCCACCAGAGTGCTAAAAAGCAAAAAAATGAATAAAATATGCATGAACAAAATTTGGAAATAAAACTCAGATGGCTGGAAATTACACAACACATACTTTCCAAAAATATAAACTTTTCAAAACACAGAGGTCGGATGCTCATTCTATGGCTCCTGGAGTTCAAAAACTAGACCCCACTTTGACTGGAAAAAAACACAGTCAAACAGAAAAATTGGAAAAAATTACCAACATGACGAGGTCCAGCTTGGAACTAGCTTTCCGACACCTATTTGTTTTTGAAAAAATGACTCTGTATGCCCAAGATATGGCCAAAATAAAAAAACCCCTCTTTTTGGGCATAAAAAAGGTAAAAAAAATATTTAATTTTTTTTTTTTTGATGAAAATTTTCTGATGCGTTTGCAGGTACAGCCGTATGGATTTTTGTGCCTCGTAAAGCATGCCAATGAAAAAATCATGGCCCAGATGCACCTGTCATTGAAATAGGTCGAATTATATGTCAAAATGAATGGAAATATCCTTTGGAAGCCAATGGTGAGGTCTGTTTTGGCCCAAACTGCTTTGATTTTTTTGACAAATTTCTCAAAATTCGTGCAAAAAAGGGCAAAACCAAAGAAAAATTTTCAGAACCCAAATTTGACAAATTTTATATGAAAATGGGGGTTTAGGGGCATTTTGATCTCAACAGTGAGGTCTGTTTGAGCCCAAAAAGATCAGAAACAAAACAACTACCCCAGATCCAATAAAAATTTTTGAAAAAATTTGAAACCCTCCTCCAAAAAATCTTCTGAAAAATTAGGAACAAGCAACAACAGATGTAGGCTTTGAAACCTTGAAGAAGTTGAGGAAATACAACCTCAGAGATCCCAAGAACACCTACATGCAAATACCTATCACAAGAGAAGAATGGAAGCACATAAAGCAAAAAATCATAAATACTCTGAAGAAGAAAATTATCATTTAGAAAGGGAATCAATTTAATGAACAAGTACAATACAATCCTTAGAAAAGGATAATAGAAACCCTAAAGGTATGCAACCCTAGAGAAACCCTAAAGGGATAATGTGTATTTAATAATTAGAATAATTATTAAATACCTACAATATTTATTAAATGCCTAAATTTAGCTTAAGCATAGAGTTTAATAGACTAATAATTAAATAAATAATTACTAGCTAATACAAGATAACTCTAACAAATTGCATTCCAATTTAAACCAATCTACTTAGTACTCATTCCTTGCATCATTTACGATTGGATCTAGTAGATTCAACCCCTCTTTTGAATATAAAGTCCCCCTCAAGTGAAAATTGAGCTTATAAAATCCTCCCTTCCCTCGTGGAGAATTGGCTAATCTTCCAATTTTCTACTTTACATTTTGGTGAACCTGACTCCTTACACCCTTAATTCTGATTTTTGTTTTCAGATTTGAGTATATGTAATTTAAAATTCAAATTTTCATTTACAAGTTTAATTTCCTTGTGATTTTTAAAAACTTAGAGGTTGAACTCACAAAAACCCTAATTTTTAGATTCAAAATTGAGCTTGACATTTGTCTCAATCAGATTGATTGTTTCAAATATGAGAACTCTTCAATTTTGCAATTCGATTTTTCATTTACACTTTCAATTTTCAAAATTTTAAAATTAAGTGGTTAAATCACAAAACCCTAATTTTTAATTTTAAAATTTTCTTCTAGGTTGTGTAGATCTTGAATTAATTTTCAGATTTGATTCTTGGCTTCAATTTCAAAATTCATTTTCCCTCCTTGAAACATTCAAATTTTCACATTTAATTTTTTAAAAATTAAGCGGTTTATGCAACAAATTCAAATTTTAAAAATTAAATTAATCTTGTGCAATTTCAAATTTTCTTTTAAGCATTTAATTCATTCAATTAAATATAAAGCCTCTTGTCTTACTTCTAAACATCATAAAAGTTGGCCCTTAAGTGTGCCCTTTTTGTTCTTTCAATTAATCATCTTCTCAAACATCCTAAGTGTGTCCTATTTTGACCTTCAAGGCTTATTTTCGCATATCTCCACATCTCCAATTCCGATATCCTTTTTGGAATTGGCATTAAAATCACAATATCTTGCTTCCCCAAAAATTTGGTAAAAAGATGGTCGAACTATGTGTTCGGACCACGTTGCTACCAACTTGGTCTTGACTTTTTCTACTCAAATTTCAGGAGGCTATATTGACTATATTTTACTGTACAATTCTAGAGATTTGTAAAATTTTATTGATTTTAGGTCTCCCTAAGGTTGAAATCAAATCGGAATTTCAACATTTCTATTTTCAATTTAAATTTTAAAATTAAGTGGTTAATTACATATACCTTAATTTTAAAAATTAAGTTGATTCCTTCAATATTTCAACATTTCATGAAGCGCAAGATTTTAACCTTTCTGATGTTTAGCCTTTGTTGCTTCTAACCAATGGAAGCCTAAAGTCGTTCCAATGTAAAACCCCATCACATAGTTTGGAAATGGAAATCCTGGAAGGAAATCTTAGGATTCTTGGCACAAAAGAGGGAAAATCGAATAAGGAGCGACCCAACTGAGGTATTGCAACTAGAAGCAAGAATAAGAAAAAGGCAGATGTTGGAAGCCAAAACAAAAAGTAGGGGAGACCATCTCTAAAACATCAGAGGGAACAAGAAAGTTGGAAGAACCGTGCTGATGGAACACAGTGTTCCATTGAGTCACCCCTATCTCTGGTTAAAGTATGAAGATAATTTCCTGGAATATAAGAGGGTTGAATGCCCCTCACAAGTAGGATGTGTTACGTAACATTATAAGAGATCATAAACTGGATGTGGTCCTTGTTCAGGAAACCAAGTTGTGTAAGGATAAATTTGAAAAGATCAGAATATTCAAAAATAATGGAGTAATAGGATCTAGCTCGGAGGGGGCCTCTAGAGGAACTGCGATTTTTTGGAACCAAAAAACTATAAAAGGGAAGGAAATCATCTTTGAATTTAATAGGATCTCTGTGTAGCTTGAGCATATCAAGGATAACTTTTTCTAGGTTTTATCCAATGTCTATGTACCTAATACCAAAACTGAGAGAGCTAAATATTGGAGAAGCCTTGCTGAAGATAGACTTAATTTTGTTGATCAAAGATGGATTATAATGGGAGATTTCAATACTCCTCTTAAAGAGGATGAGAAGATGGGAGGCCTTCCCTTGCAACTTGATGGTAAACAAGATCTTATTGATTTCATTAATGATCAAGCTCTTATGGATGTGGATCTCCAAGGGATTAACTATACCTGGACTAATAGAAGAACTGGAGTTGATCTTATTCAAGTTAAGTTAGATAGAACTTTAATTTCTCCTAAGTGGTTATCTAAGTATAGTTGTTCTCTTGTGTCTGTTATCAAGATTGGTTCTGATCATTATCTTATTTCTTTTACTGCCAATTATTTTTCTGCTAAGAGAAACTTCCCTTTTAGATTTGAAAAAGTTTAGTTATCCCATCCTTCTCTGGAAGCTTGTGTTGTTGATTGGTGGAATTCTGAGGTTGAGGGAATGACTCTTTTCAGAATAGTTAAAAAGCTCAATATTATAAAGGCTAAAATCAAATCTGGAACAAAGAGATTTTTGGGGATATCTTCAAGAGTAAAATTCAAATAAAATCTGAAATAAAAGAAGTTCAAGATAAAATCCAAGAGGAGGGGCTTTCTGAAGAGATGAGATCTGTGGAAAATGGTTTGTTATCTAAATACCACACTATTATTTCCAAAGAAGAGACATTCTAGAGACAAAGATCAAGAGCCTTGTACTTGAAGGAAGGTGATAAAAATACCCGGTTTTTCCACTTAACTGCTCTTAAGCATAGGGCGGCTAACAGGATATCCAGGTTATCTTGTAATAAAGGGATTTTAACGAAGGATAATGATATTAGAAAGGAAGCTCTGGATTATTTTGGTACCCTTCTGGGAGAAATGGATAACCTTGACGCCAGTAACCAAAATCTCATGTTGCAAGCTATTCCTCCTACCTTGACTGAGGAAGACAATAAACATCTATCCAAAATTCCTAATAATCAAGAAATCAAAAAGGTGGTGTTCTCTTTTCAAGGAGACAAGTCTCCTAGATCGGATGGTTTCCGTATGTTCTTTTTCCAATCTTTTTGGCATATTGTGGAGACTGATATTTGTAAAGGTGTTAAAGAATTCTTTGGCTCTAGAAGGCTTCTCAAAGAACTGAATGCTACCTTCATTGTCCTTATTCCGAAGATCCTTGGAGCTGATTCTCTTAATAAGTTTAGACCCATTAGTCTCTGCAACTCTGTTTACAAGATTTTGTCTAAGGTTCTTACCTCCAGACTGCTGGATATTCTTCCAAGAATTATCTCAGCCTAGTAGAATGGTTTTGTCCCCGATAGATAGATTCTAGATTCCATTATTTTAGTTCATGAAAATATTCATTCTCTAAAGGCGGCTAACAATCAGGGCTTCTTTCTGAAGTTAGATATGGAAAAAGCTTATGATAGAGTGAACTGGTAGTTTCTCTTAAGGATTATGAAAGTGTTTGGAATTGGAGAAAAAGTTACTCAGCTTTGCTCTCAATTGATGGAAACTCTCTCTTCTGATGTTAGTGTCAATGGATCCCCTTCTAGTTTTTTCAAAAGTACCAGAGGTCTTAGATAGGGGGATCCCATTTCCCCTATCTTGTTTACCATTTTAGCTGAAAGTTTGGGTAGATTCATCTTTAAAAATGTGGAAGAAGGCAATCTCAAAGGACTAAAACCTTCCTCTGCCAATTTTACCTATACCCATGAACAGTTTGTTGATGATTCAATTACTATGGAGGAAGCTACTATTAGGGAAGCTAAAAATATGAAGAACGTTTTGAATATTTATGAATTTGGTAAAAAAATTAATTGGGATAAGAGCTCTTTGTTCTTCGTCAATACCCCTATTCAAAGACAATTAAGGATTGAAAGAATTCTTGGTTGTAAAATTGATGAGCTTCCCTCTACTTATTTGGGGCTTCCCCTTTGTATCAACCCTATGGATAATTTTTGGATTAAGTTGGTTGACATATTCAACTCCAAACTAGCTGGTTGGAAAGGGGTTGTCCTTAGCCAAGCGGGCAAAGTTACTTTGCTCAAAGCTTCTCTCCAAAACCTGCCTATTTATGCCCTCAATTTGTTTAAAATTCCTAGAAAGTTTGCGGAAGCAATTGAAAGAATCCAAAAAAAGTTTCTTTGGTCAGGAGTGGAAGTCAAGAATAGAATTCCCCTTATTGCCTGGAATAAAATATGTTCTCCTAAGGCCTCTAGTGGGCTGGGTTTAAGGAATATTAGTTCTATGAACAATGCCTTATTAGCTAAAGAAATTTGGAGAATGAAAGGGGAGGAAAGAGAGTGGAATTTAATTTGGAGAAACAAATATCTTCACATGAAACCCTTTGAGGAATAATTCTTAGATAAGTCTTTTGTTATTGAAGGTTTTGCAATATGGAATGCAGTTCAATCAGCAAAAAGTTTGGCTGTTGCTGGTAGAATGTGGAATGTGGGAAATAGTAGAAGTATAAGATTTTGGGAAGATAGATGGATAATGGATAAACCTCTAGAGGAAATTCCAATCCTTTATGATTGGAAAGATTGGTTCAAAAGAAGGTTTGGGGGTCTAGTCAGAGATTACTGGAGAAATGGGAAATGGATTGATTTTAGCCAACAGAGTCCGGAGTTAAAGTTTCTCGAGGTTGTGCTTTCTTCTAAAATTCTTAGAGATAACAAAGAGGATAGTTTGATATGGAAGGAAACCTTGGATGGGAAGGATTATGTGTCCTCAGTCATGGTATCCAAAACAAAGTGGAAGAAACTCCTATTTGGGCTAAAGTTTGGAACAAAAGGTTAGTTCCTAAAGTTTATATTTTTTTTAGATCTTTATCCAAAACAAGGTATTAACTTTGGACAACCTTCAAAAGTGAGGATTTGTTTTTCCTAACAGGTGTTCTCTTTATTGCAGGGGAGAAGAGTTTGCTTGCCATATCCTCCATCAATGTACCTTCAGCCAAGAAATTTGGAAAATTATTTTAAGTAGGTGGAAGCTGAGTTGGGTCTTTTCGAACTCTCTTGGGGAATCTTGGCAGCAATGGCAATGCCCTAATTCCAACCCAAAGATAGTGGAGCTTTGGAAACTTATCTTCCTGAATGTTATCTAGAATATCTGGAAAGAGCGTAATAACAGGATCTTTAGGGATAAAAGTGCCATCCCTGAAGTGGTGGTGGATAAAATTTACAGGAGTATCTTTGAATGCATCAATGGTACTGATGATGGACCAGTTGCTAAAGAAGACTTCAATAATAGGTGGAACCTCACAACTACCAAACCTAGTAAGGAGAAGGGCAGAGAAGGTCTTGTTTGGTGTTTTCCATCTCAGGGATGGCTAAAGGCCAACTTTGATGGGGCTTCTAAGGGGAATCCGAGTAAAGCTGGTTGTGGGGGCATTGTCAGGAATTTTGCTGGAAGTTTCCTAGTGGTGGTTGCTGGCCCTTTGGGGAGTCAAACCAGTCATTTTGTTGAAGCCTCAGCTACATTGAACACTCTTATTATAGCTAAGGACCTAAATCACAATAAATTATGGCTTGAGGGAGACTCATTTATTATCATTGTTTGAAGGGGGAAACCAAGCCATCGTGGTCTATTGAAAACATTATTTTTAAAGCTAGGGAAATAATTGCTAGTTTTAAAGCTATTATCATTGAACATGTCTGTAGAGAGAAAAATATGGTGGTAGACTGTCTGGCGAACCTAGGCATTAACTCTGATTCTCAAATAATTTGGCATGGGGAAGATATTAATATGAGTATTAAAGAGCTCCTCAAAAAAGATAGATTTATGGGGAAAGAAGGACTGCATAATCATGATAGCTTATATGAGTAATTTATTCTTTGATGGAAAGGTTATGATTACCTGGAAAACTGACAGAATCCCAATCAAATATAATATCACTTCGCACACTTTGTGGGTCATCTTTTTTAAAATCTTGAGTGACAACGAGAAGAAATTTTTCATGAGTTTGCAGAAGAACAGAGGTGAAAGTCTGAAATTGAATATGGGAGGAGATTTAAGGAGGGAGGAACCAGACAACACATCTAGATGGAAGGACATGCCAAAAGTTTGGGCAAAGATGGAAAAAGGTTCCCTTACTAGTTTCATAGAGAAGCTAGTTGATTACGAAAAAGGTAGGATTAATCTCGTTGTCTCCAAAATCTTTGAAAATTGGTGTAATGGGTCATTTAAAATCTATGGTGTTAGGTTCAAATTGGATGCGGGCCTCGTCATGACTGTGATAGGTATGCCCCACTCTAGGCTTAATTTTTTTAGAGATCTCAAGGTTTCCAATAATGTGGTAAATTTTTTCCCGTGTAAGGAAAAGGAGAGGGCTAAAATTGGCAAAGCCACAGGGGGTTATTATGAAGCCTCCAACATCAAGAAAATCTGAGGCTGGGTTTTGAATGCCATAATGGAATATATAACTATTGAGGGTCGCTTTTCCAGGGCCCACACTTATCACTTTGTGTTATTAAATCACTTTAGACATGAGAAACAAGTATCCTTGCCCTACTATCTCTTCGGGTCCCTTCCTAGGTCTCTCAATAAACACAACAAGAATCCCTCGAATCCGGTACTCCATTGTGGGGTTTTGCTGCTCATTTATGAGCACTGTAAAATCCTTTCCATGTTGGAAAACAAGAGTTTATCCACTTCTCCAGGGAAAGGTAAGAGAATGCTGGAGGAAGGGGAACCTATCAAGGAGGAGGCTACCTCCAAGAAAAAAAGCAAGAGTGCCATTGGGATGAAATTCCATGAAGATAAGAATGACATAGATGAAATTGGAAAAGAGGGCAGTGAAATAGAAATAGACGAGTCAAAGGGTGAGGACAGCTGGAAAGATGAGGAAACTGGAGTAGAGCATGAAGAAGGTGAGAACGAGTCCGACAATGATAGCCCAATTCACAGTGTTAGCCCTAGCAATGACAACAACCAACCCATGGTGGATGTGGATGAGAAGGATAATGAGGAAAAAGATTTGAATTCTGAGAGGGAGAAGAACAAGGAACCTGAGAAGGATATGGCAAAGGATAGTTTGAGTGAGGAAAAGGAAAGCGCTGGAGAAGGGTTATTCTTGGATAACCTTAAAAAACTTACTGAGGCTAGATTTGGTTATGACAGATGGACTTATGAACTATTGAAGAACCTGGAGAAAAATGGGAAACAAATGGATGACAAAAGGAAGGAAGATGATAGGGATCAGAAGCGGTGGAAGAAGGAAATGGAGGAGAAAGTTAATAAACTGGTTGCTCAGATTAACTTGCTGGAAGAAGGGAAAGTGGCGATGAAAAACCTGTTGGGTATTATCCCAAATATCTTGTCTGCTGTCACTAAAAACCTTGAGGATATCTCAAAGGTCCTTGATAATTCCAATTCTCCCAAATTGGTGGTAGACCTTGACATGGATGAAGATGCTATCGAAATTGGAAGTGGTGAAGCTACTCCAGGTGGAGCTGGAAAGAGAACTAGAGCGAGTGTTAAGAAAGCTACTGTTGCGTTTGCTAAGGAGATCCCTAATCTTAGGGAAATTATCAAAGACCTATATGTGATTACCAATAACTTGGCTAATGCCTTGAAAAATATTAATTAGTTTCTTTTGTCGGGTCTGGCTGGATTTTGCTTGTTTTTTGGGGCTTTAGCTGATTTTCTCTAGTTATTTCACTGGCTTTTCTTGGGTTTTTTCCTCTTGGTTTCTTAATGCTTTTATCTTGTAAGGCTCTTTTGTAAAGGGTTTCGGAGTCCCTTCAAAAACTATTTTTACCTTAATAAAAAACATTTCAAAATCTCAAAATTTTAATTAAGAGGTTAGGTTTGGAAAACCCAAATTTTAATTTTTATTTTACCTCCTTTCAAACTTTTAAAATTAAGAGGTCATTTTCAGCCCTAATTTTAAGTTCAAATTTCTATCTTCTAGGGGATAATTTCAAATTTAATTTAAGAGGTTATTTTAACAAAGCCCTAATTCTAAATTTTAAATTCTTAGGAGATTGCATTGTTCTTTCAATCATTTTGCATTCAAATTTATAATTCCCTCCCTTAGTGCATGATTTTTACTACTATTAGTCCTACCTATAGTATCCACATTAAAAGAAGTTGTAGAATTAAGGCTTCCCACGGTTTAAATACCGAGGAAATGGAGCCTAATTTGGCTAGATTTTTCAATGAGGATATTGGTGCTTCTTCTAATCCTACAAATATTCCCGTTTATCCTCTTGATAATTCTCATAATGAGGAGGAATCACTAACCAAGGTATCCATTGATCAATTGGTGAAGATGGACAATCAATTTGACAATCTTCAACAATGGATGAGTCAAGAATACCCATAAAGTTAAGCTCTCCCATTGATTGAAGGATTAAAAAGAATGATTCAAAGTGATAAACATGGTGTTGATATCTTGCATGGTATTTCTCATATTGTTAATTCTAATATCATGCCTAATAAGAGTTGTGTTGAAAACCTAGGTTATACACAACCTCCTAATCAAGTTAATCATTCCATTCCTTTAACAACTCATATGACTAGTGTTCCTACCTTCACATCAAACATCATGACTACCTCTACATGAAATATTATACCTACAAATGTTAGTCATGGGAGCAATACCTCTTCTTTCATTCCTCCTACCATGAGTGTTCCCCTTGTTACCCAATAACATTCACCACCTATAAATGTTAGTCAAGGGGGAAACTTCTTCAATCACAATTCCTTCATCCCTCCTATGGGTGTCCCATGTGTTACCCAATCTTACCTACTTATCATAGTGTTCCACCTCCTTATTCTCAATCTTTTCCTTCATTCAACAATATTACTCCACCCTCTCAATCCAACATGTTTAATTTCAATACTTCTACTAAAGCTACAATCAATAGTCTAGCCCAAACAATATCTTCCTTACAATGACAAATAGCTTCTATGAATCGATCAAATTATAATGTGTGCACATTTGATGTAGCGAGCTCATTATCCAATGACATTGTTAGAGTTGTCCCTCCTAAATATGTATAATTCCCTCAATTGGAACTTTATGTAGTGCTTTTGCTCATGATCAAAGCTTGTTAGCAAAATTGTTTACTATAACATTAAGGGATAGAGCTTTGTGATGGTATTGTTATTTGCCTCCTTATTCTATTACTTCTTTTTAACAATTGGCTAATGCTTTCATTCAACAATTTCACAATAACACTGGTCCTAAAGTTACTTTGACTTATTTGATGCATTGTAAACAAGGAATTAACAAAAAAGTGGCTGATTTTATTGGTAGATATAAGCATTTGTATTCTCATATTTCTTTTCATGTGCCTGATCAAGATATTCTGAAGATTTTCATTGCTAATTTACAAAAATAAATTATGGATAAACTTCTCTTAACTGATTTTACTTCCTTTCTACAGTTGTGCACAATACTTCACAATTATCAATTGACTGAGTCAATTGGAGCAATCATCTTCTTTTATGGGTTTGAGTGATAAGGGTGATAGTGCTCAACAACTGTTTGTGAATTTTAAACCAAACAAAGGATTCATCAAATTCAATGACATCAACAACAACACTCAAGTAGCAGTCACTATAGGTGTGCCTCCTTCTTCTAAATTATTTAAAAGAGAAAAAGATTTTACTCCTTTGAATGAGTCTTTGCATAGCATTATGTCTCAGTTAATACAAAGGAATGTGTTAAAACATCCTCAAATCAAACTAATTGATCCATCTAAGACAACTTTACCTTACTTTCATGCTAAATCTTTATGTCAATATCATCATCAACCTGGTCATGATACTGAAAAGTCTTTTTCATTGAGAAGTAAGATTCAAGAACTGGTTGATAACAATACTATATCTGTGGTAGGTGTGAATGATAAAGGAAATAAATTTTTAGCTCCTCCTAATAAAAACCTTCAAATTTTCACTTATCCTTTACCATCCCATTCCACTAATGTGATTGAGACTGGTTATCTTGCCTTGTCTCCCAATGATGTGGCCCTTGAAACTAATAACATGGTGAACCTTGTAGATCAATAAGAACCTCCTAAGGATTTGTGCATAGCATTTGATCCTAGTGAGACCATTAAGGTACTCGATGGCCCATTATACATAAGTGCGAAAATTAAAGGTATACCCGCTAGAGGAGTGCTTATTGATCCTGCTTGCATGGTTAATATGATAATTGAAGAATTTATTTATACTTTGCAATTGCATCAAGTGATATATGATGATAGTGATGTGATAGCTAGAGTTTTTGATGGCTTCTCTTGTCCTGCTATTGGTTCTATAACACTTCCTATTGATGTTGGCACTAAATGCTTATATGTTTAATTTGCTATCATTCCTACATCCGATCAATTTTGTGTGAAGTTGGGACATCCTTGGCTCTCTTCCATGAAAGTGATCACTTCTGCTATTCACAAGTGTTTGAAATTACCTCATAATAATAAAATCATAATTGTTAATCATAGCATATTTCAACCTACCATGAGGCATGTGGATGTTTGTCTTGATTATTTTTGGTCCAAACAATTCCAACCTCTTCAACCTAGAAGTGATGCTCTCTTTAGATCATATCAAAACTGGAAAAATGAAATGATTTTGTCATTGAGTAAACCTAGAAATCCAATTCTTATCATTCCACTTGATGATCATATACTCCTTCTTGAGGATAAGATTATTCTTCCTCCTAAGGAACGAAATAATCTTCTTCCCAAAGAGACACCTATTACTTCTCCTAAAGAGAAGAGTATCCTTTCTCCTAAGAAAGTGATATTCTTCCTTATCCTATGGATGAGTCTACTCTTCCTCCTAAACATCAATCTATTCCTCCTAAGGATAGACCTATTGCTCCTCCTCATGATGGACCTAGTCTCCTTCCTACACCTCCCATTCCTCCTTTATATGGTGTGGTTCCTCCTCCTTCATATTATAGAGAGAAGAGACCAACCTACCCTATTGTCCAGCCTACAAGACCTTAACCTATTCATCCTTCCCTAAAAGAAGAGATGAATCTTATATCTGATGAACCTAAACCTCCTCAACATTTAGCCAAAACTAGATGAAAATGTTATGCGAGAGAACATCGATAGAGATGTCATGCTAGAGATCATGAAGTTCCTTCCCAAACCATTTCTTCTCCTAAAACAACAACAGTTGACATAATTCCATTTTCTCCTAAACAAGATGTTCAACCTAATTCTCCAAGACGCAAAAAGATTAAGAAAAATGATGGTTTTGTTGGTATTGTGTTGTCATTAATGTCAACTAGTATAGAAGGACAACCGGTATGGGAGTATTGTTGACATGAAGTCATTGATGTCAACTAAATATTGTAGGTCACTGGTAAAGAAGAGTATGTTATTTAGATGAATGACCATTGGAGTCACCGGTACACAAGTGGGTGTTTGACTTGTGTGGATGAAATGGATAGGTTACCAGTACAATCACTAGTACAAAAACAACAATATATGACTAAATAAACTACCAAAAATTATAGATAAATGACTAAATTTGATCATGTGATCACTGGTAGTTTATTGCCAGTCATAAATCAATTTGGTCATGTGACCACTAGTTGTTTTGATTGATCAATTTGGTCATCAATTTGGTCATTGGTTTGGTCATTTATTTGGTCATTCATTTAGTCATATATTTAGTCAATAATTTAGTCATTGATTGTTGTTATCTGGTCATTTATTTAGTCATGGTAGTTTAGTCATATATTTAGTCATTAATTTAGTCTTTAATTTAGTCATTGATTGTTGTTATAGTGATATATGAGCACCCAATAATAACAACAACATAAAAATACCAATTGCATAACTAAACAACTTATAAAAAGAAAGCAAGAAAAAAGAGCTCTATAATAATGAGCAGATACTCCAAATGTACATTGTATGCATTAGAAAAGACTTTGTATGAGTACATAATAATCACAAGTTATACATGAAAAAAAAATTTGCTCACAGTTTTCTAAATAGTGAAGAATGAACTATAATAGGTTTTTTAAGAGCTATTGCAATATGAGGGCAGTGATCATTTGTGTCTAAAGTCCCATATGACCACCATCTAATTGGTCTCAAGTGTCATTTCTATTAAAAAAATTGTTTGTCAATCAATCACCTAAGGTATACATACATCAACTCTTCAATGGTACTTCAAAGATTATAAATGTAGTTTGTTGGACGATCGACAACTTCCATGAATTTTGTGGCAATGGACCTTGCATATTCACATGAGCCTTCATAAATCTGCATAAAGAAAACAAAACAAACTATTCCTATTGCTATATATAACATATGAGAAATTCATACAAACTAATATCTTATTTGAATGATGAAACAAAAATCTGGTTTTTATAGTTCTTTTTTATATTTCCTAACTTGCACAAGATTTATAGAAAAATGGTATAAAACTAAAGTTGTTTCTAGAGAAATATATTCAAATACATTCTTGGTCATCACACTTTACTTGTTGTTTTTGTTTAAGAAATAAAATACAGAAAATAACTTCATTCTATAAATCATTTATTGTGTAGGAAAAAAATATATAGATACAAACCTTCATGTATATAAAAGAACATCAGTTAACCCTACATTAAGACATTTAATACCTGTTGATTTTGAAAGTTCTATTAAAACTTCATATAATAAACATGTATTTATTTTCCCGCATATATGGTTAAATAAATCAAAGATGTTGTAGCATACCAATCTGGAGATATATTGTGTAAATGTATAATGTTACAAATATATATATACATTTAATGCATGTAAATAAAATGTTGCTCCTAAAATTCAATAAACCTGTACTAAAACGGGTTATCTCACAATGAAAATATATCACAATAAATATATTCACCTCTCTCTCCCTCACAATATATACATATATATATATATATATATATATATATATATATATATAAATATATATATATATATATATATATATTTATATCTTATATTGCAAGTTGAAGCCTGAATTAAAGAAGGGGATGATTTAATAATACTTTTGCTTAAAAATAAAAATTTCAAGTTGTTACTGGCTTGGGGGTGGGGGAGCCAAAGACTCCACCCAACCCCATGGGGAGCGGTTGATACAGTGTGTTGTGACCCACTATGTGGGCCACAACCCACTATGAGGGCCGCTACATCTGACGGTTCACGGTGTAAAGTTCTGATGCCAATAGCTAACAAGATGAGAGTGGGGGGGGTGAATCATACAAACTTAATCTTCCATAAAATCAACATATTCAACCTTGATAACTTAAACTTCAACAATATAACCAAAAATTGCTAAACATGCTAACTCATAAACACATAATCATCATAACACATATAACACCAGATTTAACTTGGAAACCCAAATAGGGAAAAACCACTGTGTGATTGCAGACCCACTAAGAAATATACTCTTCTAGAGTATGCTCGGTTAAAAGCAAATCCTGTTAAAGATTACAAACACATTGCTAGATGTGACCCAGTTAAGGGATTTCCCTCAGATTTGTTAGGATCTTCACTTTGTTAGAAGTGACCTTGTCAAAGGATTTCAAACACTCATTTAGAATGTTACCTTTCTAGAGGGTTTACAAATAAGACTGTTAAGTCCACTCAGTTAAGAGATTTTCTATCACTTACAAAATAACAGTAATAAAAATATATTTGCAACTTCACATCTAAAATTCTAAAGCAGATTCTATTTGCTCAAAACAATCTTGTCATAGGACTTATCTTGTCCCTTTGTTGGGATCCCTACTCTGTTATTCAAATAGGTCTTCAAGCTTCTGTGCTTGGTAATCACTATGTAGCATCCTTGTGCTTAAACTTGCCCGCATACATTGTTTATCAACAATTCCTTATTTATAAACAATTTGCTAACCACTTAATCTCTTTGATCACATTTCCCATTATCAATATTAGCCATCAAATCTTCAAACTTGACTAGGTTCAATGTATCCTTCGATCTAAAAATGTTTTACCTTGCCTTGGAACTTGCATACCTTCCTAGGAACTTGTGCTAGGTTATTGTGGTTCAATCTGTGTTGTAGATCTTCCTCTTGCTTTTCTATTGCCGTAGATCCTTAAAAAACTTCATGCGCGACATATCAATTATTTATTCATCTCTAGCTCATCAGCATCCTTCATTAAATAATGATTTTATCCATCCAATGTGATCTGTCATAACTCGATTGCAACTCGGTAAATACTAAACTTTACTCAGTAGACATTCCGCCTTCATTAACCGATATTGATAACCTTAGGGTTTACCGACTAGGTTCTTTGCTCAGTGACATAGTATAGTATTAACCTTACAATCAACAACATATGTAGGATATCAAAACAATCTAAACAACATGATCTCATCATTGTCTAACTCAGTAATAGTTGCCCATTGAATAACTTATTTCTCCCCTTATTCATCACATTCTTTCTATGTCTTTTATCGATATCTTAATTCTCTTCAAATCAATCTTCTCAAGATATGGCAACATCATACTGAATCAGGAAATCAATTTCTTGACATCAATGACAAAATAATGTTATAAAGATAGTTATCATCCTTTTTCAGTTATATCAATAATCTCCAACAACCTTCTCAATATCCTTATTGAAATGCCAACAATCTCCTTTCTATTGAAATGCCAACAATCTCCACCTTTGGCATTGATGGTAAAACCAACTTTTAAATGGTAATACCAACTTGATATTCAAATTGATTCGGATTCAGATTGCTGTTAGACTTCTCCTATTATCTTTGAGCTGTTAAAATCTTATGAAGTCTTCTAGGCTTTCTCCCTCTTTCATTAGGCTTCTGATCTATTGTCTTGCATTTAGTCTTCTCACCTTAGCATTAGTCTTATGTTATCTTCTTCATTTAGGGCTTTACCATTTAGTTCTACCATTTAGTCTTCTCCCCCTTTGACAACAATGCCAAAAGGTAAAAGAACTAAATCATGATTTGCCTTGCTATGTATCATCTCAGTCTTGGTCAGAGCAACTCGTCTCTATTCACTATTTCCTGTATTTTGTTCCCTGATCACTTTCCTGCACATTTTAGAAAACCTCCTAAAGTGTGTAAATCAGCATCAATCCACACATAATTGACTGTAGATTCATCAAATTGATGCTTTCACCAAACTCTGTCAGTGAATAGAATATAGGGGTAGGACCCCTAGCTTGCTTCTGAGATACTCAAAAGTGTCCCTTGGCAGTGGCTTTGTGAAGATATCTACTATTTGCTCCTTTGAACTGATATATTCCAGCACAAATTTCTTCTCTTGAACTTCTTCTCTGAGATAATGATACTTGATAGAGATATGTTTTGTCTTAGAGTGCATTACCGGATTCTTTGAAATGTTAATGGAACTAGTATTATCACAGAATATAGTTACTAGCTCGGTAACTTTCTCATTTATACCTTCCTACAGTTGCTTGATCCATGCCATATTAGTGCAATTCAATGCTGCAACAACATACTCAGCTTCTGTTGTTGACTATGAAATACATCCTTGTTTCTTACTAAGCCAACTCACTAGTCTTTCTCCTAAAAAGAGAGCTCCACCACTTGTGCTTTTCCTGTCATCAATGTTGCTTGCCCAATCAACATTAGTATACACTTTTAAATCAAAATCATTTCTCTTTTCATATACTAGGCCATAATCTTCAGTGCCTCTCAGGTATCTAAAAATTCTCTTGATTGTTGTCATATGGGTTTCTTTGGGATTTGCAGAGAATCTTGCAACAATACCTACTGCATGTGCTATATCCGGTCTACTATGCACAACATATTGCAACTTTCCAATCATAGATTGGTAAAGTGTCTCATCAACAGATGCAGATTCATCATTCTTTGATAGTTTATAGTTGGTAGTCATAGGAGTACTTACAGGTTTAGAATCCTCCATTCCAAATTTCTTCAAGATTTCCTTTATGTACTTGGATTGAGTAATGAAAATCTCATCTTTTGTTTGCAATATTTGTAAACCTATAAAATACTTTATCTCACCAATTAATGACATCTCAAATTCTTTGCACATTTCATTTCCAAAGTTCTTGCATAAGGAGTCATTACCACAAAAAATAATATCATCAACAAATATGGTTGAGATCAGTATTCCATTGTCCTCATCATTCTTCATGTACATATTGTTGTTTTCACTTGTTCTTATAAAACCAATCTTGATCAAATAAGAGTGTACTCTTTCATACCATGCTCTAGGTGCTTGTTTTAGACCATATAAAGCTCTGTTTAATTTACATACCTGATCTTTACTCTTGTCTTCAACAATTCCTTCAGGCTATTCAATATAAACTTCTTCTTCTAGTATACCATTCAAAAATGTAGATTTAACATCCATTTGATATACCTTGAAATTTTTGAAAGCAGCATATGCCAACAATATTCTTACTCCCTCAAGTCTAGCCATAGGTGCAAAAGTATCATGATAAACTATTCCTTCTTCTTGAGCATAACGTTTGCAAACTAGTCTTGCTTTGTTCTGAATGACCTCACCTTTTTCATTTAGTTTGTTTCTAAAAATCCACTTTGTACCAATTATATTTTTGTCCTTTGATCTTGGGACTAGTGTCCATGTGTCATTCTTCTTGATTTGATCAATCTCTTCTTTCATAGCATTTACCCAATCTTCACTATTAAATGCCTCTTTTATTATTCTTGGTTCAAATTCAGATATCAGACATGTGTTCTGTCTCAGTTTGTTCCTTGTCATCACTGGATCATCCTTATCTCCTATAATCTGACTTGATGCATGATGTCTTCTGACATATTTGGCTAATATAGGCTCGGTAGGCTCTGTATGATCTTCTTCATCACTCGGTAATTGAACATTATCTTCATTTTCTTCAGCAACTTTCTCGGTAGGGTTTCTCGGTTGAACATAAAAAAATTCTTCATAATCTTCCAGTTCTTTGGAATTTCCTTCATCATTTCTTTCTGCAAATTCATCAATTTTCACATTTGCACTTTATACTATTTTGTTAGATGATTTGATCAAACATTTAAATGCTTTACTTCTAGAAGAATAACCAAGAAATGTTCCTTCTTCACTTTTCTGATCAAACTTTGCATTTCTGTCATCTTTGTGAACATAGCATCTACTTCCAAAGATTTTAAAATAACTTACATTAGGTTTCTTGTCATACCAGATTTCATATGGTGTCTTCATAGTTCCTTTCTTCAGTTGTACTTGGTTCAGGGTGTAAACTGTAGTGTTGATTGCTTCTCTCCAAAATGTTTGAGGTACCCTCTTTTCTATCATCAGGGTTTTGACACAATCTACAATTGATCTGTTTCTTCTCTCAGCTATCCCATTTTGCTGAGGTGTTCTCAGTGCAGACACTTGCCTTTGTATACCATGATCATTGCAGAATAAGTTAAATTTATCAGAAGTGAACTCTCCTCCTCTATCAGATCTAAGACATTTCAGTTGTCTTCCTATTTCATTTTCAACTCTTGCCTTGTACCATTTAAACATTTGAAAAGCTTTTGATTTTTCTTTTAAAAACATAACTGGCATCATCCTTGAGTAATCATCCACAAATAATATGAAGTATTTATCACCATAATAACTTTGAACTTTCATGGGACTACAAAGATCAGTGTGTACAAGATCTTAAATTCCTTTAGAAGTGTAGGACTTACTTGTAAAGCTTGATCTTGTCATCTTACCCATCTGGCATCCTCAGCACATAGCATTCTCAGGTTTTTCTAGACTCGGTAGACCTCTTACACGGTGCTTCTTACTTATATTGATCAGATTATCAAAATTTACATGACAAAACCTTTTATGCCATAACTAGGTATCATCTATCTTTGCGTAAAGACAGTTGTTCCAAGTTGAGTCAAGATGAAATGTATTACCTTTTGTTTGTGTCCTGGTAGCAGCCAGCTTTCCATGTTTGTCATGAAATTTGACACATCCCTTCTGGAATTATATTCGGTATCCTGTATTGTTTAGTTGTGCTACACTCCACAAATTGTATTTCAAACCTTCAACCCAGTATACATCATCACATTTAGCATTGTCAAGAAGTGTTATAGATCCTTTACCTTTCACCGGACATGGTGCATCATTACCAAATCTTACATAGCCTCCATCATAATCTTCTAATTTAATAAATTTGTGTTTATCACCTATCATGTGATGTGAGCATCCACTGTCTATGATCCAAGAATCATTATTATTTATGTGAGATATTAGGGATTTTTCTTCATACCTTTCTTCATCTGATCCATCTTTAATAGCCAAATAAACAACTTCCTTTGTATCAGTTTCATCAGATTTATCATCATTGGATTCCTCATCAGCTACTAGGCATGTCTTTTTGTCTCTCCTTCTGAAGTCTTGGTGTCCTCTGTATTGGTTGTCTTTCTTCCTGTTATCTTGGTATTCTCTCTTTTCACTAGATTCTTTGTCAGGGCAGTTAGAAGCCATATGTCCTATTTTATCACAATTGAAACATTTTAAAGGTAGCTTTCCTTTATACTTACCTTTTCCTCTTGGTAACCTTTTGGCTAATAATGCTTCAAACTCTTCTTTCTTTTTGATTTCCTCATACAGTTTGTGCACTTCTTCCATGTTCTTGCGAAATCTTTCACTTGATCCACTATGATTCCCTTCAGAGTACTTATTCTATCATTGTAATCATCAGATTCACCAATATGAAAAGAACGGAATGCAGATTCTACTTTATTTACCGAAGACCCACTATTATCAAAATTACTTAACTCAAATGCATGTATCTTACCAATAGTAGCATCCAAAGAAACTGGCATGTTAGGTACAGACCTTGGTTCTTTGATTTCAGAGACTCAAATGGCATAAGCAGGTAGAAGTGTTCTAAGCAGTTTACTTGTTACATCCTTTTCTTCAATAGTTCCTCCCGCTCCTTTAATTTGATTGATAGTCTCCTTTAACCTTGTACTGTATTGGGTTATGTTCTCACCTTCATTCATTCTCATGGATTCAAGTTGTCCTCTTAGACTATCTACTTTTTCTCTTTGAACATGTTCATCACCGCCATACACAGATATGAGCTTGGTCCACATTGCTTTTGCATCATTACAGCCTTCTAGATCATTAAACTCTGAGTCGGTCAATGCTGATGTTATTTCAATCATAGCTTGAATATGTTCTTGCTTTGCCTTTATCTCTTCCAAGGTCATCGAGTTGGTGCTTGGTGGTATGTAATCATTCTCCAAATAATATGTTGCATATTCTCCAATTCCTGATAAATGCAGCTTCATCCTTTTTTGCCATGTGGAGAAACTTGACTTGTTCAGCTTTGGTGCATCCCTTTTATACATCTTCAGATCTTTGCCTCAAGTACCTTTAAACTTTTCTTTCAGAGTCCAAAGCTCTGATACCAATTGTAAAGTTCTGATGCCAATAGCTAACAAGATGAGATGGGGGGGGGGGGGGTGGATCATACAAACTTAATCTTCCATAAAATCAATAGATTCAACCTCGGTAACTTAAACTTCAGCAATATAACCAAAAACTACTAAACATGCTAACTCATAAACACATAATCATCATAACACATATAACACTAGATTTAATGTGGAAACCCAAATAGGGAAAAACCACTGTGGGATTTTGGACCCACTAAGAAATATACTCTTCTAGAGTATGCTCGGTTAAAAGCAAATCTTGTTAAAGATTACAAACACATTGCTAGATGTGACCCGGTTAAGGGATTTCCCTCAGATCTGTTAGGATCTTCACTTTGTTAGAAGTGACCTTGTCAAAGGATTTCAAACACTCATTTAGAATGTTACCTTTCTAGAGGGTTTACAAATAAGACTGTTAAGTCCACTCGGTTAAGAGATTTTTGTCACTTACAAAATAATAGTAATAAAAATACATCTGCAACTTCACATCTAAAATGTTAAAGCAGATTCTATTTGCTCAGAATAATCTTGTCATAGGACTTATCTTGTCCCTCTATTGGGCTCCCTACTCTATTATTCAAATAGGTCTTCAAGCTTCTATGCTCGGTAATCACTATGTAGCATCCCTGCGCTTACACTTGCCCGCATACATTGTTTATTAACAATTCCTTATTTATAAACAATTTTCTAACCGCTTAATCTCCTTGATCATATTTCCCATGATCAATATTAGCCATGAGATCTTCAAACTTGACTAGGTTCAATGTATCCTTCGATCTGGAAATGTTTTACCTCACCTTGGAACTTGCATACCTTCCTAGGAACTTGTGCTAGGTTATTGTGGTTCAATCTGCACTGTAGATCTTCCTCCTGATTTTCTATTGCCATAGATCCTTAAAAAACTTCATGCACGGCATATCAATCATTTATTCATCTCCATTTTATCAGCATCCTTCATTAAATAATGATTTATCCATCCAATGTGATCTATCATAACTTAGTTGCAACTCGGTAAATACTAAACTTTACTTGGTAGACATTCTGCCTTCATTAACCAATATCAATAACCTTAGGGTTTACCGACGAGGTTCCTTAGGGTTTACCGACTAGGTTCTTTGCTCGGTGACATAATATAGTATTAACCTTACAATCAACAACATATGTAGGATATCAAAACAATCTAAACAACATGATCTCATCATTGTCTAACTCAGTAATAGTTGCCCATTGAATAATTTATTTCTCCCCTTATTCATCACATTCTTTCTGTGTCTTTTACTAACATCTTAATTCTCTTCAAATCAATCTTCTCAAGATATGGCAACATCATACTAAATCAGGAAATCAATTTCTTGACAGCAATGACAAAATAATGTTATAAAGATAGTTATCATCCTTTTTCAGTTATATCAATAATCTCCAACAACCTTCTCAATATCCTTATTGAAATGCCAACAATCTCCTTTCTATTGAAATGCCAACAATCTCCTTTCTATTGAAATGCCAACACACGGACCACTAGTGACGGGGGGCTTGTCTTCCCTCTGCCGCCACCCTTTTTCACCGCCACCATCATGCCTTCCCTCACGCCCTCCTCTCCTTCATGGGTGGAATAAACATCGCCGCTTGAGTTCAGGCTTTCTGCTGCCGACTGTGTGGTAAACACGACATCCATGGCTTCCCTCCCTACAATCGATAAGAATGAACCCTAATTCGAATTAGGGGAAAGGATATTAGAGTATGTGATGAAATGAAAAATCTCTTGAGATTAAAATGTGAGAAACCCTAAAAGGGTTAAACATAATATAACATTAAAATTTAGGGTTAGCTTACATGAAAAATAGAAGAGGGAATAGCTAGATAAGTTTCATGTATCATAAAATAAAAGGGTGGGAAAACCCTAAATAGAGTTTTAAAAAGGAATCTAATATTAAAAAGGGGTTTAAAATTTAAATTAAGTTATTGGGAGGGAAAAGTCTCATTTAGATAAATAAATTTTATAATGATTCAATGTGTTCTTTATTTAAGAGGGAACTTTATTTTTGGAAAATGATTATTTAAAATTTAGGGGAATATTATTATTTAAGTGTGGTTGTGTATTAAAAAGGGAGTTTAATTTTTAAGGGGTTAATTAATTGGTGGATGATTTATTTAAGTGATTTAATTTAAAATGGGAGTTTAGTGAAAGTTTATAAAGGGTGAATCACATGATTGATTAATAGTTTAATTATGAAGTAATTATTGATCTTGTCCTAAAGAAAAATTATCCTGACGATTTAATTATAGGAGTCTAGCCAATGAATAATATTATTAATATGGCCAAATAAAAGGGTTGAATATTAACAATTTTATTATTGTCAGTAATGTATAAATTATAATATTAAATTTAATTTATACATCCCTTAGTGAGATTTAGAAGATTAATGTGGATGATTAATAGATAAAACCTAAGGTTATTAGAGTTATTAATAAAACGTATAAACGTTAATCAATTGATTAAACCTATTTAGGGATGGTTTCTCTAGTTAATCCTAAAGGACTACCCCTATTGAGGTAGTTGCCAAATTAACCTAGGGGTGGGTTTTATCCTACTTGGTTACGTATGCTCATGATACCCCTCATTTGTAATTAATTTATCCAGTCACCATTTACGAATATTTCAATCTAGTTAGCGTTTGTGTTTCTCCGGGTGGAACTTAGTGGACACGTTCATCACAACTTTACGTAATCACTTGTTATTATGCCTTCAAAAAAAATGTGTTGTTGTGCTTTTGCCCAAAAAGTTTGGGCATGACAGGTTGTGATTTGTTAATATAGTTATTATACTTTGTAGCTAGAATCTAGTTGTGGTATTCAAATCTTATATGCGATTGATGTGTTATTGAACTCTATAAGTCTATTTAATAAAATTGGGATTTTGTCTTTAAAAATCTTCATCATGTCCTATTTCTACAATTTGTTTATATCAATCTTTCACCTCAAATTTGAGTCCTACATCCTAAAATTTTATCAAGATGGTATTAATTATGATCACCGTTAATGAACATGGTGTGCCATGTTATATTATTTTATTCTTGTTATATTTTTAATAGAATTAAAAAAATATAATATAATACATCTGCTAAAAAAATATTTTATTATTTATAAATAAAAAATAATATTTAAATAATAAATAATTTACAAACAAAAATATTAGGATCAATTTTTTATATCATTTCCACAAGTACCTTCTTGAAGAGAAGAGCCAAACAATTATCTAGTCATTTATTTAGAATGTCTCTATCATCTATCAAATTAGTCATCTATTTAGTCATTTTTATTTGTGTGATCCCACCCGATGACCAAATTAGTCATTTATTTAGTCATCCATTGCTTTTTGTAAAAAAAATTGTTAAAATTTGGTCTCGTGGCTAAAAGTTTTGGTCACGTAGGCATTTATTGGCCATATTTCTACTAGTGAGTCTATCATCGGTAAGGAAAGGATGTCAGCTGGTAAAGTATTGTGTTGACATGGAGAAGACCAATCAACCAAGTGAGTGGTTGTCAACTAGCAAGCTTATGACCAGTGTACAAGCAAGATGAGCAAGGTGCTTGAGCTGTTGTTTGTGATGAAGAGGTGGAATGCTACCTAAATCACATCAACACAAGAGAAGAAGGAAGTACAGGTCACTGGTATGCTATGTGGAGGAAGAACAGTAGGACTCCCACTAGATAGAGATGTAGTTACCATGTGGAGAGATGACTAACAATGAATGTGCCCACACTAGATCAGTGTGTGAGGATAAGGTGTGCTACCAGGACATAGAAGGAGAGTTAAATTGATGAGTTTGCCATCTTGGCAAACCAACAAAGAAGAGACCTGGTCAGGAGAAGATGAGGTCTATAGTTGCAATCATGAAGTTACCATTATGAAGATGATGTAATGTGTTTGCACAGGTGCAGAGTGTTGGAGGATGATGACATGTAGTCGTCTAGGTGATCATCGGTATCCAGCAGAGTGAACAGAATGAGCAGAAGTGAAAAGGCCTTCATTGATGAAGGTACACATGATGAGTTACTCATATTAGCTACTGAGGTCTGGAATGCTTGATGACCAGGAAAACATGATATACCGATAGGACCCAGAAGACATTGACAGGAAGGATAACTTGCAAGGTGATTTCTGTCCGTAGGGTTATTGAATCGGTATGTGTGTACCGATTATGTGTGTGTTTAGTGACTAAGTTTGAATCGACATAAGAAGTGTGCTAAGCTGGATATTGACAAAGGTTCCACATAGAGTCAAGGTGGCGAGCATGTATGTCAACGACGTTGTTACAAAGTTGGTCGATATTAATGGTAGACCCTGTAAATCATGGGATGTGTTGCAGAGGCATTGCAGTGGTGTGTGGATCAAGGAAGGTCAAACTGAGGTGATCGATGTAGAGTGTCCAGGTGTAAGATGAGATTGATGATGAAATCTATGAACCATTAATGGTGATTGATCTTGTGTCTTGCTGACTGACTATCTGTGTTTTCTAAACATAGCAAATTTGTTTTTGAAGGCACGTTAATGGCGGTGATGTGCAGATAGGTGTCTAGGAGATCAAATCAGATATGATCTAACTAGATTTGGTTTTCCTTGAGGTTAATGAGGAAACCCTGACTACTTGAGATTTAAATTGGCTTTTGGTAGTAAAATAGGATATAAATAAGGAAGCCAAAATCATTAAAGGGTGTTTCTGAAGGATAGAGTATTGTCATTGGATGAGAGAGTGTTGTTGCATGAAAAGATAAATCAGTCAAGTGCTCATCAAAGAGATAGAGAAGACACTGAGTGTGAGGGAGAACCAGGTTGAAGTGTTCAACCCGCAGCAGTGAGAAAACCAATAGGTGTAGAATACTGCAGAGCAGGCAAGCATACAACCGGTAGAGTGTAGTACCAATGAAGAGCATAAGAGAAGCAAAGAGAAGAGGTAACTAGAGGAGAGAAATGATAGAGAGAGAACCGACAGTGAACTGGACAAGAGATCCAGTAGAGAGATTTGCAGAAGTGTTACAAAATCCTTTTATAACAAGGCTATTAACTTGTAAATGATTATGTTTTGTATTCACTGAGTTGGACCTCGATGCAGGCATTTTAGCTCCTTGGGTTGGTGCCCTAAACACTATAATTAGATATTGATTCTGAGGCTGGATTGGAGCAGTAGTCTCCAACAAAATTTCTCACCAAGGTTTTTCCCATCTTAGGTTTTCCTCGTATATGTTGGTGTTATGTGATGTCCCCTTTATGTGTGAGTGCATTTGTGTTAGTCTCCCATCTAATTGGTAAGTCTGAATTCAATTAAATCTGTTAACCAGTATACTCACATAGGATAGGTAATGGTTATTGTTTGAGAACCACTAATTCACCCCCCTCTCAGTGGTACATTGTGTCTAACAAGTTCAAGTTACATTCCTATTAGAGCTCCTATTCTTATTAATCTTGATAAAGAAATAGGTGAAAATTTTGTTAATGATAAAATTATTGATCCTAATATTTCTGATGATGAATATGAATATGTTGATGTTGACATTGGTTTATTTGCAAAATTTCAAAAGCATTAATCCTAGCTCCTAGTAATGAACAAAGTGACATATCATTAGAGCATGGTCCTTGTTTGGAATTTGTGATAGCTCCATATACTGTGCTTGATGTGGATCCTCTTGCATCTTGTCCACCTTCCCAAAATAATGATCAACAAGATTGGGGGGAGGATGACCTGCTTTATTAGCTCCATTAGCACCGTAGATTATCTCTCTTTTCTCTCTTGCTTATTTGTGGCATTCTTCTATTTGTCTCCCTTCTATTTGTTGTCCCTAGTGTTGTCTAGAGGATGATGCAAAGCATTGAGATCTCTTTGGTCCCTTCCATGTTGACTCAAAAGACACATGTTGTTAGTCCCAACCGGTGATGAGAGGGGAGGGGTGAACCAACACTATACCAGTTTTACCAAATTTAACCTTAATCAAAGTTTCTATTCAAACTTAACACTTATCAGTATAAGCAACATTAATAAGAAACATGCACACATAAAATCAAATACATGTGGCTACCAAGATTTATCATGCAGAAACTGAAATAGGATAAAACCACAATGTGAGTAGAAACTCACAAAATCTGCACTCTTTTGGAGTACGCCTGGTGAGGAGCCATCCCTGTTAGGAGATTACAAAGACATTGTTAGCTCCCACCTTGTTAAGGGATTTTCTTTAAGGCCTGTTATAACTTTTACCCTATCAGAGGTAGCCTTGTTAAAGTAGGATCATCCATTAAGATGTCACCCGGTTAAGGGATTTTACAAAGGGACCTGTTAAAGTCCACCTAGTTAAGGGATTGGCTCTGAAGCATATTAGTTATCTACTCTTGAAGGTAAACCTCTTGAAGATCCTATCAACAAAATACACCTTTATAATTTCTACACTTAGTCCTTCAAAGTGTCCCTTAAAAATATAAAAAAATTGAAAAAAATTTGAAAAATACAAAAAATGAAAAAAAATCGCCACCTTTATGAAATCCTAGTAAATAACTATCATGTATGACACAAAAATAAAAATTGAAAAAATTGAAAAAAGTTTAGATAAAAAATAAATTCATCCAAAGGTGAAAACCACTTTGGTGGCACCCTCGGCAAGTACCATGGTGAAAACCATGTAACCAGTACCATATGTAGGGACTTTTCTCCTCCTTTCTTTAGGTTTCCTTCACTTTACACACACTCACAACCTATAATTTCATAAAAAAAAAATCCATCCCCATTGTGGCTTATCATTGTTCTACCTAGGGTCATTTCACATTCTATAATAACCTTTTGTCACCCTTTCTTCACCCATAATAATTAGGTCATATCTCTAACTGGGTGCATATCCTCAACTTGGTGATGAGATTGGATCCTTGGCATCGCATGTTATGAGTAACATCACTTTTTATACCTGCCTTCTTCCACCCACAATCCATAATAAAGTTTCATGAGCATCACCAATTCTTAATAAAGTTTTTGTTTTCTTCAGAATAAGAATTTGTTTCATGGAGTGAGACAGTTACAAATGAGATGTGAGCAAAATTTGTGCTTCAACAAAATCAATCTTTTGAGAATACTAACTCTTGGTACTGGTGATCATATTTTTTTATTATTAATGTTTTTCCTTTATCATGATACTATCAATATTGTGACCAAATCAAAAAATTTAAACATATGTGGAAAAAACAAAAAAAAATATGTATGGCATGCATATTTCATTATCTATCAGTTCTAGATCTTTTGTTTTCTTTGATTTTATCTTTTGGTGACATAGTTTCCTATGTTTCTCAAGGATGTCTAAGGATGAGAGTGGTTGGGATGGGGCATGTTCACCTAATTGCTTCTTTTGGATTTTTCTCTAGTAACACTATGGCTCATTTAGGGATATGGTGGCCTATGACCACTAAGGACGTAATGAGTTTGGTGTGAACATTTTCATTCTCTGTCTTATCTCCATGCAAATAGTATGCCAACTATCTAGGTCAAAAAAAAATTTGATGGTCACAATAATTTTCCATAATAAGCTCAATGATGATAAATTTACAAGAATCTCATCACCCTCATATCTTCTACCTTCCATCATTCCCTCCATCACCTCCTCTTTGGCCTTAATTTCATGTAGTCTTACATAATTTGACTCAGTATAATGACACATCAAAAATACTAGGGGCATGCATTGCATTAGCATGCATCTTGTATCATTGCATGTAAGGTATGCATATGTAAGCATATCATATAATGCACATCCTGCATCCACATAGGTTAGTACGTAATCATATCATAATATTCATCATCATCCATAAATATCACATATAGAAACATCATAAGTCAATACATACATATCCACATAATATCATTGTGCATCCATCATGATAGAACATATGTATTAAAATCATACATCATCATCTTGAATCATGTAGAATCTTTATCATATAGGATGATATCATAAATACACCTCATCATAAGCATCATAGAATAATAATTATATCACATAATACATAATGCATAATAAATGATATAATCA
The DNA here is from genome assembly GCF_030272615.1 of Cryptomeria japonica. Taxonomy (NCBI): domain Eukaryota; kingdom Viridiplantae; phylum Streptophyta; class Pinopsida; order Cupressales; family Cupressaceae; genus Cryptomeria; species Cryptomeria japonica. The sequence goes on from NC_081408.1 coordinate 470,849,944, forward strand.
TCATACGCATCTCCACACATAAATTATAACTACATCACATAAACATCATAAGAAGCATATAGAATCATTGAATCATATATAAAATCATGTAGAAACACATGCATATAATCTCTACAAGGAATAGATTTGATCTCATATATATAAAAAATAATGTATCATATACAATGATGTTGAAATCATAAATGGCTACTGAAAGCCCAAAATCAACCTAGGTGTTTATATATCATAATACAAACATTGATACAAAATCGATATTGAACAATGGTTATGATAAACTACTATCCTTAGAACTAGTCGATCTTGAAGGTCTTTGAGCCTCAGATTGTCTTGCTCCTCTTGATGGTGCCCTAGGTGGCCTCAAAACCCTACCATTGTATGCTTGTTGTCTTTGTGGCCTACCTAGTGACCTTTGTGAAGCTCCTTGTCATTTTCTCCATTGACACTATAACCTCATATAATTTCCACTAGTACACTCTCTCTTGTGAAGACCTAAACACAAATTCTATCCCTAAGCCATTGTATAATGATAACCCTCTATCTCACTAGTGTCTCTAACTAATACCTCAAGGGTACTATCTATGTAGCCTATGCATGTATCTATGCTTGTAGTGCTATGATATCCTAATCTTATGGCTCTCGACTATTTTTCCTCTCTCCTTGATCATCTCTTCCTCTCTAAGTAGTACCCAAACCATGTACTTGTGGTGGGATTGAACTGTGTTGTTCTTGTACATATATGGGTATCTACACTTGTACATGTGCATGTCGTTAAGTACCCTATGCTCCTCTATCCTATCCTCCCCTACCCATGGGCTACCTAAGTGTTTTCATCCCCTACCTCCATCCCCCTCATCATTCCCCTCTCCCCCATCTCCTCAGCCTCTCCACTAATGTCTCTTACTCCTCAATGGTTCCTCCCTGTCAATGTTGTCCTCAATCTTGGGAGCTGGCTCTCCTACTCTTGTCAGCCTAGGGAAAGGGTGTGCTCTAAAATAAGCCTCAAAATTGGGTGTCATCATTTCATCCATAATATCCCTCCATAAATCCTATTGTATTGGGACTAGTGCCCTAAACTTGGCCACTACAACCTCATGAGAAAGTGTAGGCACCAATCATGATACCTCAAGTTGGGTGCGTGCAAACTTGACTAACCAATAGGATACCCCTGAATCATACCAAATTGTCTAGATAACCTATGTGATCAATGGAACTCTATGATAAATGGGGTTTGTTTGATCAAACACCTAATATGCTAGTAATAAGGCAATGCCTTTGTATTCTCCTCTCACTCCTCATAGTTGAGGTATGGTCTCCATGTAACTATATTAATTTAATTTTTGACCTACCACCAATAATATATCTTCCCAAGCCATGGTTCAGAGATAATAATGTTATACATGTGCATATAAGTTGGCCAACACTACGAAACCTATAACATACTAGTCTCATTGCTGCAATGTGCTCATAAGCCCAAACCTATAATAATGTGATTCTGACTAACAAGCCACATCCTCCCAAATGAACAAACACTTATAAATCATGATATAAATGAGGTAGAAAGAAGAGTTCCCATGAAAAATAAGTCCCTTGCATCACCATCACTTCCAAATGTCGTGCCCACCCATATGACATCCCATGTGTCATCCTGTCTAGGCATATGTTCTCACTAATAACCCCTCCCAAAACTACTAGTATCACTTCTTTAGAGTATGTCATCTCATCCTAGCTAACATGGCTCCCTCTGATCTCCAAGTCACCATCATGACACACAGTGTAGAGCATCTACATCTCCATAGATAGGAAGGCATTGAATCTAATAGACATCCTCTAGGGTCATAGACATGTCTCCCATTGGTGATGGAAAAAACTGGTCTCACTATACCACTACTTGAACAACGTAGACAACAATCCTAGATTTACCTGAATCTCAAGCATAAATGTCATGTATCATAGTCCCACTAATCCTATAATCGCATGGTCATCATCGGTCAATTATGGTCATAATCTCTTTGTGTGAGGGATCTATTCTCTGAATCCAAAGGTGCTAAATCAGCCTACAATTGCATCAACATCGACTTTATCTTATCAAGCTTTATTAGTTTACCCTATATAACAACTTTATCAGCTTTATCAACTTCATAAGTTGCTACTCAACTTATCCTATTGGGGCAATAGTCAAATTCTATCAATTTGACTAGTAATTGTACTTTCCATAGTTGTCTATAACATATGTAGTGTCCCTATCCCCTAGCTTTCTCTTTGACTAAAAACATGCAAATATCTATCACATAGGCATTCAGAAACCAAAAACGCACTTTTACTTAGCATATGCACAACAAAAACCATAAAAATGTTGTAATTGACTACATACATGCCAAGAAACCCTACATACATTAGGAAAACATATACATAGTTTTACACCGTGTATACACACAAAGGACCATAGACATGCTAAGACCTAGAATAAACACATTTTCATGCCATTAACATAATTTTACCTAATATAAACACACTTTTATCATTTTCCTATTCTTATGTATTTTTGGCTACCTAGCATTTCTACCCTATTTATGATGCAATAAATGCACAACACAAGCAAACTGAAGTTGCACTTATTGGCTCTGCATACTCCTCTGACCACTCATGTTGCCACACTCACTCGAATCTATGGAATCATTATGACATCATCCTAGTACTATGTGCTCCTTCTCTTCTCTACTCTACACCTTGATCTTTAAATGTGATGGATGCAAATGAGGAGATGCTTCCCCCAAGATCTTATTTGTAGAGTTGCAACCCTAATTGCTTGTGGTCATCCTTCCTGATCCATGTGATGCCTCGTGACTTATTCTTGGTCTATTTTTTCATCTGTTTAACCTTGTCTTTATCTTTTTCTTGTCAACTATATCCTCTCTCTTGTCAAGAGATTGTCTGACCTCTACTTCTACCAATTCACCCAATCTCTTAAGGGAGCATACCACCTTTGTACTAGGGAAAAATATATATATGTATATATATATATACATATGTATATATGTATATATGTATATATACATATGTATATATATACATATATACATATGTATATATATACATATATACATATGTATATATATACATATATACATATGTATATATATACATATATACATATGTATATTTATATATATGTATATATATATATATATGTATATATGTATATATGTATATATATATATATATATATATATTAATGATCATTCAGTTTATAAATAATACCAAAAGAGGTATCTGTGTAGTATCAGCTATATATACTCACTGTGCAAAATATCAACAAAGATATTTACATTGCATCCCAAAATAAAATAAAAGGGCATTAAAAATTATAGATACGAATTTCAGCAATAACTACACAAAAAACAACAGTAGGAACAACATATTAGTCTTTCATAGGAACTGCAGTTCTCCATTGATGAAGGTCAAATTATAGTTGACTTTAACCCAAGCAGTCCACCGTGACTATCCCTCCTTCCACACAAGGATTCTGTCATCATGAATGTGGTCAAGGTACGGATATAATACCATATGAGGAATTGGTATATCTCTTAGTTGTTCTCTTTCCTCTACCTTGATGGTTTATATTTAGTTAATTATCTTCTTTTCTTCTATTAATTAAATCAATTTTTATTTGTTTAATTAATTCACTAAACCTCTTCTAAGCCATTTTTATCCTAATTTAAATTAATATTTAAGTATTTTATGTATTTGATTTATGTGGTCATCCTTTTATTAATTAAATAAATTTTTTAATTTATTTAATTAATTCATTTAGCATTTTCCCCTCATTTATCTTAACCACTCCCTTTATTTTATTATTTCCTCTATCTACCTGTACCATCCTAAAATTGTACCCCTTGCAATTTTGACAGTATTTGGGTCTTTGCCTTAGTGTTTATGCCACTTGGCTTGATTGAAGACATGATTATGCTCATACGCATCACAAACACCAAAAACTTTGACTTTGCACTTATCCTGCACCTTGATCCTAGCCTAAAGTAGGGTAGGACTAAGGTGTGGCACCAAGGTCCTCCCTAAAAGGGGCCCAATTTAAACCCATTTTTCTCATTTCAAATTTGAGCGATATTTTCACCTTTGTGTCAGCTCATGTCGGAAAAATAGTCAATTAAATCGGTAGGTGGGTATATAAAGAGCATTTCCCCTCTCATTTAAACATCATGAAAAATCAAGAAGCATTCAAGCACACAAGAGATCAAGCAATCAAACATTCAAGAGAAATTGAGTATTTTCAGTCTTCCTTCAATCTTTGGAGCAATAATAAAGTCAAGAATTAAGCATTGAGGTGGAGATCAACATCCTATTTCATGAGACCCTAATTCCATGTGGAGACAACTAAAACTTCATAAGGATGTATAATCATTTCATTTTCAGTCATAATTTAGCATCTCCCTCAAAAGGAGAACATTTCCTTTTAGTCATTTAAATTAAATTTATCCCAATTTCATGGTTAATTCCAAAATTGGGGTTTGACCAAAGGCAAGCCCCTATTCCTAACCTATTTCCCTTTCTTTCTGTGTGCAGGAAACAAGTGTGCAACTATACTTCTGGAAATAATCTTTAGACACAGAAATGGAAAAACGGTTTTCCATGCGCAAAAAAATTGGAGGACCAAGAGGCAGCACCATGGTCTTTGCTTTTTCAAGGCATTTTCATAGGGTAGATCCAAATCAGTGTATATTACTCAGATCTAGGTGCATGACAAAATCTCGAACATGTAGCTCAATATTTTCTCAGTTTTGTCTTCATTTTCAGCACTTAACCCTAAATTAGCATTTCAACTTACAAAAGAGGGAGAAACTCATCATAATCTATCAATCCACTTAGTATTTAGTTCTTATTTGATCTATGATTGAATCTAGTGGATTCCTCCCCTCTTTTGAATATAAAGGAAATCTTCCCCAAAGCGAAAATTGATTTGGTGATTTCTCCTTCTATGTTGCAAATTGCCAAATCGATTTTTTCCCCTTTACATTTTGGTGAACCTGACTTGAAACACCTTTAATTATGATTTTTGTTTTTAGATATGAGTATAACTGCAATTTAAAATTCAAATTTTTATTTATAAGTTTGATTTCCTTCCAAATTTAAAAAATTTAGAGGTTAATTTCATTAAAACCCTAATTTTCATTTTCAAAATTGAGCTTGTAAATTGCAGAATTTAGGTTAAGTGTTTCAAATTTGAGTGTTATTCAATTTCAAAATTCAAATTTTCACTTGCAAGTCAAATTTGATATTTAATTTTTATAATTAAGTGGTTAATTGCAGAAACCCTAATTTTAAAAATTTTAAAAATTGAGCTTGTGGGTTGTTTAAATTTTGAATTTCCCTCTTCAAATTTTAAAATTAAGTGGTTAATTAAAACCCTAATTTTTAAATTTAAAATTAATTTTGTGCATTTCCCAATTTTCCAATTTTCAAAATTTCAACATTGGCTCTAATTCTAAATTCAAATTTCAAAATTAAGAGGCTCTCTATACAAAAACCTAATTTTAAATTTAATTTATTGTGAATCATTTCAAATTTAAATTTAAAAATTATGTGGTTAATTACAAGAGCCCTAATTTTTAAATTCAACATTTCATTCAATTTTAAAATCAAGTGGTTCTTTTTACAAAGCCCTAATTTTAAATTTTCCTTTAGATCACTTTCAGTTCAAATTTTTAAAATTAAGAGGTTATTGTTAGCCCTAATTTTAAATTTAAATTCTTATCTCATACTGGGTAATTTTAATTTTAAATTAAGAGGTTATTTTTACATAATCCTAATTTTAAAATTCAAATTCCCAAGGGATTGCATATTTTCAATCAATTTGATCATTTAATTGGGTAATCATTTTTTCTAGAATTTTACATTATTAAATTATTTTGCAACTTAAATTCAAATTTTAAATATTCCAATTTCCCTCCCTTAGTGCATGAGTTTTACTACTATTAGTCCAACATATAGTATCCTTGTGAAAAGCAGTTGTACAATTAAGGCTTCCCAAGGTTTACTTACTGAGGAGATGAAGCCTAATTTGGATCTTTTTTCATGAGGATATTGGTGGTTCTTCTAATCCTACAAATGTCCCCATTTATCCTCATTCTTTACATAATTCTCATGATGTGGAGGAACCACTAACTATGGTTTCCATTGACCAATTGGAGAAGATTGAAAATCAATTTGAAAATCTTCAATAGTGGATGAGTCAACAATACCTGGAAAGTGAAGCTCTCCCATTGATTGAAGGATTAAAAAGAATAGTTCAAAGTGATAAACTTGATGTTGATATCAAGAATGGTTTTGCTCATATTGTTGATTCTAATATTAAGCTCATGAAGAGTTTTGTTTAAGCCCTATGTTATACACAACCTCCTAGTTAAGTTAATCATCCCATTCCTTTGACTACTCCTATGGCTAGTGTTCCCACATTTACATCAAACATCACAACTACCTCTACACATAATGACATATCTATGAATGCTATTCAAGGGGGAAACTCCTCTCCTTTCATTACTCCTACCATGAGTCTTCCATTTACTACCCAATCCTCTCCCATACCTATGAATGTTAGTCAATGGGCAACTCCTCTTCTTTCATTCCTCCTACCATGAATCTTCCATTTGTTACCCAATCCTCTCCCATACCTACCTATCACAATGTTCCACCTCCTTATTCTCAACCCCCACCTTCCTATAAAAATATCCCTTCTTATTCTCAACCCCTTCCTTCATTCAAAAATGTTACCCCTCCTTCTCAATCCAACATGTCTAATTTCAATCCTTCTACCGAAGCTACAATCAATAGTCCAACCCAAAAAATGTCTTCCTTGCAACAACAAATAGCTTCTTTAAATCAATCTAAGTATAATATGCCCACATTTGATGTAGCAAGCCCATTATCCAATGACATTATCTGAGTTGTCCCTCCTAAACATGTGGAAGTCCCTCAATTGGAGCTTTATAATGGAAAAGGTTTCTAGAAGCATAAATTGTTGGCTAAATTGTTTACTAGTGTTGGCAAAAGATATTGTACCGGTAGAGATTTGTGCATGAGAAATGTTTTTTGGTTGTCATTGATGGCAACTCAGCTCAGAAATTCTATCCGATATATGTAGATCTGTTCTACCAGAATTTTGATATTCATTTATGCTTAAGTCTGGAAGGTGGAATACAGTATGAGACAAAGTATAAGTACATTGTGCAAATCTCCATTTTGGTTACATAGTTTTGGTCACAGTAAAAGAGGTAGTTGATTGGATGTTAGAAGCAACTTATTTCACAATCATAGTCTTTGGTATTGATTCTCATGGAAGATTGAAGATTCAGTATCTGGTAATTCAGGAAGAACATAGTTATTTTGGTGTAAAGTGTTGTGTGGAATCTTTGGGATGATTTTGATGATTGGTTTTAAGTTCAATGTGGTTGATCCAATATGTGTGAAGGTCATTATAAAAAAAATTATCTGCACATGGATTTGTAATCAGATTGAGCTGACTTGTTGTTACACATTTCATGTTGCGTTTTATGCGATTTCTTTTGAGCTGACATGGAAATTGATTCAATTTATTGATGTCGATATATAAGACTGATTCATTTGAGCATTTTGGTGTGTGGTTTGATGATATGTGAGTGTGAAAATATTGTGTGAGTGATTGAAAGTTTTGGTATATAATAGAGCAACAAAATAGAGAAGACAGACAAAACAGTGGCAAAAGACTAATTGTGCTCAACTAGAACTACTTTTTGGCATTTGGAGATGCTACTATTCAGTTCAGAATTCTTGTTATCATTTGTAGTCACTTGTAAGGTAGAGAGCCTTCCTCTAGGTTGTAGCCCTCTTTTGTAATTGAGCAGTGAGCTCTAGGTAGTGTGTCTGAATGCATGTGCATTCCACTCTTGTAATATTATTATACTCTTGATCACATTATTATAATATTGTGGGTTCCAATCTCACCATGGTTTTTCCCTTTTTGGGGTTCCACATAAAAATTCTAGTGTTATGGTTTTGTGCTTGTTTGCATTCAGTTTTTGCACTTTACTTTTATTCATTTGTATTTGGTGGTTAAAGAATCAGTTTAAGGAAGTTGTTAACTGCAGAACACTGATTCAACCCCCCCCCCCCTCCTTAATGTTCATTGATTCCAACAATTGGAATCAGAGCTTAGTTCCTCTGAGGAAGCCTAATAGCATGAGGAAGATCCAGGAGATTGAATCAATGGACTTCGGTTTTGAGAAGAAACTTATTGTGGCACTTGAAGACCTATATGTAGCAAGGAAAGAAGAAATTAATCTGAGAAGAAATAATAGTGATGCTGAAAATTTCATTGAGTCATTGAAAGATCAAGTGAACACTTCCAGAGAAAAGAGAAAGGAGTTGATGGACAAACTCAAGGAGAAACAAGAGCAAAGCATTGATGATCAAGTTCTAAAAGACAAGACTAATGAATGTGAGTAAACTACTAGAGATAATGTAGTCCTGAAGAATGATATGCAATCCATTGTGATGAAGATGAAAAAGGAGATTGAAGACAGGAAGAAGAATGAAGAAAGTCTTAATCATTCATTGAAGAATAGATCTGATAAAGTTTGCAGATTGAATCATGAAAATGATCTGCTGAAGCTTGAACTGATACAATCAAAGAATATTGAGAAAAGATCTTGAGAGACAGATAATAATTTTGAGAGATGAATTTACCACTACTAATGAGTACAAAGAAAAGCTCAATGCTGGCTCAACTAGGCTAGATGAAATGCTACAAAGTCAAAAGAGTAAAGGTGACATGGGAGGACTTGGATTTGAGAAAGGAGAAAGCTCTGGATTTGGTAAAGGCAATCATCAGAAGAACAAGATATTAGGATAACCAGAGTGTTGGCATTGCACACTCTAATTGTATTTAAATGTGATTGAAGGTTTTGTCATCGATGGCAACCTTGCAATCTTATGGCACTAGCAGGCACCGACACCGAAAGACTCTACACCGACAGATAGTTCACTGGCAACGACAATAATGTTTACCGACATCTCAACCGACATGATTTTGATTATTATATTTTGTATTTAATTGTAATATATTTTTGTAATCCAACATGGCATGTTGTAATTAGACTCATATATAAGTATGAGATCTTGTAGATCAATTTTGTGAGATATGCATGATAGAGAAAAGATATGATGGATATTTAGAGTGAATGTTAAGGCAGATTTTGTAGAAGGGTTTATGGTTATTGTATGAGCTTAAATTGATACTGAACCTAACATAGCAGATGCTATTTTGTAGCAGTACATTATATTGGATTTTAATAATCCATTTTGTAAGTTAGTGAGACTTCCTTTTGTAATTGAGCAGTGAACTCTAGGCAGTTGGCCTTCCTGCATGTGCAGGCTCCTCTTGTAAGTAATATCCATTCATTGGCCAATGAGTGAATATTGTGGGTCACAAATCCCACCGAGGTTTTTCCCACACCGGGTTTCCTCGTTAAACATCTTGTGTTATGGTGTGCTTTCTATGTTGTCTTTATTGTTCTTATTTACTGCATAATTTCTTGTTTACCGGTATATTATTTTGGAATGCAAAATACTTAATAAGGTCAAAAATTCTATTAACCGGTTAGATACTGATTCACCCCCCCCCCCTCTCAGTATCTTTGGGACTATCACCAATCCTAACAATTGGTATCAGAGCTTGGTCCTCTATTTTCAAAAGTCTAATAGCTTGAGGAAGATTCTGACACCGGTACAGATGTAAAAATTGAGAAAGCAATTGGAAATAGCTCTTGCAGACTTTGATGTAGAAAATTTGAAGAATATCAAACTTGAAGATGATCTAAAGACTGCACAAGAATTCATTCAAGGACTTCAGGAAAATCTCACTATTGCTAGAAACAAAAGAAGATAACTTCATGAGAAGATACAGAATGATGATGATGAAAAGGAAACTCTTAATGAGCTTGTAAGCAAGATAAGGCAAGAAAACATGACCTTGAGGAATGAAATGCAAGACATGACTATGAGATTTTGTAAAGACATTGAAGATAGAAAGAAGAATGAAGATGACTTGACTAGGAGACTCAATGATGCTAGAAATGAAAATCTAAGACTTAGCTATGAAAATGATATGTTAAAGACAAATCTGATTCACATGGAACATGATAAAATTGAACTTATGAGACATAAGGAATTTTTGGAAAATGAGTTGGCTACTGCAAATCAACATAAAGAGAAATTCAAGAAAAGTTCAGAAGAACTTGATGATATGTTGAAAAGTCAGAAACCAAATGGAGACACTAATGGACTTGGATCTGAAGTTGGTGAAAGCTCTGGTACTGCAAACAATCATGATGATAGCAAACCGACAAGACAACCTAATGCCTACAACTTTAATGGGAAATGCTTTAACTGTAACAAGTATGGTCATAGAGAAAATCAATGTAGATCTAGAAACTATAAGAACACTAATGCACCCACCGGTCAATGTTCCAAATGCAACAAAATTGGTCATAATTCAGAAAATTGCAGAATGAATGTAAGATGTTATGTTTGTGGAAGATTTGGACACTTATCTAATCAATGCAGAACACAAACCGACATAGGATATGGAAAGGCTATTTAGGAAAACAATGTGACTTGTTATGCTTGTAACAAGATTGGACATATTGCAAAATTTTGTAGAAGTAAGACTTCACCAACAAATACTAAAGGACCCAGTTTGAAAGGCAAAGAGAAGGTTGATGAGGTAAAGCAAGAATTTTAAAGACAATAGATTAGAAAGAGAGATTAGAATGTTGATGAGACTATTCCTTCACCGGTAGAACAGAGTATTACTCCATTGATAGGAGATTCTTCATCTAACTAAAAAGAAACCTTTTGGGGTTATTACAACAAATTGAAAATCATGCAAGTTTACCCTCAGTTTATGGTGAGAAGATGAACTTCTTCTTTACCGGTAGATGTGTTAAGTTTCACTTAACCGACAGACATTTATTGTGGTTGTTGAAGGAAAAGACATTATAAATTAGTATTTTTCCCTTTTTCATTCACCGAGCATTCAAACCTTCAAAGAGCGTGAAAAACCTAAGCGAAGGAATCCATAGCAAGAAGTGAAGCAAGTTCTTTCAAGCATCCAAACCTATCAGGCAGATTAAGGTATTTATCAATGGCTTCCTCCTCTGCTCCAGAATTCATTGCAAACCCTAATGTTATATAAGTAATTAAATGCCCTACTAGGCCCGTTTTCAAGATTATCCCTGAAGTAGCGAAATAGGATGATACCCTAGGTGATTTTTCAAAAATACCTAGAGGATTTGCATGTACAGAAGACCCTATAATATACATACATTGCCACATTAAGGAATTAGGTTATGAGGAAATAATGAAAATGTACAAAAATATTATCTGTGATGAAAGTGGAATTGTGAAACCTGAACATAAGGTTATTGAGACCGTAGGTTTTGTGGAAATCCTTGACATACTAGAATTTCCTAAGGAAGTTGTAAGGATTGTTCTTAGCAGAGTTCATGGTGAATTCTTTTGGGTAGACTCTATTCATAAAATCACTAGAGAAGCAATTAGGGCAGTGACTGGCTTACCCTCCACCAATAGAAGGTCAGATAAAACTAAGAAGGTTCCTAATAACACAATGATGACTTTAATAGGTGCAACATATGACATCAGATCCCTGAGAGTTAATGATGTAAAGGATGAGAATGTTAGATTCATTAGCATGATATTAGGATACAAAACCACACATGCTAATTGACTGAACTCAGTTTCTAGCCTATGTATTAAAAGTGCATATGATATCATCAACAGTGATGCTAAGATAGATATATGTGAATGGTTGAAAGATGAGTTGATTGACAATTTGAAGAAGATAAAAGGAGATAAGAAAGTTACTTTCTATTTTGGTAATCTTCTTGTATGCTTAATGCTATATCTTACAAAAGAGGTTCCCAGTATAGGCAAGAAAGACTTTGGTTATGACATACTGATAGGAAAACAACTGTTAGATATATTCACCGGCATGGGGACATATAAGGATAACAATATTACTGAATACTTCCAAGCATTTAAAGAAAAAATGAAAACAAGAGAAAGGTTACCACAAAGCATTGTAGACAAGTATCAAAAGAAAATTTTCTTTGTGATTAAGAAAGATGAGATCTGGATGGAGGTAGTTCTTCCTAGAACTATTTTGGTGACATAAATAGGATATGAGGCTGATGTGAACATAATTGAAACATATGCCAAATCCCTACTTGAAGCCCCTAGAGAACTAGAAGAAAAGGTTTTTGGTAGTGCAAAAACAATAGAGAGCGTTGTGCAGACACTTAAACAAATGAAGAGAAGAGAAAAATACATAAGGAGTGCATCTAAGCAAGTTAAAGAAATAAAGGAAAACATAATGAATATCACTAGTATCAAGGAAAGTGATCTGGAAGGATTACAACTGAAGGCTCATCTCTCACCGGTTGGTACATCCTCTGATAGTGAAATTCCTACTGAGTTTAGAAGAGTTGATAGGAAGAGAAAACCCTCACCGGTTCCCTCTCCTCCTCCCAAGAAAACTAGGACAACAAGACAGAAACAACAAGCAGTGAGGCCACCAGCTAAATCTGATACATTTACCAATGAGGAGAAGGAAAGTGTTGAAAATAGCATCATCTTACACCTTGATATTTATAAGAAAGTTTTAATAGAGGTTGTAGATGATTTTCCTAGTGATCTATATAGGCAATTAGATGCTAAAAGGTTAGCTATTATGGAGTTAGACAAGAAAATAAAGATTGAGAAGCTGCTAGCTGTACATCTAATAAAATCAGTTGAGGAAATTGATGAATTGATTAGTGAAGCTAATAGAACAATCTTTTCAAGTGGACACTGGCATGTAAGTCTAATGGCTAGCAGGGTTAATGAAATCTCAGAAGAGACAACAGACAAATGAGATATTTTCTTTGTTGAGAAAGAGAAACAAGAAGAACTGAATAGACCTAAAACATTCAAGGTATACCAAAAGGATCGAGACAATGGAAAAGGAAAGGTAGGTGGACTACCTAATATAAAAGTGATAGATAATCTACCACAACCTTCTATTACTCCACCGGCTACTGAGAATGTGGAAACATCACATGAGGACACAAACCCTGAGTCTGAAATCTTGTATACTATGAACATAGATACTTAGGAGGTAAATATTGTAGTTGATAAGGAAAGAACTAAGGAAAAGAAAAATGATGTTCTACTAAGCAACCGGCTGATAATGTTGAGATTGGATCATAGGGAGGACACATTGAGATTGGGGTTAGTGAAATGGTTACTGACAAGACTATCAATGCAAGCACTGAAAAACCAACAAAGTCTGGGATACCAGTTGCTAAGAATACATAGAAACCAATTGAGATACTGGTAGTGGACAATGCAGAGGCACTAACAGAGAAACCGACAGTGGATAACATTGACAAACAATCAGAAAAACTAGCTGACAACATTGTGAAACAAGCAGAGAAATAGGATGAGAAATAGGTACACATAGAGATAGTGCCATCGACATCTACTGAGAAGCCTAAAATTTTTATAATATAAATATAGACACAAACTGACCCTCCAGAGGTAGAGGCAAGCAAAGTGATTGCTCCCACCGAAAGCACTAAAATTGTTAAGGTAATTGAACAGTCATCCAGTACTTCTATGATAGAATTCAGACCAACAAATGTGACTGAAGTACTCTTAGATTCTATTAATAAAATTACAGATTGTAATGCATTGTCTTATAAGGCTATAGATGACACAATTCCTATTCTTAAGTTGATTGTACCCAAGTGTAATATAGATAATAAGGATTCTTTGAGTCGGTTAGACACATTGTCTAAATACATAACTGACAATATACTGACAGTGGACCAAATAAATGAAGAGACATTTAAGGAGGAAATGGACAAGGAAAAAGAGAAATTATTTGGAGAAACAATAAAGAAGTGCATGAAATATATTGATACCCTCTTATCGGCACTGAACAAAACAATTACGGAGTTCAAGGAACTATACAGAGACACTTGTAAGACAAATGTTTTGATAGTGGATATTGATAAGAAAATCAGCAAAGTGCAAAAGGAGATTAATGACATAGCTGATAATATCATTCACTCATCTGAACCAATATCAGTTATTGAGCAAGAAATTGTTGGATTTGAAGAGAAACTTGAGAAGTTAGAAAAGAAAAAGGAAAGGTTAAAGGGCAAAGAAAAAGAGCTTAAATGAAGATTCAGTCCAAAACTGGATAACCTCATCTCTCTATGGAAAGAGATCTCCAAGGCACTTATTCAAGGGAAGAAGACATCAGAAGAGAAAATGCATCATCTCACCAGTACTATTTAGAGAATAGAAGTAGCATTGAAGAATAGCAATAGGTTTACTTAGAGTTTGAACTTGGTCTTAGCAGACTTATTCCAGATTGTAACCAACCGGTTACATGGTTCTAGCTGAAAACTGCACTCATTTGATAGATTTTTGACAACCTTTGTCATTGATGTCAAAGGGGGAGTAGTAGAACTGAGAAAAATGACTTGCAGAAGAGATCATATGCTCAGGGGGAGCACATGGTTTTGGTAAGATTTTTTGCCTTCAATTTTGGGGACACTTTTTGGATTTTTCTCATGAGTGTTGTCATCAACGCCAAAGGGGGAGATTGTTGGAATTGCACACTCTAATGGTAGTTAAAGGTGATTGAAGGTGTTTTCATTGATGGAAACCTTGCAATCTTATGGCACCGGTAGACACCGGCACCGACAGACTCTACACTGACAGATAGTTCACTGGCACCGACAATAATGTTTATCAACATCTCAGCAGATGGGATTTTGAATATTATATTTTGTAGTTAATTGTAATATCTTTTTGCAAGATGACATGGCATGTTGTAATAAGACTCATATATAAGTATGAGATCTTGTAGATCAATTTTGTGAGATATACATGATAGAGAAACGATATGATGGATATGTAGAGCGAATTTTTAGGCAAATTTTGTAGAAGGGTTTATGGTTATTGTATGAGCTTAAGCTGGTACTGAACGTGGCATAGAAGATGCTATTTTGTAGAAGTACATTGTAGTGGATTTTTATAATCCATTTTGTAAGTCAGTGAGACTTCCTTTTGTAATTGAGCAGTGAGCTCTAGGCAGTTGGTCTTCCTGCATGTGCAGGCTCCTCTTGTAAGTAATATCCATTCATTGGCCAGTGAGTGAATATTGTGGGTTACAAATCCCACCGAGTTTTTTCCCACACCAAGTTTCCTCATTAAACATCTTGTGTTATGGTGTTCTTTCTATGTTGTCTTTACTATTTTGATTAACTGCATTAATTCTTGTTTACCGATATATTGTTTTGGAATGCAAAATACTTAAAAAGGCCAGAAATTTTGTTAATCGATTAGATACTGATTCACCCCCCCTCTTAGTATCTTTGGGACTATCATCAATCCTAACATAGAGGACAACTAAGAGGGGGGGGTGAATCAATTGTGAATAAATTATATAAATTAATCCACTTTATAACCTTTAACCGGAGCATATAAACATTAAGTACCAGAATAGCAGAAACAGATACCGGTAAACAATACAACTTAACAATTACACAGATAACCAATACAAAGTAATCATACCACATAACACCATGATTTGTACATGGAAAACCCAGAAAGGGAAAAACCATGGTGGGAAGCCTACCCATAGTTAGATGATACTTTTGCAGAAAGTGTGATATAATGAGGGGCCTGCACATGTAGGAAGACACACTGCCTAGAGTGTACTACTCATTACAAAAGAGTCTCATTGACTATAAAGAGGTTATAACGACCTCAAGATAATTGGACAATAATCCAGAAGAATGAACTTCCAAAGATAGCATCTACCATGCTTGATTACAGTCCTGGTTAAGCTCAATATGGGAGGCCTTTGACCTCTTCCTTAAACCCAATTCAATCCTCAATTATCAACCAAAACTCCTTCGCACATGATATTACATTTCCATTCCATACCATGCCATGATCTACAATGAGATCTTACATCAATTTATACTAACCCTAAGGCCTAAACCAATTAGGTCGGCCATCTAAAAGATATAACAATAAGATCATTACATACATCCCTATTACAATGATATGCCATGTTGGCTTTAGACCAAAACATCATTAACCAATCCATAAATAATCCCGATAACATGTAGAGAACACATTAACATGATACCGGTCCATAACCTAGATAGGCACAAGACCTAATCTGGGTCCACCATGCCAAAACAATGTCTTCAATTAGTCGAGGCATGATTAAAGAGAATCTTCAACATCCTAAAATCTATCTAGAAGTCACACCAACACCACTTATGCATCCTGTCAAAGATTCTCAATAAAATATTTGTCGGTAAAACCTTAAACCTATGTTGGTATGGGTTTACAAGAGTGTATGATAACATCCAATCACCAAGTCAATACCAACTAACCAAAACATGTTCTAGGAACATGTCACACAAAAAATAAAACATACTCCATTGATCCAAATATGTCGAAAGTGTCCAACAGATAGTCCCTTTTGCCAGTAGCACTAGATCTTCTGTCGGTAACCAAAACCTATTTTTTGGTAAACAACCATAAAATGTAGTGTTGACATCAATGAAAAAACATCAATACAACACATAATCAATTCCTCAAAATTCCAACAATCTCCCCTTTTGGCATTGATGGCAACACTAGATGTTAAACACATCTAAGTACCAAGAAATGCCAATCAAGTCTCCCCCTATGAAAGACAACCAACAATCTCATGTATCTAGCTCTGAATATCAATAACTCCCCCCTATGAATAATATCTCTGTAAAGTTCTGAATTTATTTTTCACATCACTATCACTCCCCATTTGACATCAATGCCAGAGATCTGACAAAATATCAAACCAATAATATAAGCCTTTGAATCTCAAAGATGACTACTCCCCCTGAGTAGTAGTGTAGTACCCCTACACTAGTCAGCTTTGTAAAACTAGGTTTGACCTTGTTTGACTTTTTATGTGGCATTCTTGAATGGTTGAATTACCATGAGGTAATTTTGTAGTCAGATATTATGATTATTGTGCGTACCTGTTAATGTGCTTTCACATCTATTCTTATGTAAGTTTAATTGTCCTCCTGATTCTTGTTATTAATCTCGAGCTAAAATCTTCATTATATTGTGTGGGAGAAAAAGCGAGACCAGGTTATCATGCCCTAATCCTACCTTTTGACACACATTACAGAATACAAAAGAGCCTAGAGGTATCACACAATTGGATACTTCTTTTTGTGAAAGAGAGAGCCATGGGCTACCTATTAGGATTTATATTCCTTTGTTGTATTTGAAAGGTAAGATTATGCAAGTTCAATTCCTAACCCTAAAATGCAAGTATGAGCTAACAACAAGATTGCAGAATTGAACTTAAACAATGGAAAGCTGTAAACACAAGGATAAAACAAGAATACAGATGCGTACCCAGAGTCAAAATTTGACTAAAAATGTTCGGGACGGGGGCGCGGGCGCCACTGTCCTGATTCTGTCCCGGAACTGCACCCGAAACTGCTGTTTTGCACTCTGGGAAACTGTCTGAAATGCTGTCTGTCAGGAGGACCAGGGGGCCCAGCGCCTCTTTCCCAGAGACCAGGGTGCCTAGCACCCCTATCCTGGCAGGACCAGGGTGCCCCACGCCCCTATCCTGGTATTCTGCTCTACAATTTGGTGGGGGGTGCTGTCTCGACCTGCTTTTTCCGGATCTGCAACCTGCGGCATCGTCCGAGTCTCGAAACCTGCACTGGTATTTGAAAAAGGTGTTTGGGTGGCTATATAGGGTTTTGCCTTAGTCAAACCCCCACTTCGATGATTTCCACCTCCACGAATAGCCAAGTTGTATTGTAAAAGTAATGTGTGTGCAGACCTTGTGTGTGTGCAAGATCTAAAATGCAAGTAAGCAAACTAGAGCAACCTAGAAAGTAAACCCTAATTGCTTGTCAATGATAATGTAAATGCTCTAAATCAAGATGCAAAGTGATCTAAAGCATGGATAAATGATATATTGAAGCTTATGCAAAGACATGAAAACAACATGAAATCATACCCAACCCCCAAGGGAGGGGTACAAGCCAATCTTCAGTCGGTAATCTCCTATTGTTCTTCAATGTCTTCCAAGCCCTAAATGAATGAATGGATTTGATAAATGCTTGATAGAGGGATGTTGAAAGTTATTGAAGTCTTCAAAGATCTGCTCTTTCGCTGCATATGAGGTTCCTGAAAACAAAATTCCGATCCCCTCAAATGAAGAAAGAGAGCTCTTATGTATGAAACCCTAGGTCACAATTTCATCTTTTGGCTGACCTAGAGATTGAATATCCCACCAACTTCTTGGGGTTAAGCTTTATTTTATGATTGGATCGTGCTCCTAAAATTTTGGGAAAAATGTCCGGGACCGTGTGCACTCTGGGCGCCATGGTCCCGGCAACTTTTCACCAAATTTTTAGGGCCGTCAGATATGATGATTTTAGAGAGAATCCCGAAGTTACAAGTGATTTCGAGATGTTTTGACCCCCAAAATCAAGCCCCCAAGTTCAAAATAGGACTTAATTAGGGTTTTTGATTAGATGATGTATTGGAGGAATAACATGAAAAGGGGCACACTTTAATGAAAGGGCCCAACTTTATGATGTGAAGGATGATGAAATAGGACCTTAGACCTAATTAATTTGATTAATTAAGTGCTAAAGGGGAAATGCAATGCAAAATGCAAACCGCGCCAAGGCGGGTGCTAAACTAGGTGTGAAATTGTACTGCTTTAGCAAGTGCGTACAATTTACGACGCTACTTTTAGCCCCCACTTTAGCGGTCATATGAGTACTACGTGCATATGCAAGCTAAAGTATAGAAAGTAAACATCATTTGAAAAAGGATATATCCATAAGTTGTCGGACGAAGCCCCCAGTGGTATCTGCAGTACACAGTTAGGAACCGCACCCTACAAAACACACGTTAGATCACAAAATCACCTAATGCTTACTAAGGAAGGTGATGAAATTTGTGAGTAGCTATGTGCCCCCCCCTATTTTGACTTGCTTATTAGGGAGGTGAAACAGGGTAGCATGTTTACTTACGACAAATTGTGTAAGAGAGTATTGATGAGGGGTGTTCATTAAAAAGGCTTCATCAGAGAACTTTTTGGAACATCCCGAGAGTAGGGGAATGAAAATACGATTCCTACACAACAAACGGTTCGAAAATTGCATCTCCCAAACTCAAGTTATGATGAAATGAGTGATAGAGGAAAATTAGGGTTTTGAAAGTAAATGTAAAAGAATGAAAGTATATACATTGAAAGTGACATTTGCATTTGTCACTTTTTTGATTTCTAAATATTGTCTATTGCAGCGGAGCCCACATAGCCATCATCATGCCTTCATGATGACCGGAGCGTCCCACAAGGATTGAGATCCTACGACAGGCCGTGATCGACGACGAGCCACTGGACGAGGTGAGTTGACTAAATGTTGACTTTTGATTTTCTGCATTTGACTTTCTGTGCTCGTTTGCGGGCCCTGGAATCTGATCATGGGTCCCACACAGGGCGCCATGGTCCCTGTGGGGTGCCATGGTCCCCTCAGAGCACCATGGTCCCTGATAGGGCACCATGGTCCCTAACAGGGCACCATGGTCCCAATCAGGACTTGGCGAGAGATACCAGGGTTAGCATACAATGTTCGACAGTTTGCATGAATGATTTTGATGATTGAGTACTGATTACAGTTATGTTTTTGTGTTGTAGGGTCTCCCATATATGAGAGAGCATACGGCGGGGCAGATTCTTCGCAGTTTGCAAGATCAGATTCCCCGGTTGACTCAGGCAGAGAGAGACACATTGTCGATTGTGGGTTTATGGTCTATGATTCTTATGCCGACCATTCGATTTCATCCCATGATGCTGATGGCACTCATGGAGCGATGGGATCCTGACACATGCACATTCCAGCTTCCAGTAGGGGAGATGATGGTGACACTTGAGGATGTGTACCACATTCTTCACCTACCAATCAGAGGAGCTACCGTGACATATGTGACTGATCGATCAGTAGAGGATCATCAGAGGGAGCAGGTATATTACATAGGGAGAGTCATGCTGAGTGAGACAAGAGGTCATATCATGGTCAGCTGGCTCTTACATCCTACAGGAGAGGTGCCCCTCATGAGACATCTCATGATAGCCATCATTGCACTAGCCGTCTGCCCTAATGGGCGAGGTACGCACATGCATGGGGGTCTCACATGGTACATCAGGGCTATGGAGAGACATAGGAGAGTATATGCCTAGGGTCGGAGTATGCTTGCACATCTCTATCACGACCTCGAGGAGTATGTTTTTGGATAGGGTTGCAGTTTGATGACATGCACACTTCTGCAGGTGTGGATATTTGAGCACTTTACATGCACCAGGCCTATCAGCTATCCGATGAGTGTGGCTAGCGAGCGACCTAGGGTATTTGCTTATCCACTTACCAACGAGTGGAGATTTGGAGATCTATTGTATTGGAGAGTGACATTTGATAGATTGACAGCTGAGGTGACTGTGTGGAGACCATATCTGCGGATGCACAGATGGGATGGGATGGAGAGACAGTTAGCATACTTACAGAGGAACTACCTACT
Organism: Cryptomeria japonica; assembly: GCF_030272615.1. Taxonomy (NCBI): domain Eukaryota; kingdom Viridiplantae; phylum Streptophyta; class Pinopsida; order Cupressales; family Cupressaceae; genus Cryptomeria; species Cryptomeria japonica. Next base: position 470,870,686 of record NC_081408.1, read on the forward strand.
GAGAGGGTGATATCCACACATCATAGTCCCATTCTACTTTGACCAAGTACGGAGGCAGTTTGGGCTAGAGCAGTGTGTTCCAGCCGATGTGCCCATCTACACTCGACACTCATGAGTCCTTCCCAGACCCAGAGTAGTAGCGAGACCTATGATAGATGATATCGAGATCACAGATATAGAGGGGTCCGACCAGGATGTGGTCACTGATTATGCTGCAGATCCCGGGGCATAGCGCAGGTATCTCTCATGGTTTATGAGATCATACCCAGGGCCTATCTTTCCACCAGATCATCCGACAGGCCATCCAGGCCCATGGAGACATGGAGACCGAGATGAGGATCAGGGATCTAGGTCAGAGGAGGGAGAGGGTCATGAGGAGGTAGGAGATCTTGATCCACCCATAGAGGATCAGCCTAGTGCCGAGGAGGAGGAGGATGATGACATAGATATAGATGAGGAGAATGAGGATGCAGGTAAGGATGCGGATGAGGATGAGGATGAGGATAGAGATGATGAGGAGGGGTCAGATGCCGCTCCCCACCATTTAGGAGATGATACTATAGCCTTGGATCTTCCTCTTATTCCCCAAAAGGGGGAACATGAGGCGATACGGAGACCTGTTTCTAGTACGGGCCAGCCTACACCCATTGTGCATAGATTATTCGAGCGTGGGGAGCCTAGTAGTTCCCAGTCACAGATGCTACCATATCACGATCCCTACTGGCGTGAGGGAGATCCAGGTATAGTAGGTTTATATTGATTGATTGATATTTTGATGATATAAAATGGTACTAATACATGATCTGTTCTACTGCTACAGCTAATGTGCGGGAGTGGCGTTCTCTGATCCAGCAAGCAGTGACAGATATCTCCACGACGGCGCAGATCCCTAGTTCCTCACAGGTTGCTTATAGACCTCAAGGGAATGCGGGTCGGCATGATGATTTGTTTTCCCCATTTCGAGTACAGGTAGAGATATGGAGGGAGAGAGAGCGAGCTCTATCAGAGGACCTTCAGCGGGCACAGCATGATCTAGCAGCAGCTCAGGCCAAGGCTACCTTGTATCGCGCAATCCTTATGGATAGGGATCGTAGGAGTTCCTCTCGGAGCCATTCATGATCTATATCACGGTATACCCCTATGGGTCCACCTACACGGCCAGATCAGGAGGGAGCTTCTAGTCATCACTCTCCAGCCACCAGCCCTAGGGATAGGAGATGATCTTATGATGTAGGGTAGGTCACATTTTGGATGTGTAGTGACCTACCTTTGTATATTGATTCACACACACACACACACACACACACACACACACACACACACACATATATATATACATGCTTCTTTGTCTCAAACGTATTATCTTTAATGTCTAAAAAACAATGTGTATTTTGATTAAAGTTAATACATTTGGTAGATGTACATGTATGTTCTGAATTTTATTTCCATGTGATTGATTTCTCAATGCTCCATGATTAAATTGATACATGTGTGACTTAATTAAAATATTTAATCAAGTACTACATTGATGATAGGGAAGAAAAATATGTGTTAAGCCTAAGAATCATATAACTAATGTGATTTAATTTGAATTAAACACAACATGACACGATTCAACTTAACACATAAAGATATTGTATAATATGTTGACATAATGAAAAATGCAAATCTTTTGCAATTTACATAAAATGAATTCAAGACAAACCATAAAGTAAAGAAACATGCTTGTCAGGAATGAAGCAATATAGATTAAACAGAACATCATTTAATTCCATTTGCTCTAACAAAGATATGCTAACATATTATCCAATTTTGAAGAAGTGAGAAAGGAAATAGATGAATGATAAGAAATGAGGAATTAAGCGTAGTATCTACGCAAGTGCATAGCATTTATAGGGTCTTTAAGAGACGTACCGTCTACACCCGCTATTTTGTAAGCACCTGATCCATAATCTTCAATAAAAATGTATGGTCCAAGCCAATTAGGACTAAATTTTCCCTTTTCTTCAGGTAAGGCATTCACATTGCGCTGATTCTCATAGAGCACTAAGTCACCCACTGAGAAGGAATGTTGAATAACCTTATCATTATAGCTTCCTTGTAGAGTTTTGTGATACGCTTGAATATGCTCAAGAGCATTTATACGCTGTTCATCAAGAATCTCAAGCTATTGAAGTCTTTGTTCTTTATAAGAGTCATCATCTACTATACCTCTGAGAGAAACTCTGAGTGACGGAATCTCTAATTCTAAAGGCATAATAGCATCAGCACCATAAACAAGATTATAAGGTGTAGTTCCGGTAGCAATTTGTATGCTCATTCGGTAGGCCCAAAGAGCATAGATTAGCTAAGTACTCCAATCCTTACCATGCTTATTCACAGTTTTACGAAGAATTTGTTCAATTATCTTATTGGATGATTCGGCTTGACCATTTGATTGAGGATAGTATGGTGTAGAAAATTGATGTTTTATATGATACTTCTCAAGGAATTTTTTCACATCCTTGTTCTTAAATGATGTCCCATTATCAGAGATTATAGTGGAAGGTATCCCAAATCGAGAAATAATGTTTTCTAGAAGAAATCGACAAATCACTTCAATAGTAGTAGAGCGAAGGGGAATGGCTTCTACCCACTTTGTAAAGTAATCTGTTGCGGTTATAATGAAAGTATGTCCTTGAGATGAAGGAGGGGAGATTTTACCAATAAGATCCAGCCCCCATGTAGAGAAAGGCCAAGAAGGTACATGAGAATGAAGTTCTTGGGCAGGAGCATGAATCAAATTGTTGTGTTGTTGACATTGATGACATTTTTTAACAAATGAAAAAGAATCCTGCTGCATAGTTTGCCAATAATATCCCATGCGAAGCAATCTTTGAAGCAAGGATTTGCCTCCAAAATGCCCCCCACAGGCACCTAAATGTGCCTCTTCAAGAGCAATAGGGATTTCTGATTTATTAAGGCAACGAAGGAGAAGACCGTTATAACCCCTTCGATATAGAATATTAGAAAGAATGATATATCTAGCGGACAACTTGCGAACTCTAGCCCTAGTGTTCCTATTAGCGGAATCAGGAAAGGTACCATCAGTCAAGTATCTTACGATATGCGAATACCATTCATCTGAATCTATAAAGTCACAACATGTCACCAAGCTAGAATCATCTACAATAGCTGGAGAAATAAGGTTGTGAATAACAAATTTAAGATCAACCATAGGGTCCTCTAAAGATACCAAAGAAGCCACACATGCCATTGCGTCCGCATGTCGATTATCTTTTCGAGGGACAGGTTCCATGGTGTAAGAATCAAATTTTTGTAACAAAGAGATAGCAAGGTCTTTATATTGTGATAATTTGTCTTGTTTCGCTTGATATATTCCTGTTACTTGTCTTATAATCAATTGAGAATCTCCAAAAATATGTATGTGTTTTATATTCAGAGCTAAGGCTGCCTTTATTCCTGCTATAAGAGCCTCATACTCAGTAATGTTATTGGTACATAGGAAATTGAGACGATAAGATAAGGGAATAGACTTCTTTGTGGGAGAAATCAGAACAACACCTGCCCTCGATCCTGTACGACACTTAGAGCCATCAAAGTATAACTCCCAAGTTTTATCTTTCTCTGTACAAAGGATGAAGTCGTCAGGAAAAGACTCAGAGTTAGGGAAGGAGAAAGGTGAAGGGGCCTCAGCTAGGTGATCAGTCAACGTTGCCCTTTAATTGCTCTTTGTGAAACAAATTTAAGGTCAAATTCAGTTAACATCATAACCCACTTAGCTAGGCGTCCTGATAAATCAGTTTTAGAGAAAAGATGCTTCAAAGGATCAAACTTTACCATGACGTGGACTTCTAAATTTAAGAGATAATGTCTCAATTTCTGAGTCGCAAACACCAAGGCCAAGCATTGTCTTTCTATCGCAGAATATCGGGTCTCGTAATCGAGTAAGGTACGACTTATATAATAAACCAGACACTCCTTACCATCTGTATCATGTTGTGCCAATAATGTTGCAAGAGCATGAGTGGAAGCAGCTATATAAAGAAGGAAGGGTTGAGAAGGTTCGACCGGTCGAAGGATAGGAGGATTAGCCAGATACACTTTTAAATCTTCAAATGCTTGCTGACAATCTTCATTCCATTGAAAAGTGATATTCTTTTTGAGAAGTTGAGTAAAAGGAAAAGTACGATCCGCAAGTTGAGATACAAACCTACGAATAGCTTGAATCTTTCCTTGTAAGCTTTTGAGTTGAGACACATTTCTAGGAGGTGGCATGTTGACAATAGCATCTATTTTCTTAGTATCCACCTCAATCCCACGATGCAAAACTATGAATCCTAATAGTTTTCCACTATCCACACCAAAAACACATTTTCGGGGATTCAAGCGCATGTGATATTTATGAATTCTTTCAAAGATTTGACGAAGGATTTTAATATGATCTATGCGGAGAATGGATTTGGCCAAAATATCATCAACATAATCTTCTAAAATCTTATGCATGTAATCATGAAAGATAAGGGTCATCGCTCGTTGATAAGTTGCACCGGCATTTTTAAGTCCAAAAGGCATCATTATCCAACAAAACGTACCCCAAGGAGTGGTGAAAGCAGTTTTGAATTGATCTAAGGGTTAATGCAAATTTGATTGTATCCTGAAAAACCATCCATGAAGGATAATAAGGCATGTCCTGCCGTAGAATCAACTATCATGTCAATGTTTGGAAGAGGGAAATCATCTTTTAAAGAAGCCTTATTTAAATCTTAGAAATTGGTACACATTCTTATTTTATTATCTGGTTTAGCCACAGCGACAATATTTGAAATCCACAGGGAATAATCAATAGGGCGGATAAATCCAGCCTCCAATAATTTTTCAATCTCAGCCTTAACAAGCAAAGCCACCTTAGGATTCATTTTTCGAATCTTTTGTTTCACGAGCTTAGCATCAGGAACTAAGACAATGTTATGAGTAAAAATCTTAGGATCTATACCAGGCATGTCAGAGTATGTCCAAGCAAAGATCTCGGGGAATTCATGCAATAAATCTTCATATTGTTTTTGTTCCTCTTCATCCAAACATTTTCCAATTTTAATAACTCTTTCTTCATTGCAAGGATCCATCTTAACATTAGTGGTGTCACTTATGAGAAGATTACTTTGTTGAGGAGTATCCTTTAACTGAGGGAATTCTTTCACAATCTCATCATTATCACTCTCTTTTCCAAAATAGGCTTCAGTGTTCAAACAATAAGGGAGTCCCCTATTGTGATGATAACGAGGAAGAGTATCATATGCTCCTAAAAACTCAGCTAAAGCATCATCGGTAGGGAAAACATCAAAAGCACAAGCACACGAAGGATCCTCATCAATGTACTTAGGGTGTTGCATTGATAGAGATGTAGAAATAGCATTAACACTAATACATGGTCTCTTAGAAGCTTTAGTATGCTTGCAGGGATTATAGCCAAGTCCAAAGGCATAATTGTGAAGATTATTCTCTAGAGGAACTTTTATCCCTTGTTCGTGAGCACCACAACCATTTCCATGATACCCATGCTTAGCAAAAATGCAAAAACCACGACCATAACGATCAGCCATTTCAGAAAGAGAAGGCAGTTTTTCATAAGACAAAGAATCAAACTCTTCAGAATTAGAGGTGTGAGGAGAAGAAGTTTGAGAAGCGGCCACAAAATTATTACTCATAGGCTCAGGTAATGTTGATTGATTTTTAGCTTCTTCCTTCTTTTCAACTTTAAGCTCTCTAGAAGGAACCTTATATTCACCTACAAAGGTGGGATTAAAATCGAGGGATCCCCAATCGTCGTCTGCGAGAACCTTCTCAGGTCAAAGTCCTTCTTATGTGTAGTTTCAAGTCGAGAAGAGTCTTCTTCAGGAGCTCCAGACTCATCCAAATAATTTTGATCATCAGAGAGCGAGGATTCATCGATAGGTATCTTGTTTAAAGAGTCATCACTAGATGAGGACGGCTTAGAAGAACCCCCTTTGGAAGTAGATGTTTGTAAACAAGCTTGGAAATTAGTATCACCTATCAAGGTATATGTCTTATTGTTATAGATAAACTTAACTTGTCTATGCAATGTAGAGGGGACAGCTTGCATACTGTGAATCCAAGGTCTCCCTAATAACAAGTTGTATGTTAGATTTCTCGACATAACATGGATAGGAGTAGGCAAAGTAACAGGCCCCACTATGATGGGTAAGGTGATAGTACCTAATGAAGTTTTAGCCACATTATCAAAGCCTCGAATAGGACGAGAGTCCGGCTCAATTAGGGATGTATCCACATTCATCTTATGCAAAAGATTAATGCTACACACATTAAGACCAGAGCCATTATCTACTAGTGTTCATCTTATAGCAGTGTCTTTCATGATAACCACAATCATCAAGAGATCATATTGATGTTGAATTTCACTAGTAGGCAACTCATCTTGGGTAAACACAATTTGAGCTTTAGGATTCATCACAGAGTTAACCAAAGATGCTATATTACTAGATCTATTCAGTGGAGGAACATTCAAATCTTTCAAGGCATCTTGTAACATTCCATGATGAGCGGAAGAAGTTTGAATCAAATCCCAAAGGGATATCTTAGCAGGGGTAGCTTTAAGTTGTTCTATGAGATCATATTCCTTACTAAGAACTTGTGAAATACGGGGAGCTTGTGGAAGAATTGGTTGAGGATTCGGAAGAGAAATTGGAATAACAGGAGGAGGACTAGGCTGCCTATTATTTCTGGTATGATAAGTATGGGCAACCACATGATAACTCTCTCTAGTTATTTGCTTGGCATAACTATAAGGACTTATAGGTTTTCTTCCTTGCACAGTGATGATTGGTTTATTCAGAGTATGAAAGGAATCATGATCATACCCTCCTTGGACAGTAAGGAGAGGTGATTTAGGACCTTGAAAGGTGGGAGAAGGATAAGCACCTTGGACTTCAAAGAGAGGCTTTTTATGCTCATTCAAATTTATCATGTTAACCAATTTAGAAGTCTTGTTCTTGTTTAAAGATTTTGATAAAGCCACAAAGTCATCAAGAGCATCATCCAACAAAGTATGATCATAGCTATCAAAAGGTTTATCTTTTGGTTCAAAAGGAGATATCTCTTCATAGAGGGGATTGTTGAAAACAACCATGTTACTAGATTTAGTGGAAGAGTTGATAGGAATGTACCCTTGAGAGGAATCATTCAACTTATCTTTCTCATCACAACGAAATGGCATAGTAACAAGGTTTATGAGTTTTTGGTAAAATGAAGGTTTGGCATCCTTAGGGTTCAAAAACTCATCTAAAGCTTCATCTAATTCATCTTGGCTATACTCATAATAATCATCATAAGCATGAACATTTTGCAAATAAAAGTCTGACATTTTGAAATGAAAGTTGCATGAAAATTAAACACACAATGCAAAGAAACACACTCTTTTTTTTTATTTTTTTTTAATGAAAATGAAAAGAAAACACACTAAATCTAGATCTAGATCTAACAAATGCAATGCAAGAAGAAGCAATGATAGATTCATGTCAGGTTCACCAAAATGTGTGGGAGAAAAAGCGAGACTAGGTTATCATGCCCTAATCCTACCTTTTGCCACACATTATGGAATACGAAAGAGCCTAGAGGTATCACACAACTGGCTACTTCTTTTTGTGAAAAAGAGAGCCATGGGCTACCTATTAGGATTTCTATTCCTTTGTTGTATTTGAAAGGTAAGATTATGCAAGTTCAATTCCTAACCCTAAAATGCAAGTATGAGCTAACAACAAGATTGCAGAATTGAACTTAAACAATGGAAAGCTGTAAACACAAGGATAAAACAAGAATGCAGATGCGTACTCAGAGTCAAAATTTGACTGAAAATGTTCAGGACGGGGGCACGGGTGCCACTGTCCTGATTCTGTCCCGGAACTGCACCCGAAACTTCTGTTTTAAACTCTGGGAAACAATCTGAAATGTTGTCTGTCAGGAGGACCAGGGCGCCCAGCACCTCTATCCCAAGGACCAGGGCACCTAGCGCCCCTGTCCTGGCAGGACCAGGGTGCCCCACGCCCCTGTCCTGGTATTCTGCTCTACAATTTGGTGGGGGGTGCTGTCTCGACCTGCTTTTTCTGGATCTACAACCTGCGGCGTCGTTTGAGTCTCGAAACCTGCACTTGTATCTAAAAAAGGTGTTTGGGCGGCTATATAGGGTTTTGCCTTAGTCAAACCCCCACTTCGGTGATTTCCACCTCCACGAATAGCCAAGTTGTATTGTAAAAGTAATGTGTGTGCAGACCTTGTGTGTGTGCAAGATCTAAAATGCAAGTAAGCAAACTAGAGCAACCTAGAAAGTAAACCCTAATTGCTTGTCAATGATAATGTAAATGCTCTAAATCAAGATGCAAAGTGATCTAAAGCATGGATAAATGATATATTGAAGCTTATGCAAAGACATGAAAACAACATGAAATCATACCCAACCCCCAAGGGAGGGGTACAAGCCAATCTTCAGTCGGTAATCTCCTATTGTTCTTCAATGTCTTCCAAGCCCTAAATGAATGAATGGATTTGATAAATGCTTGATAGAGGGATGTTGAAAGTTATTGAAGTCTTCAAAGATCTGCTCTTTCGCTACATATGAGGTTCCTGAAAACAAAATTCTGATCCCCTCAAATGAAGAAAGAGAGCTCTTATGTATGAAACCCTAGGTCGCAATTTCGTCTTTTGGCCGACCTAGAGATTGAATATCCCGCCAATTTCTTGGGGTTAAGTTTTATTTTATGATTGGATCGTGCTCCTAAAATTTTGAGAAAAATGTCCAGGACCGTGTGCACTCCGGGCACCATGGTCTCGACAACTTTTCACCAAATTTTCAGGGCTGTCAGATATGATGATTTTAGAGAGAATCCCGAAGTTACAGGTGATTTCGAGATGTTTTGACCCCCGAAATCAAGCCCCCAAGTTCAAAATAGGACTTAATTAGGGTTTTTGATTAGATGATGTATTTGAGGAATAACATGAAAAGGGGCACACTTTAATGAAAGGGCCCAACTTTATGATGTGAAGGATGATGAAATAGGACCTTAGACCTAATTAATTTGATTAATTAAGTGCTAAAGGGAAAATGCAATGCAAAATGCAAACTGTGCCAAGGCGGGTGCTAAACTAGGTGTGAAATTGTACTTCTTTAGCAAGTGCGTACAATTTACGACGCTACACATATATAAATATATATATATATATAAATATATATATATATATAAATATATATATATATATAAATATATATATATATATAAATATATATATATATATATATATGTATGTATGCTTGTGTGACTCTTGGTTGCAAGAGATTGCAGGTACAGTACTGCCTAGGTGCGAGGTTCATCTTCACCTGGATGCACAGGGTTGAGTATACCTCTTTCGTCCTTAGAATTTGGGTTAGGTGGTCATAAAGCCCTTAGTTTACCCTAGTCATGCTCAAGTGAGCGTTGCCTATGGCCTATCAGTTTCCTTTTCATTTGAGTTTGCAGGTCGGGTAATTGGTTGGCTTACTTGGTTTGCATGCTTAGCGTGTGGCAAAACTGAGTATTTAATCCTAAGTATTTATTTTGATTTAATGTGTTCTTTTACGCATTAGTAATTAAGAAACTAAAGTAAATAGGTTTCTTTTATATAATTAATCATTTATTTAAAAAATGCTCTATTCATGTTTGTAGCAAGTTTAATTTAATGGTTAATTTTAATTATTTAAGAAAATCAATTTTTGATTAGAAAAGTAAGTTTTATTCATATATATTTTTATATAGTGTGAAAGATTGATTTTGAGAATTTAATTTAATTAAAAATATTTTACCCTCGTTAATATTGTGAAATACAACTATTAGCTTTGTTAATATTGTGAAAATTAAAAAAATTAAATGAGGGAGAAAAACATTTTGATTTTTAATTAGAACAAGAAGTTTAGATTATTTTAATAGTTGAAAAGAATGTTTTTTCTTTTATTTTCTTTTATTTATTTATTTTATTTTGTTTATTCAAAAGTTGTTTAAATTTTAAAATAAGGTCTTAGGTCAAGAGATTTTTCTTTTTAACCCTAGGTTTGGAAATATTTTGGGGGATTGTTTTTGGAGAGCTTTTTGGAAAATATTTTGGAAGAAGGATTTTTGCGAGATTGATTTTTTTGTTTGGAAGAGATTTTTGGAAAATATTTTTGGATGGGAAAATTTGGGGTTTTTGGGGAGGAGAATGAATTTCTTGAGTTGGAGGATTGGGCTCTTCTCTAATCTTGTCAGGATTGTTGAACCAGGTAGGCCTCTGGTTTATTTCATTGGCTTCTTGTTTTAAAGAAATTTGTTTTGGATTTTGAAGAAATTTGTTTGTGCTTGGTTATATGGAAATGGGAGAATGATAAAAATTTACCAGTCTCAATATTGGGGCTTTACGGTGTTTTCAGTTTAAAAATATGTGTATGCTAATCTTTTATTGATTATGGAAATATTCCCAGTTTGTCCTCAAAAATTTTTGAGTTTTGTTTTAAAAAAAATATGTATTTTCTGTTGGTTGAGATTACCCAGTAGCTGGCCTTTGGGTTATCTTTTGTTTTGCATATAAAAAAAAAACAAAAAATAAAAAATAAAATAAAAAATAATGAATAAATAAACGCTTTATGCAGCGTTGTTTTTTGTTGTTTGGGAGAGGGGCGACGTGAAGCCAAGGCCCTCGACCCATGGTTGGGGAGAGCCAAGGCTTCCCCAAACCATGGAGAGAGGCCTGCGGTGAGGCCATGTCATGGCCTCCACACAGCCAAGGCTGGGTGGAGACCACGTCATGGTCTCCCCAGCCTTCCCTTGGGGGAAAGGGAGGCCCACGTGGTCTCCACGTGGGTCTGCTCTTGGCTTATTTTTTTAAACTTTATTTTTTTTATTATTTTTTTTAATAATAAAAAAAATAATATAATATGTCAAAAGCTTTTGTTAAGATATTTTTTTAATGTTAAAATAAAATATTTTAAATTTGATTTTAATAAAAGTTTTTTGTATATAGTTTTAAATTAATTATTAATTATTATTAATATATATTTATTAATGAAGATTAATATTTATATATTAATTAAAATTTAATTAGAGTATGGTGTATTATTAAATTATTAATTGTTTATATTTTATTAATCAGGGATTAATAAATATATAATAATTATTACTTAATTTTGGTATCTGTCTTAATGAAGAAATATCTTCTGAAGGTAGATAGAATATTATGTTAACTGGATAATTGTTGAAATAAAATATATTTAGTAATTGATAATTTTTAAAATAATATTTTATTCGGGAATATATTATTTGAGTAATTGAGAAAAGAATGAAATATTTTATCATGGATATTTTGAAAACTTAAATGATATGCTATTAGAATTACTAGAAATCTAATAATGTGTCGATTGGAAAATCGGTAAGTTAATGATATCTTCATTTAGTAAAATAAATGGCTTAGTTATATTCTTCATCTATATTGTGAAATAGACAAATGGTAATATTGCAATTTTAGTATTGTATTCACCTTGTAATGGTGATTTTTTTGTTAGTATTTTTGAAAACTTAGAACATTTTGGAAACTTGATCGACTTTTATTGTTTAAACCAATAGGAAAGAAGATTGTCCTTTTCTGGTTTTTGCCTATGCAAGTTTAATTTTTGTATTCGCTTTTGTTTAAGTAATGGAAAGGCCTTGATATGTTTGTTTGGACCCTATCGTTTGGTTGATTTGGGGTACCTATTTATGTCTTCAGTCTCTAGTTTGGTTGTTGCCTTGTGATGGTGTTATAACTGGTCTTGTCCTTTATGTGGGTGTTGAGTGTTGATTTGTGGTTGACCATAGCGGGCTAGGTCTCTAGTTAGAGTACTGTCGGGAAATGGACCTTGTATTAGCTTTAATATGTTCAGTTGGATTCGTCTCTATGTAGGGATCATTTATGTAATTATTGACCGACGTGGTCGGTTGTTTATTGGTATGATTCGCCTTGATGGCAAGAATGTAAATGATGTGAAACTTATGTACCCTTAACTTATTTAAATGATCGGAGGGGTCATGCAGTTGAGTAGACCTGGAGATGTAGCCCTTTAGGGGTGAACTCTAATATCAATTTGGTGTTATGTGATGATTTTGTTCTTATGGTTCTTGTCTTAGCATTAGCATGTATGGATGGCATTTTGATAGAATGTGTAAGTGGATTTGATGTGGTTTATTGTAAATGCATGTATGTAGTCATCTCTTAATGCAGTAATGTGGTTCATGAAGAGTGTAGTTTGATTTATAGAATGATTTCTACAATTGTTAATGAAATTAAGTATGCATGAGAAGATCTCACTAGTTATGATGAAACTATAGTGTATTTTGGAACAAGGTACATGGCATGTGTTTGTAGCGTCCCAAAATTGTGACACTTGCAATTTTAACTGCATTTGGGTCTTCACGATGGCGGTGCAACACTGAACCTGAATGGAGACCCCGAAACTTGTTCATGACACCAAAAACTGCATTTTTCAGCACCCTAGCCTGATCCTCCTTGCACCCTGCTGTCCCAAGAGGTGGGACCATGGCGCCCAGCGCCCTGGTCCTTCAGGACTAGGGCACCCAACGCCCTGGTCCTTGGCCCTATTTTGGGCCCGGTCTCTTGTGGGCATCGGGTCTTTAAGTTTGCAAATTGGAAAATATTGTTTCCTGGTCGGCCCAAGGTTGGAAAATCAGTCTATCAGCCCTAATTGACAAATATATAAACTACATTTCCTCTCCCATTTTGAGGAAGAAGGACATATGTGTACAAGAGGTGAAAGCACTAGGCAAACATTCAAGCATTCAAGCATTCCTTCAAGCAATTGAGCATTCTAAGTCTCCATTCAAGGCTAAGTGTTGCATTCAAGACAAGGATTCAACCATTGAAGAGGAGATCACATACAACATACAACATACTACATACATTACACCTTCGCATGTAAGAATACAAACATTCTTACAACAAGGTATCAGTACTTGTTTACATTACAAACATTTACATTTACAACATTCTCATTTCTTGGTTAATTCTAAAACTGGGGTTTGACCTAAAGGAAAACCCCTCATCCCTAACCCCCCAATCATCCTCTCTTTTCTGTGTGTAGGTTGCAGGTATGCGGCTGTAATTGAAGATTTGGAATCCTTGTGCAGAGACGAACAGATCCCCCTTCGTTTCGCGGATTTTTCGAAGGACCATGTGCACGCCGGGCGCCATCGTCCCATCAACTTTCACTCAAATTTGTAGAACAGCACCATCTTGACATTTTACTGCTAATTCCAGGTCCACAGCTTCATCCCATATCCCTATCTCTCTTTATAAGAAAATCTTTCCTACTTTACATGTATTCCTAGTTCAATCTTTCTATCAACATTCTTTACAAAAGAGGGTACCCTTGATGTCACAACCCTTGAAACTCATATAGAATCCAATCTTGCATTGCGTGGGATTGGATCTTGTGGGTTTCAACCCCTCTTTTGAATGTAAAGTCTCTCCTAAGTGAAAACCATCAACCCTAGTGACTCTCCCTTCTCTCTCCTTGGAGTTGGGGAGGGGAGAACGACTAGGGTTCAATTTTTCCGCTTTACATTTTGGTGAACCCGACATGAACATCCTCATTCTAATTATTCATGGTTAGATCTGAAAATTTGCTTCCTTAATTACATTTCCATGTTTGATCTTTTGCAAATTTTAGAGGCTAATTGCATAAAAAACCCTAAAATTTTCTTTTTAAGTAATTAAACTTGTGAAACGTTTAATTGTTAATGCTTGTTTCAGATCTACCCTTCTATTGCAAATTGTCAATTCATATTTGTGCTTTAATTCTGAAAATTAAGTGGTTAAATGTCAAAACCCTAATTTTTAAGACCTTCTTGATTCAACCTTTGACTGATAATTTCACTAATCAAAACACCTCCAAATCGGCTATAACTTTGGATTCCGCAATAAAATCACAATATCTTTCATCCCTGAAAATTTGGAAAAAAGTTGCGAGGACCGTGTGCACCCCGAGCGCCATCATCCCCGACATTTTTTCTGAAATTTCGAGAGCTAGATCTTACTGTATTTTTTTGCTAAAATCCAGAATTTTGGCTGATTTTATCAATTTTAACACTCTCAAAATTAAAGTCAAAGTTGGTCTAGCGATTGCTTGGATTGAGGCTTCTAATCATTCAAAAATTGTTGAAATTAAAATTCATATCAAAATTGTGTTTCTTACAGTCCTAAATCTGAAAAGTGTGTTAGCATTCATTCGAAATTTCAGTGTTTTATTCAAATCCATACAATTTGTGACTTTTGAAATCAAGTGTTTAATCGCAACAACTTTGATTTCCGCTTTCAAAATCGAATTTTGCATGAAATCAAGTCAACTTTTAAATTTCAAAACTTGCATTGCTTTCAGCATTCCCTCTAAAATCATAAAATTCAAAATTTCAGTTTCCCCCTCTTTTTCAAAATTCAAAATTTGCATTTTTCAACAATCTTGGTAGGGTTCAATTTTGAGATTGCAACTTTAATTTGGCCTATCTACAGATTGTAAAATCACTCAATTTTTTCAGATTAGCTTTAAAATTATCATAACTTTCATCCCTGAAAATTTTGAAAAAAGTTGCGAGGACCGTGTGCACTCCATTTGCCATGGTCCCGGACATTTTTTTCGAAATTTTGGGAGATTGTCCTGATTGCATTTAACAGCTTAAATCTAGGAGATTGGCTGATTTTATTGAAATTTGCTACCTCTAAAATTCAAAATCTTCTCTCTCTCTTTAGTGCATGAGTTTTACAACAATAAGCCCTACTTACACTATTCCTGTTAGACGAAGCATTAGAATTAAGTCTTTCCAAGGTTTAATTACCGAGGAGATGGAACCTAATTTGAATGGCCTTTTTAACGAGGACATGGGTAATTCCTCTAATCCTCTTAATGATGAAGAAGCTCTCCATGAGGTTTCTGTAGAACAACTTTTGAAATTGGATAACCAATTTGATGATTTTCGACAATGGATGTCTCAAGAATACCCTGATAGTCAAGCTCTTTCATTAATTGAGGGTCTAAAACGTATGGTTCAAAGTGATAAGAATGGAATTGATATTTTGCGTGGTATTGCACACATTGTGGATTTGAATGTGTGGTGCCTATGAAGAGTTGTGCTGAAACCTTGGGTTATACACAACCTCCTACTCAAGTTAATCATTCTATTCCTTTGACAACTTCTATTGCTAGTATACCTACTTTTACATCAAACATAATGACTACTTCAATACAAGACATTCCTCCTATGATCACTAGTCATGGGGGCAATCCCTCTTCTTCAATTAACCCTCTTCCTTCATTCAATCCAACTTCTTCATTCATTCCTTCAATGAGTGTTCCTCTTATATCTCCATAAATAAACATGACACAAGGGGGCAATTCATTTAACCCTTCCATTCCTCCTTGTAGTGTTCCTCCTTTCCAATCATCTCCTATGACTAACTATCATAGTGTCCCACCACCTTACTCTCTACCTTCTTTCAATAACATAACACCTCCATCACAATCTAACACGTCTAATATGAACTTTTCGACTCATGCGACCATTAACAATCTTGCACAAACTGTCTCTTCTTTACAGCAACAAATTGCCTCTATGAATCAATCTAAGTTTAGTGTGCCCACATTTGATGTTACGAGCCCACTTTCTCTTGACATTGTTCGAGCCATCCCCCCTAAACATGTTGAAATTCCGCATTTGGAGCTTTATAATGGTAAGGGTGATCCTTTAACACATGTTAAGACCTTTCAAACAATATGTACTGATTTTGCTTATGACCAAAGGTTGCTTGCAAAACTGTTTACTAGAACATTAAGAGATAAAGCCCTACAATGGTATTGCTCGTTGTCTTCCTATTCTATTACTTCTTTCGAACAACTTGCAAATGCTTTTATTCAACAATTTCAAAACAATATAAGTCCTAAAGTTACTTTGATTGATTTAATGCATTGTAAACAAGGTGTTAAAGAAAAAGTGACTAATTTCATTGGTAGATATAAGCATTTGTATGCTCAAATTTCTTTTCCAGTGCCTGACAATGATATTCAAAGAATCTTTATTTCTAATTTACAAAAAGATATTAGAGAAAAACTCCTATTTTCTGAGTTTACTTCTTTCCAACAGTTGTGTGCCACTCTTCACAATTATCAACTGACTGTGAGTCAAATGGAACAAGCAAATCCTATGGCTCCAAGTGATAAGGGTGATAGTAGTCAACAACCATTTGGGAAGTTTAAACCGAACAGAGAGTCCATTAAATTTAATGAAAACATCATCAATAACAATGTGAATGCAGCATCAGGTGTGCCTCCCATTTCTAAGTTTTTCAAGAAAGAAAGAAAGTTTACTCCTTTGAATGAATCATTGCATAGTATTATGAATAAGTTATTGGAACAAAATGTGCTTACTCTTCCTCCTATAAGGCAAATAGATCCTGCAAAGATTAACTCACCATATTTTGATAACAAATCTTTTTGTCAATTTCATCATCAACCTGGGCATGATACTGAAAAATGTTTTGCTTTAAAGGGTAAAATTCAAGATTTGATTGATAATAATACTATTTCTGTTTCTGGAGTGAATGATAAAGGCAATACATCTGTAGCTCCTCCTAACCAAAATCTTCAGATTTTTACTGATCCATTACCTTCTCACACCTCTAATGCAATTGATACTAATGATTCCTCTGTCTCACCTGATGATCTTGTGTCTATGACTCCGAATGTGATTAACTTTGTAGAGCACCAGAAAATCCCTAAAGAACTTTCCATCACATTTGATTCCAGTGAAACTATCAGGGCACCTGATGGTCCTTTATATATAGTTGCAAAAGTCAAAAATACACCTTGTCGTGGAGTGCTTATTGATCCTTCTTGTATGGTTAATATCATTACTGAAGATATGATCCTATCTCTAAGTGAGCCTAGAACACCCAAACTTGACATTCCTATCATTCTTGAGAAGGAAGTTCTTCCTTTGAAAGATAAAACTAATGTCTTTCCTCAAGAAGATTCCCAACCCATCCCTATGGATGTGACTATGCCTATGACTAATAAACTCTCTAAAAGTAGACCTATCCCTCCTCGTCATGATGGACTTGGTCTCCTTCCTAAACTGAATATTCCTCCCTTATATGGAGTAGTTCCTCCTCCTTCCTCTTATGGAGAGAAGAGACCTTCCTCTTCTCCTATTATTCAACCTAAGAGACCACAACTTAAACACCCAAGTGATAAGGATGAGAACATTCCTCCTCCTCAATCTTCTCAACTTCCTACTAAGACTAGATGAAATTGTTCTGCACGTGAACGCCGACGAAAGCATCATCTTAGAGCTCAGGCAGCTGCTTCTCAAACTTTGCAATCCCCAAAAACACCTTCAACTAATATTATTCCATTTTCTCCTCAGCTGACGATTGAGCGAAATCTCCTAAACATAAGGTGCATGATGGTCTTGATCCGGTGCGAGTTAAAGATCCTATTTTTATAAATCTTGATGATGATATAGATGAAAATTTTGTTCATGATGAAAATGTTACTCCTGTTCATTCTGATAGTGAATATGAATATGTTGATGTTAATAACCATCTATCTAACGAATTTTCTAAAGCACTTATCCTAGCTCCTAGACAAGAACACCGTGGCTTGGGACATGAACATAGCCCTTGTTTGGATCTTGTGATAGCTCCATCTGCTGTGTTGGATGTTTCTCCTCTAGCGTGTTTCCTACCTTCCCGAAATATTGATCAGCAAGATCGGGGGGTAGATGATGTGCTAGACTAGTTCATTAGCATAGCAGACTCTCTCCTCCTCTCTTTTGTTACTTCTTCTATGTGTTATTCTCATTCTTCTATTTGTTGTCCTTAGTGTTGTCTACTTGAGGACAATGCAAAACATTGAGATCTCTTTTGGTCTCTCTCATGTTCACTCAAAAGACACATGTGTTCCCTTCTTCTAGGTGACCTTCCTTGATTGGGGAATGAAGAACAATTATGCATACATACATATGATTTATCATACAGCATACTGACCCCAAGGAAAGTGAAGTCATCTTGTGCTTTGTGTTTTGTGTCTATTATCCTTGGGCTTATCTCAAACTTGGGGGCTAAATCCTTGTGATAACGTGCTCCTTTCTCATTTCTTATATGTATCACTACCTTAAAGCAATCACCCCTGATGAGGCGTGTGCGATCGCTTTAACGTAGGGGGGCATACATCCCGTCCATATCTTTTCAAGATACTTGAAAATTTCTTGACAAATTTAGCTTTGCCTTGAAAATTTTTGATATCTTTCTTGCATGACTCATAGTGAGGGAACCTTACTACTGACAGTCATGGTTCTCCCTCATGATCTTCCCTTTTACTTTGTCAATCGAAGTCGTAAGATCCTTAGTCCACTGGGGGCTTCGTGTATCTTGCCTCCTTGACGTGGTGAAAGTTTTTCAATGTTGTTTCCTTGTACTTTACCAGAAGTATGAGCATACGCTTATACTCCCGCTAAAGTGGGGGCTAAATGTAGCATCCTAAAATTGTGACACTTGCAATTTCGACTGCATTTGGGTCTTCACGATGGCGGTGCAACACTGAACCTGAATGGAGACCCTGAAACTTGTTCATGACACCAAAAACTGCATTTTTCAACACCCTGGCCTGATCCTCCTTGCACCCTATTGTCCCAGGAGGTGGGACCATGGTGCCCAGCGCCCTGGTCCTTCAGGACTAGGGCACCCAGCACCCTGGTCCCCCAGGACCATGGCGCCCAGCGCCCTGGTCCCTGGCCCTATTTTGGGCCCGATCTCTTGTAGGCATCGGGTCTTTAAGTTTGCAAATTGGAAAATATTGTTTCCTGGTCGGCCCAAGGTTGGAAAATCAGTCTATCAGCCCTAATTGACAAATATATAAACTATGTTTCCTCTCCCATTTTGAGGAAGAAGGACATATGTGTACAAGAGGTGAAAGCGCTAGGCAAACATTCAAGCATTCAAGCATTCCTTCAAGCAATTGAGCATTCTAAGTCTCCATTCAAGGCTAAGTGTTGCATTCAAGACAAGGATTCAACCATTGAAGAGGAGATCACATACAACATACAACATACTACATACATT
The DNA here is from genome assembly GCF_030272615.1 of Cryptomeria japonica. Lineage (NCBI taxonomy): Eukaryota > Viridiplantae > Streptophyta > Pinopsida > Cupressales > Cupressaceae > Cryptomeria > Cryptomeria japonica. The sequence continues at coordinate 470,889,886 of NC_081408.1, forward strand.
ACACCTTCGCATGTAAGAATACAAACATTCTTACAACAAGGTATCAGTACTTGTTTACATTACAAACATTTACATTTACAACATTCTCATTTCTTGGTTAATTCTAAAACCGGGGTTTGACCTAAAGGCAAACCCCTCATCCCTAACCCCCCAATCATCCTCTCTTTTCTGTGTGTAGGTTGTAGGTATGCAGCTGTAATTGAAGATCTAGAATCCTTGTGCAGAGACGAACAGATCCCCCTTTGTTTCGTGGATTTTTCGGAGGACCGTGTGCATGCCGGGCGCCATCGTCCTGTCAAATTTTGCTGAAAAATTTGCAGAACAGCACCGTCTCGACATTTTACTACTAATTCCAGGTCTGCAGCTTCATCCCAAATCCCTATCTCTGTTATAAGCGAATCTTTCCTACTTTACATGTATTCCTAGTTCAATCTTTCTATCAACATTCTTTACAAAAGAGGGTACCCTTGATGTCACAACCCTTGAAACTCATATAGAATCCAATCTTGCATTGCGTGGGATTGGATCTTGTGGGTTTCAACCCCTCTTTTGAATGTAAAGTCTCTCCTAAGTGAAAACCATCAACCCCAGTGACTCTCCCTTCTCTCTCCTTGGAGTTGGGGAGGGGAGAATGACTAGGGTTCGATATTTCCGCTTTACAGTGTTTAATGAAAAATTGAACAAAATGAATAGATAACAATTGTTGGATGAACTCGTCATATTACCTAAATTGTAATTCTAATGGATGAACTATATTTGGTTAATTACATTTCAACCTTAATAAATGAACTTCATCATATTAGCTATATTTTAACCTTAATGGGTGGATTCATATGTTATCTATGATTTAAGCTTAATGAAAGAAATTATTCTTTGTTTAAGTATTACTTGTCATTAAGTTAATCAGCTTAATTGGTTTAGTTAGCGTGAGTTGAGTTAAATGTGGAATTAAGTAATCACATTGGGAAATTCTTTAGGTGTTAGTTGATGTCTTTCGCTATGTAATCTATTCTTTGATATCTCATTGTATCATTATGTTGTGTTTAACTTTAAAAAAAAAATTGCGCTCGATTCATGTGTTTTAGCTTTATCCCTTCGGGGTTTCCTAGCAGGGCATTACAAGTAGCACCACTCATCAATGCCAGAATGAATAGTATCTATTATAATGCATGTCGGACTGATGCAAAACTGCATCAATCAAGTCTCTGTCGGAGGGGCATAAACCCCTAAGCTGTCTCTCAAATTCTCAAATGATTCCTTAGATAGTGATTTAGTGAATTTATCTACAATCTTCTCTTTAGTGTTCATATAAACCAATTTGACTTCCTTTTTTTCCACCTTATCCTTCAAAAAGTTGTACTTTATTAATATGTGTTTAGTCTTAGAGTGAAATACCAGACTCTTAGACATGTCAATGGTTGCAGAGTTATCACAATAGATAACTACCGGTTCACTACAATTTACCTTGATATCCTTCAACATTTTCTTCATCCATAGGACTTGAGTACAATTAGTTGTTGCTGCAACATATTCAGCTTCTAAAGTAGATAAAGAAATGCATGACTTTTTGTTGTTGATCCATGAAACTAGTTTCTTTCAAAGAAAGAAAGCTCCACCAGAAGTGCTCTTCCTATCATCAGTATCTCCTGCCCAATCTAAATCTATATATGCACCTAAAGTGAAGTCATCATCTCTAGAATACCATTAGTCATATTATGTCGTTCCTTGTAAATACTGAAATATCCTCTTTACTGCACATTCATGATTTTCTTTAGGATTAATTTGATATCTTGAAACAATACTCACTGCATTCATAATATATGGTCTAGTCTGAGTTAGATATAACAAGCCATCAATCATAGACTTATACCTTGTTGAATTTACTGGTGCAGATGTGTCTTTGATAGATAATTTCTCACTTGTCACCATAGGAGTACTTACTGGTTTGGAATTATCCATACAAAACTTCTTCAACAATTCCCTTAGCTACTTAGTTTGATAGATAAAGATACGTTTGTCAGTTTAGGTAATCTACAAACCTAAGAAAAATCTCATTTCACCAATCATGGATTTCAAATTCATTTTTCATATTGTTAGAAAATTCCATGCATAATTTATCTTCACCTCCAAAAATGATATCATTAATAAATACTTCAATAATCAGAATGTCAGCATCAGTGATCTTGTAATATAAGTTACTATCAGCACTACCTTTAGTAAAACCAAACTTCAAGAGGCATTTATCCAACCTTTCATACCAAGCTCTAACAGCTTGTTTCAATCCATATAATGCTTTCCTTAACCTACAAACCATATCTTTGTCATTTATCAGTGAAAATCTATCAGGTTGTCCAATGTATACTTCTTCTTCAAGTTCACCATTCAAAAATGCACATTTAACATCCATCTGATAAGCCTTATAGTTCTTATATGCTGCATAGGTAAGAAATATCCTAACAACTTCAATTCTAGCTACAGGTGCAAATGTCTCACCATAATCAATTGTGAGATTTTGCCAAGATCAAGAGCTCAATGAAAAGTACAAATTAGAGACAAAATATAGGACAAGAATAAGCTGTATTCTCATCAATAGATAAATGATCAATAGTTGTTACATACAATGTAGATGAGCCTGCTTATATAGGCAAGGCTATATGGATATGTGAGTACACAAACATGATATGTGGCTCAATAAGAAACAAGGGTAGGTAGGAAAAACAATAAAATATTCCACATGAGGTGGATTACCCACTAAACGTGGAATTATCACTCCACAATAAGTGGATATGATAGAGTAGTAACAAGATCAACACCATAAAAGGTGGAAATTCTCCTACACAAACTATCCCAATGTGGCACAAACACCCAATTGTCTCATACCCAAACTACTATGAAATGCATTTCCTAAGTAAACTTAAGTATAGTGTAATAATATCTAAGATGAATAATTATTTACACCAACACCCCCCCTTAACTGCAACTTAGGGGAATGCACTTAAGTCTAAAATGAAACTAAGCAATGCAAGATGGGTCCCAGCTACTAGGCCATGTTAGGTACCCATGTACAAATGCAAATGCATGAAAACTAGTGCAATGAAGTATCTCACAAAGTAGGGAAAGAGAGAAAAATCCAATGGGAAAAAACCCTCCCCCAAAAGAGAGATGAAAACTAGATACAAAGAACTCTCATAGAAGTATGTGAGGAACAAAACCTCATGTGAGGAAAAAGTCCCCCCCCATATGAGAGAAGAGGAAGAGAGACTAGGTAGCCCCCCCTCAATGTAGAGTTTGCACCAATGATAGAAGATAGATAATGTATGAAGAAACTGCTCCATGAACGTCGAACAACATTCCTCCCCTTAGGAAGAAACAAAACCAAAGGTGTATCCATGAAGTCTCCCCAATCATGAAGGGAAGATGTATGAAAAAAACTCATGATGAATGAATTCTCTGAAAATGGCTCAACTATCCCCATGTCGAAGATAAAAGATACCCCCTCACAAGGTGGTAAACTGCTCCACATTGCTGAAAAAGGAACTCCAAAATCTAGTGAAGATGAATGTAGAAAATGTCCCAAAGACTCACATGCCTCCTCTAAACATAAAAAGACCTCCTCCAGTTGTTGTACATAAGTATCCACAATCATGTCAACCTCGAAAGAATGATCATGTAGAGAATAAACAAGAGGGTTAGAGTGTTACCTCACAACAATAGAAGAAGGATCATATTCATCAAAGAGAAGATGAATATCATCAATGATGTCTCCCAAATATGCAATATAGGATTCCACAAACAAACCTGCAATGTCTATCAAGTAGTCATCCCATGAACCTGAAGTTGGAAGATAATTAATATCCTATTGCACTGAATCACATGAAGGCAAAACTGTCGCGCTATTTGCATCATTAGGTGCAATAGGTGACGTGATATCAATAGGAGGAGATGAAACACAAGGCTCAAGAATGGGGTCACATGTGAGAATCCCCAAGTTCAAGTACCCAAAGTTATCCTCAAAATCTAAATCATCACAAGAAGTGTGATCATCATGTGTAGAATCATCATATGTGAAATCAATATCATCAATAAAATTTGAAAAGGAATATAACCGAGATGCATGATCAACCACCCCAGTCACAATGATAGCTCTAGTCTCCAAGTCTCTAATGAAAAATGACTCAAGTGTGAACTCCACAATTCTCTTAGTTGCGCCATGTGTGATTTGATAGATGGAAAGGAGATTTTTTGTCGAATGGGGTACACACAACACATCATTGAAGGAGTTATCCCCAATGGAAATAGATCCTTTCCCAATCACATCTATATATGTATGATTTCCCATAAAAAATATGCGGCATGGTGCAAGGTTCAAATGTAGAGAACATAGACTACAAAGATGCCATATGATGAGAAGCCCGTGAATCTAGAAGCCATCTCCCTAAATCATGACTTGTAGTAGCACAAAGAGATTTTCCATTTCTTGTCCCAAAAGAGTGAGTCTTCCCACTTGTAGAAGCCTTGAATGCTTGCCCTTTTCCTTTTGAATGTGAGGAAGTGGAAGTTGATGAATCATCCTTCTTGTTGACATTAGGAAAATCAATGTTATGCTTTTTGAGGATGTGTGTGAGCTCATCAATCTTCTTAGAATGGCAACGATGCTCCTCATGACCAAATTTTTTACAATAGGCACAAGTAGGTCTCTCTCTCTTTGGTGAATTGTCCCTCTTGGAAGAGGAAGAATCTCCTTGTTGTGGAGAAGGTGATGCTTTGTTCTTAGGCTTTGATTGCCATTTCTTCTTGTTGGAGTTCTCATTTCCTTGATTTGCCACTAATGCCTTAGACTTTGAAGTCTTAAGAATGCCCATGCTTATCAACTTAGTTTTTTCCATCATAAACATTTCATCGAAAGCATCAAATGTAGGTATTGTGTAGCTTGAACCCATTGTCATCCTATGGGTTTGGAAACTAGAAAAAAAAGCCGCATATTCTTGTGGAAGCTTGCCCATCAAATTGAAGATCAATTGAGTATCCTTCTTATCAATGCCACAATCCTTGAGTTGTACCCTCAAATCTTTTGCCTTAGCAACATAATCTTGTATAGTATCAAAGTTCTTGGGATCTAATCTGGTGAGATCACAATCAATCTGATATCCCCTAATCTCATTAGCCTGACCATACAAGTCTTGAAACTTTTGCCAAGCATCCTTGATTAGAGTATATTTCTCAATATGAAAAATGAGATCCTTTGATACATACTTTCTTAAGGTACCAATTGCCATGATATTTTTAGTGAGCCAATCCAAGTGACCAACTGGATCAACCTTAGGATCATCGGGAGCAACAATAGCTCCATCAATATAACAAGTTAGTCCTTTTTCCATAAGTTTACTCCATGCATCAATTTTCCAAGTAACATAATTATGAGGAGTTAAGAGAGGAAACTTAGAAGAACCCATAGCATCAAAAAGGAAGGAACACAAGAGAACAAAAGCACAAGAGACACCCCCCAAATTCAATCAATCAAAGTACCCCCATGATGAATTTGGCACTTTATATTTAGTGCGTGTATAATACACCACTTGAAAACATTGGAAAAGTGGACTTCTGATTTTATTTACAACTACCCCATTAGGATGAGAACTACAAAGCAAAAGACTAGCAAGATAGATCTATGTAATACAAGTGCCAAATTGGCCAAAAAAGACAATATGCTGAAAGTATAATTTCTACCCAAAATTGTTGCAACCTGATAGCATATTATGAGAGTAGACAAAAAATTATGCATTTAAAAAAAAAATGGCACCTGAAAAGGAGTTCGTATGAGCCCAAACGGAGTCCCAGAAGTTGCAAAAATGAGGATTCAACAGGCACAGTCACCAAAAATTGAGATTTCTGAAAAATTTGTCCATCAAAATTAGAAAATAATTCCACCACAAGAAAGTACATGAAATTCTAGCCCATTTCAAAACAATTGCACCAAAAATGGAGAAAAAATGAGCAAGATATGGCCATTTGAAGTTGAACTGCAAAATCAAGAAGCTCAACAGAGGGGCCTACCAAATTTTCAAAAAAAATGATGACATCAACAAAACACGAGGTTAAATTTGATAGCTATCTAGCCATCACAAAAACTTTACCTCCTTGCCTACGTGGTGTCTGTACTATACGGATGGATGACGTGGCTTAATCTGATTGGAAGAAAAAAAAATGATGTGTCAGACTGTATAGTTGATGTGGTGGGGTCCATGTGTCATGCTGACGTGTGGTGGGATGGCCAACATGGTAGCCGAGGTGGAGAGGGGTCCGACAAAAAGGTTGTTGGCGATGGGACTAGCGTCGGCGGGTGGCAGGGCTGGGACCAGCGGTGGTGGCCGAGGCTAGTGGAGTTGTGGGGCAAAGAGTCGATGCCACTAGAGGTGGCTGCTAGTGGTGTTCTATGGTGGGTGGCATGGTGGTCTGCGTGGTGGTCGGGACTAGTCTAGGAGGCCGGGAAGATGGATGCAGGGGCCAAGAAGATGTCAAACTATTGGGAGGAGGGTCTGGCAGGGAGATGAGCGCGGAAGCTTGGTCATGGGAGGTGTCAATGATGACAAACTGGGGTTTCCAGGGAGCTCCAAGGTTGACGAAGAAGGAAGCCGCAGAGGCCTCACAGGAATGGAGCAACATGGAGGCCTGCGATACTACGGGCCGAAGAAGTTGCTCGAAATTTGACTTTCACCAAAATAGGCCGAATTTATACTCAAAATTCATGGAAATAGCCACACGGATGCAATGATGAGGTCAGATCTGGTCTAGGATTCCTCTAAAAGATGTTGCTCCTTAGATCTGCCTCTTGACATCACAATAATGCCTCTCAAGGACAAATCAGTGACACTTTAATGGCTCTGATACCATGTGAGATTTTGCCAAGATCAAGAGCTCAATGAAAAGTACAAATTAGAGACAAAATATAGGATAAGAATAAACTGTATTCTCGTCAATAGATAAATGATCAATAGTTGTTACATACAATGTAGATGAGCCATTGAGCCTGCTTATATAGGCAAGGCTATATGGATATGTGAGCACACAAACATGACATGTGGCTCAATAAGAAATAAGGGTAGGTAGGAAATAGGTGTGGGTAGGTAGGAGAAATAATAAAATATTCCACATGAGGTGGATTACCCACCGAACATGAAATTATCACTCCACAATAAGTGGATATGATAGAGTAGTAACAAGATCAACACCATAAAAGGTGAAAATTCTCCTACACACACTATCCCAATGTGGCACAAACACCCAAGTGTCTCATACCCAAACTATTATGAAATGCATTTCCTAAGTAAACTTAAGTATAGTGTAATAATATCCAAGATGAATAATTATTTACACCAACATCAATTCCTTCCATTTGACAATATCCTTTACAAACCAGTCTAGCTTTGTTTCTTACAACTTGAATATCCTCATTCAGTTTATTTCTAAAAACCCATTTAGTTCCAATAACATTCTTATTTTTAGGCTATGGAACTAAAGTCCAAGTCTCATTCTTCTCTATCTGATCTAATTCATCTTCCATAGGCTTTAACCAATGTTTATCTTTGGAAGCTTCAATAACAGTGGCAGATTTAATTTGAGAAATAAGACATACCTCTTAATTTGCCACTCTTCTTCTTGTCATAACTCCCTTGTTCCTATCTCCAATGATTTTATCTTTAGAATGATTTAACCTTACATACCTTGGTGTCTTTTGAATTTTAGGTTCACCGTTCTTATCATCAGTCATAGTTGAATTTTTTGATTGTACTGGTGTAACTGTCTTAGTTTCTTGTACCGGTTGAGGTATTGCCAGTTCAGTTATGATCATTTCTATTGTCAGCTCCATATCATATGATATAGATTGATTTTTGTATTTCTCATCTACTTTCACATTTGCGCTCTCCACAATTTTCTGCAATCTTTTGTTATAACATCTATATGCTTTGCTCTGAATTGAATATCCAAGAAATATTCCTTCATCACATCTAGGATCAAACTTCCCAATTGAATCATCCCTTTAGATATAGCATTTACTTCCAAAAATTCTAAAATATTTAACAATAGGTGTATGTCCAAACCATAATTCATAAGGGGTCTTACCGGTTTCACCTTTGATGTGAACTCTATTGAATGTGTAGACTATTGTACTCACTGCTTCTCTCCAGTAGATGTGAGGCAATTTGGCTTCCATCATCATTATTCTTGTTGCATCAAAAATGGTTATATTCTTCCTTTCCACTACTCCATTCTGTTGAGGAGTTTGAGGTGCAGATAACTATATCCTTATTCCATTTGTCTCACAATAACTGTTAAATTCATGAGAAGTGAACTCATGACCTTGATCTAATCTTAGACATTTGATTTTCAATCCAGTTTCAGTTTCTACCTTTGCTTTAAAGATTTTGAATTTTCTCAAAAGCTTCAGACTTCTCCCTTAGAAAAGTCACCCACATCATTCTAGAATAATCATCAATTATTAGCATGAAATACCTATCACCTTGAAAGCTTCTAGTGCTTGTTGAACCACATATGTCAGTATGAATCAAATCAAGAACATATTAGATTTATCATGTATTCTCTTAAACGAAGTTACAACTTTCTTTCCCAATTGACATTCCTTACATACCGGATTATGAGGCTTCACAATTCTAGGTATATCTCAAACTGCCTTAGTTGAACTAATCTTAACAATACAATCAAAATTAATATGACACAACCTCTTATGCCATAGCCAACTCTCATCAATATGAGCAATCAAACATGTCTTATTACCAGTGTTCAAGTGAAAGATGTTACCTCCAATCTGAATATCGGTTGCAATCTCCAAACCAGTCTTGATAATGATTTTGTATTTTCTATCTTTGAATTGAAGTTGGAATCCCTTGTCCACCAATTGACCAACACTCAAAAGCTTATTCTTTAAAACTTCTACATAATAAACATTATCAGTATTATGCTTACCATCCAGAGAAATAGTACCTCTACCTTTGATCATACATGCTTTGTCATCTCCAACTATGACTTGACCGCCATTGTATTCTTGCAAGGGTAGAAATTTCCTTTTATCTCCAGTCATATGATGTGATCATCCACTATCAATTAACCATTCATCCTTATCTTCAATTTTTTCTTCTAGGGCCTTTTCTTCATTCTTGATAGCCGGTTCCATTTCATCTTCCTTTAAGGCATAGAACACCCATTCCTTTCCATTGTCAATCCACTAGCAGAGTCTACTACCGATTCATCCTCAGAGTCATCACTTACTCCTTCCTCATCCGCTATATAGCATTGTTTGCTTCTCTTGAATTTATATCTATTCTGATTAGGCTTAAATAATTTATTAACTCTTTTTTTCAAATCTTGCATTCCTTTCAGGACATCTAGATGCAAAATGACCAATCTTATTACATGGAAAACATTTAAAAGGTTCGTTTCCTTCATACTTACTTCCTGTCGGTCCTTTAGGTACTCTTCTAGCAAATAAGGCTTCAAGTTGCTCAAATTATTCATCCTCTTTCCTCATATTTTCCAATTCTTTTGCATATAAGGCTTTCCAATCACTCTTGCCGGTAGATGATGATGATGCATGAAAAGAAGGTTCAAACTTTGCAGCTCCAGAAGGTCCAAATTCTTTAAGCTCAAAAGCAGATAATTTCCCAATCAGAATGTCTCTGTTAACTGAAGTGTTTGCCATTATTCTCAATTCATTAATTGCAGTTGCCTTCATCTTGTAAGTCGGTGGAAGGGCTCTCAAGACTTTGGAAACTATTTCATCTTCACTCAAAGATCCTCCATGAAATTGAATTCCCATGACAATCTCATTTCCTCTTTCCATAAATGTAGCAATTCTTTCATTATCATCCATCTTCAAGTTCTCATATCTTACTCGGTAACCATCAAGTTTAGCAATTTTGACAATAGGGTAACCTTCATTTAGAGTTTTCAATTTATACCACATAACCTTTGTAGATGATTTATTAGTCATCCCCATGATCTGTAAGTGCACACAAGAGGGCTTCTCTAGCTTTGCAATCATTTTGAATATTTTTGTCCAAGTCTATAGGAGCAGGATTGCCAGATGCCGGATCATAAGGTGTGTATCCTTTCTTAGTGATCTCCCAAATATCCTTTCTAAGACATCTAAGATGAGTCTCCATTCGGATTTTCCATATCTGATAATTTGTTCCATCAAGCTTAGGGATTTCTCTTCTGAAAATAGTTTCCGGTGGATTTGAAGTGTTAGTTGCCATAGGATCTTCCTCAACCAGTTAAGCTTCTATAAAAAGAGGACCAAATATTTGATACCAATTGTTAGGGTAACCGGAGGACAACTGAGAGGGGAGGGGGGGGGTGAATCAGCTATCAACAGATTATATCAATTAATCCACTTTATAACCTTTAACCAGAGCATATAAACATTAAGTACCAGAAGAGAAGAAACAGATACCGGTAAACAATACAACTTAACAATTAAATAGATAACCAATACAAAGCAACCATACCACATAACACCATGATTAGTATGTGGAAAACCCAAAAAGGGAAAAACCACGGTGGGAAGCCTACCCACAGACAAATGATACTTTTGTAGAAAGTATGTGGTACAATGAGGGGCCTGCACATGCAGGAAGGCACACTACCTAGAGCGTACTTCTCATTACAAAAGAGTCTCACTGCCTACATAGAGGTTATAACTACCTCAAGATAATTGGACAACAATCCAGAAGAATGCACTGCCAGAGATAGCATCTACCATGCCTGATTACAGTCCCACTTAAGCTCAATACCTGAGGCTTTTGACCTCTTCCTTAAACCCAATTTGATCCACAATGATTGACCAAAAATCCTTCACATATGATATTACATTTCCATTCCATACCATGCCATGATCTACAATGAGATCTTACATCAATTTATACCAACCCTAAAGCCTAAACCAATTAGGTCAGCCACTTAAAAGATATTACAATAAGATCATTACATACATCGATATTACAATGTAACATGTCATCTTTAGACCAAAACAACATTAACCAATCCATAAATTATCCTAGTAACATGTAGAGAACACGTTAACATGATATAAGTCCATAACCTAGATAAGCATCAGACCTAATATGGGTCCACCACTCCAAAGCGATATCTTCAATAAATCAAGGCATGATCAAAGAGCATCTTCAACATCCTGAAATCTATCTAGAAGTCACACCAACACCACTTATGCATCCTGTCAAAGATTCTTAGTGAAAGCTCTGTCAGTAAAACCTTAAACCTATGTCGGTATGGGTTTACAAGAGTGTATGATAGAATCCGATCACTAGGTCAATACCAACTGACCAAAACATGTTCCAAGAACATGTAACACATAATATCAAACATACTGCATTGATCCAAACATGTCAGAAGTGTCCAACAGATAGTACCTTTAGCCGGTAACACTAGGTCTTCTATTAGCAACCAAAACATGTCTGTCGGTAACCAACCATAATAGCTAGTGTTGACATCAATGACAAAACATCAATACAACACATAATAAATTACTCAAATCCTAACACAAGAAACCTCCAATAAGATAGCCTAATGCTTATAGATTAAATGGTAAATGTTTTGTTTGCAATAAATTTGGTCTTATGGCAATTCAATGCAGAAATAGAGCTGATCAGAATAATTCAGCATTCTCCAGACAATGTTTCAATTACAATAAATATGGTCATAAGTCAATTGAATGTAAAAGTATGGTAAATAGGAGAAATGTAAGATTCTATACTTGTGGAAGATTTGGACATATTTCTAACCAATGTATATCTAGAGGAAATCAAGGCAATTTTAGGACTGATTAGAGAGACAATGTTACTTTTTATGCTTGCAACAAAACTGGTTGTACTACAAATACTGTAAAAGAAAGAACATGAACAAGAATGCTTCAGTAGACAAGAACAAAGTAGATAAAAAGGGCAAAGTGAAGGTTGAAGAGATAAAAGAGAATCACAAGAAGATGTGGGTAAAGAAGGATGATTCAAATGCAGTAGATGGGTCTACACCTAATTCTAGTGTTGGATCTTCATCTGGTAACTAAAGCATTTGGCCTTAGCGGGAAGCTTTTCATGCAAATCCTTAAAACCCCATTTTTGAGATTTGTAACTGGCTATGGATGATTGCAGATGGTTGTATATGATTGTACAGATGATCCTGAGAGATATCTGGAAGATCTAATGCTGATTTGATGCTCTAGTACAATGTTCATGAGTTGCAAGGTATCCAGAAGAACTTTAGGGTTGAGCATTTATTGCACTTTAAAGTTAGGTATTCGAAGGATAAAAAGGCATTTTAACATTCATTTTTCACATTATGTGCGAAGTGAAAGAGAAGAAGAGTGTGGTGAAGAAGATTGTGTAGCTAAAAAAGAGCTTGTGTAGATTCGACAAAGATTTCTTGCATCCGGTTGAAGTCAAAAAGGTATTTTTTGAATTCGAAGCTATTTGTTAATAACCTAGATTTCAATAATGAAATCATTTGGTTCTAGTGTGGTGACTCCACATGTTGTCAAGATATCTAATAGGGAAAGGCCACAATTGAAGAAGCATCCATATAAATCAATGGAAGACGATTCAAATGGTGCATTCTCATATGTTTCGTATGGGGTATTGCATGTCAAAGATATTAGGGCATACATCCAGTGCAATATTAAGGATCTTGGAAACACATAAATCCTATCACTTTACACCAAGCACATGATTGACAATATGGGCAATCTCAAACCCAATTTCAAATCTTCGCCGGATAAGGGTTTCATTCAGTTCATGAACTTTTGATTTTTGATGAACCCAAATGGGTTAGGTATATTATGTGAAGAGTCCAAGATGAATTCATATGGCTAGAAAAACCATACAAAATCAACATGAGTGAAATCCAGGTGATAACATGTTTGAATGCAACCAGTGAAGTCCTCGGTCTAAGAAATGTGAAGAACACAACTATGACATAGGTAACCAGTTCACAACATGATAGAAGATCAATGATAATTAGTGATATGATTAAATACGATGTTAGATTTGCAGCCATGGTAATAGGATACAAAGTATATCAATCTAGTAGAGCTAATTTAGTCTCTGGTATTGCAATTTATGCAGCATATCAAATTCTGAAGGAGAACAAGTTGTATGACCTCTATGGAGTATTGTTGAGTGAACATAAGAGCAATTTGAAGAAGATCAAGCAAGATAAGAAACATGTTTTTAACTTTGGAACTTTGATTGTCTGTTTGGATTTCTATTTCATGAATGAGATTCCCGGTATAGGCAAAATTCAATGGGCATATGGTAAACAGATGGTTGTGCAGATCAAAGAAGCTTTGGAAGGATTGGGTGATGCACAAGAACAAAAAATTATTTTGTGGGGATATTTTAAATAATTCCAGGGTATGATGCAAAGCAAAGAAAGGATTCCAAAAGACATTGTAGAAAAGTATGAGGACACTATATGCTTCATGGTAGAAATTGATCAATGTCTGATGGAAGTTGTTGAGCCAAGGACAGTATGGATTTTCTCATGGGGTATGAAGTTGATGCTAATACTCTTGAAATGTATGCTCAACATATTTTGAGCAATCCAGTGGATGAGAAGGGAGAGAGATTTGGTACCTATAAGAGAAAATTTTGAGCTTGCATTCTCAATTTACCAAGCTCGGTATGCAGAAGAGAGTAAGGAAAGAAGTAGAATAGCTTGTTGAGGATATGGGGATAACTAATGAAGTTGTCCGCAGGGATAGAGAGAAGAATATCCTAAAGGAGGAGGATATGGTCCAACCCAAGAAGACTAAACCCTCTACTCCTCTAAAGCCTAGGCAAACCAAGTCAGCACCTTCCTTTGGTGGTCAAAATAATGTCCCTCCACCTAAGCTTCAAACCAAATCATCTGGTGGAGCAGAATAGAGGAAGAAAGGGAAGCTTGAGAGAGTCTATGTGGCTGCCATTGCTGAGGAAGAGACAAAATCTGATGAAGCAATGAGGGAAGTGAAGAAGACTATTACCTTTGCCAGGGTAGTCAGGAAGCCACCATTCGGTGAACGCTATCCAAGCAAGAAGCAAAAAATTGGAGCTTAGAAATCCAGTAGACCTCATCCCAACAAGAAGACCAAGTTTGATCTTGATGAAGCTCTGAAGTCTAGAAAGATAGAAGGTACCTACACTATTGTGCCCCCCATTTCACTTAGTCAAATAGTTGATGAAGTAGTGAAGGAAGTAAATTTGAAGAATATATCTAAATATTATGAGAATTGTGATGAAAATGATCAAAGAGAAATAGAGGAATCCATTGTATAGTACATGAATGCATATAGAAAAGCCCTGATAGAATTATCATCTATGATTCCAAAGGGTTTATATGAAATTTTGGATGTCGGAAGGCATACAACTAGTTTAGAAGATGAGAGAATAAAAGAGTATGTATTAGTTAACTTGTGTTCTTTTTTTTCTAAGTGTGAAGTTGACAAACTCCTTAAGATGGCTAAGAGAAAATCAAAAGCACAAACAAGGTAAATAAGATCATGCTCAGAAAAAAAGATGAAGTGGTTAAGGAGACGAAAACAATTTTGAAACAAGTTTTGCAAGAGCACAAATATGAGATTAGTCTGGCCAAAGTTGACACCTCTTTGAAAGTACATGTACAAGATGATACCTTTACTCTGGATGTGTAGACAAATGAACAAGATACAATTGTAGACAATACTATTGATACTCAAAAGGTTATTGAATCTAGTGAAGCTGATCAGAATCCTCTGATGATAAATGTTGAATCTGTGAAGGAAGCTGAGGATGTTGGAGATGGAAAGGGAGAGGATGCAAAACAAGGTGAAGATGCAGAGGATGCAGAGAAGGAAAAGGATAGAGATAATATTGAATAGGTTTTAGTGGCAAGAGACACTATGGTAGACAAGGGTAAGTAAACAATCACTGACACAAATCTCACCAAAGGACCTATTGACCTTAACTCTCTATCTTCGGTTCAAGCACTGAAGCTTGCAAAACTTTCATAGGCCAAGGCAAGTGAAGATTTATTGACATATCATTTAGAAGATAAATAACTTATATTTACGGCTACAAATGTGCTATAGAAGATATTTCCATCCCTAAAATAAGATACAGTTGATACACCCCCTGGTAAGCTAAGGAGAATGTTGAAAGTAGTTGATTCCCATTTTATGTCTTTAGAGAAAGTAGCGAAAGGAAATGTACTTAGCCAATTTAATGCTATGTGGTTAAGGCTAATTTTGAAATGGTTGAAGCTAATAGGGTTAGTCTAATTTCCAGTTTGAAGTCCATTCAAGAGGCACTAGATGAAAGCAGTAATATATACAAATCATGTCTTCTTTTTCCTAAATTCACAATTGAGATAGATAAGCAGATAAATGAATATGAAGGAAAGTTAGCCGGTATTTCTCAATCTTATGCCCCCCAATCAGTTTTTTCTATTAACTATGAAGCTCGAGTGATGGCTCTATTGGACAAAATCAAGAGCCTTAATCAAGAAAAAGATAGAATAGTCGGAAGAGTGCGAGAACTTAGGAATTTAATTACTCCCCCATTGGACACCTTGTTGAGCAGTAAGCGGGATGCTATGAATGCTCTAAATAAGAGTATTCTAGTTGATTGTAGAGGAGCAAAGACACATGCTTAGTTGTTTAGTTCTCTAATAAATATTTCAGTGAATTTGAAGAAAGGTTGGGATGATCACCTGCTATCCCCTAAGACAATATTTTTAGACTTCTTTAAATTCATGTAAGTTATTGAGTATACCCTTGTACATAAATTTTGGCAGATACCTATCTTTGGCACTGCTATCAAATGGGGAGAGAGAGGTATGAAAAATGATGTGCATTCTTAGGGGGAGCTTATTGAGCTTGTTGAGTTATTAAGCTATTGAAGTTTTGCAGTGACAGTGTCATTTTTCACAAGTATTGCCATCAATGCCAAAGGGGGCAATTGTTGGCAAGAGACATTGTACTGGTAGAGATTTGTGCATGAGAAATGTTTTTGGGTTGTCATTGATGGAAACTCAGCTTAGAAATTCTATCCGATATATGTAGATTTGTTCTACCGAAAGTTTGATATTCATTTATGCTTAAGTTTGGAAGATGGAATATAGTATGCCGCAAAGTATAAGTACATTATGAAAATCTCCATTGTGGTTGTGTAGTTTTGGTTGTGGTAAAAGAGGTAGTTGATTAGATGTTAGAAGCAACTTATTTCTCAATCCTAGTCTCTGATATTGATTCTCGTGCAAGATTAAAGATCTGGTATCTGGTAATTCAAGAAGAACAAAGTTATTTTGGTGTAACGTGTTGTGCAGAATCTTTGGGATGATTTTAGTGATTGGTTTTAAGTTCAAGGTAGTCAAGACAACATGTGTGAAGATTATTATTGATTTGTTTTGATCTACTTATGGATTTGTAATTGTATTGAGTTGACTTGTTGTTACATGTTTCATGTTGCATGTTATATGGTTTCTTTTTAGCCGACATGGAAATTGATTTAATTTATTGATGTGGATATATAAGACTGATTCATTTAAGAATTTTTGTGTGTGGTATGATGAGATGTGAGTGTGAAAATATTGTATGTGCGATTGTGTGAATTTTGGTGTGAGTGATTGAAATTTTTGTTCTTGAGTATGTGACAAAGGAGCAGAATAGAGCAGAGAGACAAAACGGTGGTAGAAGACTAATTGTGCTTAACTAAAACTGCTTTTTATAATTTTTAGATGCTACTATTCAGTTCAGCCATTGTTTTTATCATTTGTAATCACTTGTAAGGTAGTGAGCCTTCCTTCGGGTTGTAGCCCTCTTTTGTAATTGAGCAATGAGCTCTAGGAAGTGTGCCTAAATGCATGTGCATTCCCCTCTTGTATTATTATTATATTCTTGATCACAATATTATAATATTATGGGTTCCAATCCCATAGTGGTTTTTCCCTTTCCAGGTTTCCACATAAAAAATTTTGGTGTTATGGTTTTGTGCTTGTTTGCATTCAGTTTATGCACTTTACTTTTATTCATTTGTATCTAGTGGTTAAAGAATCAGTTTAAGGAAGTTGTTAATTGAAAAACACTGGTTCACCCCCCCCCCCTCTTAATATTTATTTATTCCAACAACTAGAACATTAAGGGATAAAGCTTTGCAATGGTTTTTTTTTTTACCTCCTTATTCTATTACTTATTTTCAACAACGAGCTAATGCTTTTATTCAATTTCACAATAATATTGGTCCTAAGATTACTTTGACTGATTTGATGCATTGTAAGCAAGGTGTGAAAGAAACAGTGATTGGTTTTATTGATAGATATAAGCATTTGTATTCTCAAATTTATTTTCCTATGCCTGATCAAGATATTCAAAAGATTTTTATTTCTAATTTACAAAAAAATATTAGGGATAAACTTCTCTTTTCTAAGTTTACTTCCTTTACATAGTTGTGCGCAATACTTCACAACTATCATCTTATCGTGAGTCAATTGGAACAATTATCCTCTTCAATGGCTTCGAGTGATGAATTTGAAAGTACTCAACAACCTTTTGCAAAGTTCAAACTGAATAAGGGATTCATCAAATTTAATGACAACAACAACACTCAAGTGGTAGCTGCAATAGGTGTATTACCTTTGTCCAAATACTTTAGAAAAGAGTTCACTCATATTAATGAATCTTTGCATAGTATTATGTCTCAATTGTTACAAAGGAATGTGTTGAAACTTCCTCCTAGTAAACCAATTGATCCATCTAAGACATCCCCACCTTACTTTGATTCCAAAGCCTTTTTCCAATACCATCATTAACCCGATCATGACACTAAAACGTGTTATTCTTTGAGAAATAAGATTCAAGACTTGATTGATAACAATACCATATTTATGGCTGGTGTGAATGATAAAGGAAACAAATCAATAGCTCCTCCTAATCAAAACCTTGAGATTTTCACTTATCCTTTACCTTCCCATTCCACTAATATGATTGAAACCGGTCATCTTGCCTTCTCTCCTAATGATGTTGGCCTTGAGTCTAATAATGCCGTAAACCTTATTGATCAAAAAGAACCTCCTAAGGACGTGCATTACATTTGATCCTAGTGAGACTATTGAAGAACCTGATGGCCCATTACTTGTATGGTGATGCAGCCATAATCAGTAAAACCCTCAAAGATAATTAACCAGCTTATGCAGAAAGAGTAACATAATGAAAGCAACAAGAAAACATAGCAAGATTACAAAAAATAGACCATATTATTTCCTTAGAACTTCTGGAAACCAACCGGTTATCAGCATGTAATCATCATAGAACATCCAATAGTTAACCGGTTACATGCAAGCTATCAACCGGATACAATCCAATCAGGACTCTCTGAATCAACCAAATCACTAATTACCAATCTCAACCCTTATTATTATTTCTACTTTCTCTCCCCCTACAAATGATTACATAGTTCCATATATATACCCTCCGAAACATATCTGAGTCAGCCTCAAAAGATTACATTTACCAATGCAGGAAAATGAAACATGCAACTAAGTCGGCCCTAAGAATTAAAGAAATCTTTCTAGAAAATAACAACAAAGAAGATCAGATTGGCAAGAAGGTCGCCCACACACCCAAGAACATCAGACAAGACCCCAAATAGATCCACATGCCAAGAACTAATCTGGTAATGAAGGAAAGTTAACTGGTAAGCACAAGAACTATCCTAGAACCCTAGCTGGAAAAGAATCTAAATGGACTGAAAATCTAGAATTAAGTACATGAACCAGCCTGGAAACCGAAAATAGGATCTACAATGAAAATAAAGCAACTACCAGCACCTACCGATAGGAACATAGAAAACTACACACTAAACTAAACAAGAACTAAACTGAAAGGCAGTATTTTTTTGTTGATGCAAGATTGCTTATAGACCTGGGATGCTCCTATATCAGAAACATCAGGTAGAAAGATATGTTTCATCAGAGGCAACTCATGAATATCTAAAAGGATTCAAGATAAAGACCCCATGCTCATTTCTGATCCAAACATCTTCCTTATCTACCAACCTCTTCTTTAGCTCCTTCGGGACCTCAATCGGCTTCTCTAACCCCCGACTCTCTTCATTTCTCTTCCTTTGCTTTAGATCTACATATTGTCTCTATTTAATGCTCTCTTTCTTCTGCAACTCTAATTTGTTTCTGCCACAAGATTTCATCCGGCTTTATCTGTCCATCAGGCTTATTTATCAAATCTTTTTGAAAACTCATGTCACCTTCCAATATTACCTCTACAACTAGTTTCTTAGTACTACAACTTTTCTCAAGACTCAAATTCTTCACCTCCTTCTCTTTCTCCTTCAAAAAAGTTAATGTGAACTTATGCCCATCTTTCTCAATAGTGACTAGATTTCTTCTACAGTAATAAATAGCTCCTCTATCAAACTGCCAACGTCTTCCGAACAAGACATGACAAGCACTCATAGATACAACATCACACAAAACCTCATCCCTAAAAGGCCCAATATTGAAATTCACCAAACATTGTTCCTTTACTTTTATCTTTTGATCATCTTGTAACCACCTTACTTCGTAAGGACAAGGATGCTCAAGCCTCTTCAACCCAAGCTTTACTACCATCTCTTCAGGTACCAAATTATTAGTACTTTTACTATCCACAATAACCTTGCAACACTTACTACTTGATTTGCACATAGTCTGAAAAAGACTCTTTCTCTGAGTAGATCCGGTATCCTCACTACTTTGCTCCATCATGACTCTTCTGAATATAAGGGATTCTCCTTGCTCTGGTGTATAGCTAGTTCTGGTAACTTCACCTTTTGGTTCCTCACTAGCCACACAACTTCTATCCATTCCCTTCTTACATTCATAAAATCTTTGTCTGGTTTCTCCATACTTGAAACATTTGTCAAGAAATTCTCTATCAGTGTTTCCAATGCTCTTCCTCTATGTTTTATGTTCTGGTTCTTTACTCCACTTAGGTTTTGATTCTTCCTCAGCATTCTACTTCTTTTTAATCATCTATCCCTTGAATATCTCCTACCCTCTAGGGTTATATTGGCAATTTGGAGGAACTGATTATGTGTTGCATTGATGTTTTTTCATTGATGTCAACACTAGCTACTTTGGTTGTTTACTAGTATCTAGTTGGTCCCGGTAGGATGATTGGTTTTTGGTTGGTAAGATCATGTTGATCTAGTATGCTCTAGTATGCTTTGGTCTATGGAATCAGTTTGGATGGGTTGTTCATGTGTTCTTGATGTGTATCACATTCAGCTAGTATTGATTTGATGATCCAAATGCTATTAGTTTCTCTAGTAAGCTTTATGGTTACCGGTAAGGGTTTCACCGACAGAGCTTTGTTGATGATATTTTGATATTATGCATAAGTGGTGTTGGTGTTTCTTCTAGTCAGTTCTCATGATGCTAATGGTTATAATGTTCATGTTCTAGTTGTTCATGGTGTTTCATTTGGCTTATGGCAACCTATTATAGGTTCGGTGGTTATTCTGGTAGGTTATGGACCAGTTTATGTAATGTGTGGTTTGATACTCTTGATGCATTACCGGTTGGATCCATTGATTGGATTATGTTGTTTCAGTCTTAGGCCAACTTGGTTGATGATTAGATTGCGGGTTTAAGCTATGAATTTATTGTATTATCTTTTAGATGGCCGGCCTAATTGTTTAGGTCTCGAGTTAGTATAAATATGATGTAAGATCTCTTTATAGATAAATGTAGATAATGTATAGTATGGGATTATGCGAATAATATTGTAATCATTCATGTAGAGGATTTGGTCGATCATAGGTGATCAAATTGGGTTTGTGGAAGAGGTTTAAGGCCTCTGGTATTGAGCTTAACTGGAACTGTACTTAGGCATGGGAAGTGCTATACTTACAGTTCAATCTTCATTCTGGATTATTATCTGATGTTTTTTGTAGTCAGTGAGAATCCTTTTGTGATGAGCAGTGTGCTCTAGGCTATTGGCCTTCCTACATGTGCAAGCCCCTTATTGTAATATTTATTCATCTAATTAGTGGATAGATATTGTGGGTCTCCAGTCCCATCGTGGTTTTTCCTCTTTGAGGTTTTCCACATATAAATATGTGGTGTTATGGTGTTTATCTCCATGGTTGCATTATTGCTTATCGTTATATGCTTTTATGTTACTGGTTTCTAAGTTGTTGTATTAATAAGGTTAAATTTCTCCATTCTGGTACAACATTGATTCACCCCCCACCTCTTAGTTTTCTTGGATTCCAACAGGTTATTCGGATGTGTTCTTCTCATCTTCTCCTTATCCTTCAAAGCATACTGGTAAGCTTCTTTAACTGTGGAAACCCTCAAAATACTCATATCATCCTGAATGTTAAATGCAAGTCCATTTATGTACCTCACCACCTTTTCTCTATCCATCTCTCTATGTCCAGATCTAATCATCACCTTGTAGAATTCCTCATTGTACTCTTTCACAGTCATGTTTCTCTGTTTCATCTTCTGCAACTTCTTAAACAATTCCAACTAATGGTCTCCTGATATAAACTTGGAATTCAATCTTGCAACCATTTGTCTCCACTAGTGATCTTCATTTCTCCATTCTCCACTCTATCTTTCTGCAATTATTTCCACCATAAGGCAGCATGTCCTTTTAACTTAGTCGGTGCCAACCAAACTCTCTGTGGGTCCTTGACATCCTCAAACTCAAAGTAATCCTCCAACTCTCTAATCCAATCAATCAGATCCTTTGGGTTCAACGTTTCAGAAAAGTTTGAACTTTACTCGCTTGTGCCACTGCTCTCAGGAATATTTCCTCGCTTCCTTCTTCTGGTCCTTCACCCTCTTTTTCTTGAAGTTCTTCACCAACTTCTTTATAATCATCCTCAGATTCAAGGTTTCTTCGCTGGCTGGTTCCAAATTTCATTCCTTGCTTCATTCTTGAAGTCCTCCATCATCTACTCTACCCTTTGGTGGTTTGTCCTTCTAGGAAGTATCTCCTCTTTTGCTCCGGTGAACTGTCTCAACTTGGCGATCTAACTACCAATTTTAATTGCCTCCACTCAGCGCTCTATTGAACACACATGCAGTCTATCTCCAATCACTAATTTGTCCACCCAAAGGAATGCCTCAATATTCACAAACAACTCTTCCACTAACTATTTCATAACCAACTCTAATACCACTTGATGCAGCCATAACTGGTAAAACCCTCAAAGAGAATTAATCATCTTATGCAGCAAGAGTAACAAAATGAAAGAAACAAGAAAACATAGTAAGATTACAGAAGCATACCATATTATTGCCTTAGAACTTCTGACAACCAACCGGTTATCATCATGCAATCATCATAGAACATCTAGTAGTTTTCCAGTTACATGTAGCCTATCAGTAAGATAAATCCAATCGGGACTCTTAGAATCAACCAAATAACTAATTACCAATCTCAACTTTTATTTTGATTTCTACTTTCTCTCCCCCTACAAATGATTACATAGTTCCATATATATACCCTCTGGAACATATCCCGGTCGGCCTCAAAAGATTACATTTACCAATGCAGGAAAATGAAACGTGCAACTAGGTTGGCCCTAAGAATGAAAGAAATCTTTCTAAAAAAATAATAACCAAGAAGATATGATCAGTAGAAAGGTTGGTCACACACCCAAGAACATTGGACAAGACCCCAAATAGATCGAGACACCAAGAACTGCTTCGGTAATGAAGGAAAGTTAACCAGTAAGCACAAGAAGTGTCCCGGAACCTAGAAACAGTCAATTGGGAGCCATAACTAGCCAAAAAAGAATCCAAATGGATTGAAAACATGTAATTAAGCACATGACCTAGCCTAGAAACCGAAAACAGGATCTGCAATGAAAAGTAAGCAACTACTAGCACCTACCGGTAGGAACACAGAAAACTGCACACTAAACTAAACAAGAACTAAACTGAAAGGAAATATTTTTTGGTTGATGCAAGATTTCTCATAGACCAGGGATGCTCCTGCATCACATGGTTAATGTGATAATTGAAGAATTTCTTTATACTTTGCAATTGCATCAAGTGATATAAGATGATACTGATGTGGTAGTTAAAGTTTTTGATGGCTTCTCTTTTCTTTCTATTGGTTCTATCACACTTCCTATTGATGTTGGCACTAAATGCTTAAATTTTAAATTTTATATCATTCCTACATCCGATCAATTTTGTGTGAAGTTGGGACATCCTTGGCTCTCTTCCATGAAAGTGATCACTTCTACTATTCATAAGTGTTTAAAATTTCCTTATAATGATAAAATCATAACTGTTAATCATAGCATATATCAACCTATAGTGAGGCATAGAGATGTCTGCCTTAATTATTTTTGGTCTGAACAATTCCAACCTCTTCAACCTAGAAGTGATTCTCTCTTTAAATCATATCAAAAATGGAAAAATGAGATGATTTTGTCATTGATTAAACCTATAAATCCAACAATAAACCTTTCTCTTGATAACTATATACCTCTTCTTGAGGATAAGATTATTCTTCCTCCTAAGGAAAAAAATAATCTTCTTCCCAAAAATGAATCTATCTCTTCTCCTAAGGATAGGACTGTCTTTCCTCTTAAGGAAAGCGATATTATTTTTCCTAAGGAAGAATCAATTCCTTCTCTTAAAAATGAGTCCACTCTTCCTCCCAAGGATAGAAATTATCCTCCTCCTAAACATCAATCTATTCCTTTTAAGGGTAGACCTATTCCTCCTCCTCATGATGGACCTGATATCCTTCCCACACCTCCCATTCCTCCTTTATATGGTGTGGTTCAGCCTCCTACATCTTAAAAATGGAAATGACAAGCCTCTCCTATTGTTCAACCTAAAAGACCTCAACCTATTCATCCTTCCTTAAAAAAAGAAAACAAGCCTATACCTAATGAACTTAAACCTTCACAACCTCTAGCTAAAACCAAACTAAACCATTTTGCAAGAGAACACCAATGGAGACATCATGCTAGAGCTTGTGAACTTGCTTCCCAAACCATTTATTCTCCCAAAACACCTATTGTTGACATGGTTCCATTTTCTCCTAACTAGGATGTTCAACCTAATTCTTCAAGACACAAAATGCTTAAAACAAATTTTGGTTCAAGATATATTCCTATTAGAGCTCATATTATTATTAATCTTAATTAATAAATAGGTGAGAATGTTATTAATGATGAATATGAATATGTTGATGTTGACAATGATTTATCTAAACAATTTTCAAGAGCATTAATCCTAGCTCCTAGTAACAAACAAAGTGATCCATCCTTAGAGCATGGTCCTTGTTTGGAACATGTGATAGCTCCATCTACCATGCTTGATGTCGCTCCTCTTGCATTTTGTCCAACTTCTCAAAACAATGATGAGAAAGATTAGGGGGTGAATGACGTGCTTTATTAGCTTCATTACCATAGTATATTCTCTCTCTCTCCTCTCTTTCTTGTTTGTGATCTTCTTCTATTTATCTTTCCATTCTTCTATTTGTTGTCCCTATTCTTGTCTACTTGAAGATGATACAACGAATTGAGATCTCTTTTGGTCTCTTCCATGTTGACTCCAAAGGAACATGTGATCCCTTCTTCCATGGTGATTTCCTTTCTTTGGGGGATGAGGAAAATTCTATGCATAATATATATATATGATATACATGAGCTATCATAAAAATCATGTTGAGTCCAAATTTAGGTGCAATCACCTCGTGCTTTGTGTTTTGTGATCATTATCCTTTGATTTGTCCTCTCTTTGGGGTTAAATTATTGTGATAACATTCTTGTCTTTGTGTGTATCCTACCTTAAAGCAATTTCTCTTGATAAGGTGTGCACAATCACTTTAACATGGGGGCATACACTCCACTCAATAATTCTCTCTCTTGCATATCTTGATACTTAAAGTTGTTAGATGCTAGAATAGTCCCAAAGACACTAAGAAGGGGGGGGGGGGGGGAGGGGGTGAATCAATGTCTAACCAGTGGATGAAAGATTTAACCTTATTTGTAACTTTACAACCCAAATTAATGTATCGATAAACAAATAATAATGGAATAAAGAGAAACAAAAATTCAACCATCAGTGCACACGATAACACATATATTTTTAGCGAGGAAACCTGGTAAGGGAAAAACCTCAGTGTGATTTGTGACCCATAATATTTACTCACTAGCCAATGTGAATAAATATTACTTCTACAATAGGGGCCTGCACATGTAGGAAGGCCAACAACCTAGAGCTCACTGCTCAACAACAAAAAGGAGTCCCACTGACTACAAATGGATGGTTGAATCCAAATACAATGTACTGCTTTACAATAGCATCTACAATGCCTGATTCAGTACCAGTTTAAGCTCAAACAAATACCTAACCAAAAACCTTGCTGGTGAATAACCTTCGCTCTGCTCTGCTTCTTATTCGCTCTTCAAAATAGATACATCAAAGTGCATAAATAATTGTCTTACAATATCTCATCTATCGCTCATTACATTTCCTTATTACATCACTACCACATTATTTATTCATTACAAAATGACTTACAAGATCTCATACATATATGAGTCTTTACAATATATCAAGTCGGCTATACAAATATATTAAATACAATACAAAACATTATTATTCCAAGTCGGCCTAGAGTGTCGGTATGATCTGTTGTCGGTGTAGATTGGATGCCGGTGTGAAGTGCCTATCGATGCCGGTTGTAGACACCTAAAATTGTCTTGTCTAATTAAATAAATATTTTTATTTATTCAATTATTTTAAGCCTAATTCTTCTATTAATTGAATAAATCTTTATTTATTTAATTAATTAATTTATCCTCTTCTAGCCTTATTTCTCATTTAAATAAATACATTTATTTATTTTAATTATCCTTTTCCTAAATTAAATAAATACTCTTATTTATTTAATCGATCCCACTTCTTTTATTAATTAAATAAATCTTATTAGCCTTTTCTACTTATGACACATGTCATTCATCTCTTAATTCCTACACTACCTACCCTTTTATTATTTTCTTAGTTCTTTTACCTACCCTCTAATCTTAGCCGACCATTTATCTTTTACACCTCTCAATCTTATCCCTCCATTTCTTACAGTGTCTTCTATATAAGAGGATTCTTCCTTCATTATCAATCCTCCTAATTATTCTATTCAACTACTAGCACTCCTCAACTACGCTTTCAAATTTTCATTTGCGATCAGTTATCAACCACATTTCCATTTTTTGGAAATCTCTTAGAATTATACACAGGATCTGTTCTTTGTGATTTTAATTTTGATGCAAAATATTTCCTAAAAAATTGGATCTTTTAAAATTAAGGTTTTTTATTATTTTGTTTAGATCTCACAAACAGTTTTGAATTTTGTCATAAAATTTTTTGTGCAGGTCAAGAACATTATCAGAGGTGCTCAGCAAAAAAATCAGATTTTTTAAAGCATATTTGAATTTTCTATGAATTTTTTATGCATTTTCATAAAAAATTAATTTTGAGAGAAAATGAGCGACTTTTTCGGATTTTCTTACATTTTTGGAAATCTCTCATAATTATACATAGGAGATTGTTCTTTCTAATTTTATATTTGATGCAAAATAACTCCTAAAAATCAAATCTTTAAAAGTTAGGGTTTTGCATTATTTTGATCATATTGCACAAACTGCTTGGAATTTTTGCAAAATTTTTTTTATGCAGCTTTGGAATGCTATCAGGACTTTCCAGTAAAAAAATCAATTTTTTTGGATCAATTTTCATTTTCTATGAATTTTTTATGATTTTTCATAAAAAATTAATTTTTGGAGCAAATTAGAATTTTTTTTGGATTTTCTTACATTTTTGGAAATGACGTGAAATTTTACATGTGGTATATTTTTTATGATGCAAAATAACTCATGGAAAATTAGATCTTTGAATCTATAAAAAAAACATCTTGTCGAAGGCCCCTATTTCACAAAGTCTTTTGAATCTAAAATTTACCTAACTTGTGTGCTTGTAGGAGGGGTATTATTGCAAAACTACTAGCAGATCTTTGTTGCAGAATTTTGGCAAGGGTTTTTGATCTTTATTGTGTGCCTTGTTTTCATAGATTACCAAACACTTCAATTGGTGCACTAAAATTGAACTAGTGTCTTTTGTGTCTTGGGCAATAGGCTCTTTTGTGTTTAATCTTTAGAGGGCTTGTCTCCCCATGTAGTCATTAGGACTTCTAGTGAGAAGAGAATGACCCAAGTGGTAGCGAGGAAAACCCACCTCTTCCAAACCACTATAAATAGCTATATCCATGGTGAAAGCCATGGGTAACATGTGCTGATTAGTTTATACCAACACTATGCCTCCCCATAAACCCATTTGATCAAATTTATTTGATCAATTGTAGGGCATAACCCCTACTGGCTAGGAGCCTTCTGTATTTACAAAGCTGAAAAATACCGCATGTATGACCACATGAGCGGATGCCCTTAGTAGCACCTTTTTGTTTTAGAAAGCCAAAATCCTTCTAGTTGTTGGGGCAGGAGGTCGAACCTTTGGAGTAGGCCACACACATATGATTCTTAGTAGAGATACAAAGTTCGCCATGAGGATTTTTCGTGGGGACTGATGCTTGGTTGTCCCAGAGAAGTGAATGTTGAGGGTGGAGCCAGTGGGGTCAAGCATCTAAGTATCCGCTCTGAATAGTGTAGCCTCAAGAGAAACCCCATGTGGGATCAACAACTATTGTCCTGGCCAGCCATAAGAATTGTGCTTGTCTTATTTTGAACATTTAAACATTCAGGACCAAACATCATAATATTGTGTCTTTTATGTCTTCAAGTGTACGCAAAACATTTTTACATCAAACAACACACTTTTCTTTGAGTTATTTTGAGTCTAAACACTTACAAACATTGAGTCTTCATCAACATTGTGTCCTCTTGTCATGAAAAACAGTCAAACAAATTCAGATTTGGTCACAACAACAACTTTACAAATTGGAAAAATTGCACTCATTTTCTGGAAATGCATCTGTGTCTGATAGAACCACATTTGTGTCATTTAGTCACATCTATAAAGGGCAGAAATGCGTTTGTGTTCTTTTAAGCAAAATTACATTCACAAAATCTCATAAATGCGTCTATGGAGTGTTAAACAACGTTTGTGTCATTTAACCGCGTCTGCCTTCAGTCCAAATCAAAATCAAAAGCTATTGGACTCTGCAAAAATCAAGGTCAAGGATAAAAATTCTATGAAGAAAAAAGAACAAGAGTTGATCTCCCCTAATATCAAAATAACTGGGGGCAAAAGCTCTACCATTTTAAGCCAAAAAGCATACTTGTTGATCCTAAGTCTCCATCATGCTATCCTACTTTCACTTCTTTTCACAATCATAAGCCTTCATTCCTCATCCACTTGTTCCACAAATCCATCCCCTTCTGGCGATACATCATGGACCTTTAATAGAACTTCCTCAAAGGACTTTGTTGTCAAGGATGCCCAAACTTCTTTAGGTGACACGCATATGGGACTGTGTAGTCCACACGCTAGTAATTCTATCTCAGTTCCTTTATCAAGGAAGACAATCACTCGAGCTATACATCATTCCATCAAGGAATGATGCAACTACAATCATAAGATAAAGCCTCACACATTTGAGGTGGGTGACTTATTTCTCACAGAAAATCCTAAAAATCAATAAGACACAAAGAAGAAGGGCAAGTTCAAACTGAATTGGCTTGGTCCTTACATCATCACAACAGTCTATGGATCAGGTGCATATCATCTCTCAACATCAGATGGAAAATCTTTGGAAGTTCCTATCTTCGCAGGTTTTACACATAGCTCTTTAGAGTATCCTGATTCAAAAATACAAAAAAAATCAAAAAAATCAAAAATACAAAAATACAAAAAAATACAAAAATACAAAAAAATCAAAAAATTTCAAAAATACAAAAAAATCATTACTTGGTGAAAACCTGGAAAATAGGCACCTTGTGACACAAAAAAATTGAAAAAATAAAAAAAGTAAAGAGAAATAAATCCATCCAATGGTGAAAACCACTTCGGTGGCACCGTAGGCAAGTACCATGGTGAAAACCGGGTCACCGACGCCATGTGTACAAACATTGCTCCTCCCTCCTTTAGGATTCAATTTCATCCTTCACTTTGTACACACTCATAGCCTATCCATCCATAATAAACTTACCCATTCCCATCATCGCTTGATATTGATCTACCTAAGATTGGTTAGCCATTGATAATAATCACTCCTTTTTCACCCCTTTTCCATCCATAATAAATCAGCTCCTATCTGTGGCTAAGGCAAAATCCTAAGTCTAGTGATGGGTGTGGAACTAAGAGCATCACACATTCTGAGGAGTATAGTTTCTTCCAACTTTCTTCATTCTATCCACACACAATACACAATAAAGAAACATTTGCATTGCCAATTCGCAATAAAGTTCCGTCTTCTCCACAATAAAGTATCAGTTTCATGGATTTAGTCAGTTTCAGATGAGACACAGTGGCAACAATGGGCTTCAACAAATCACATCTTTCGATAAACTCAAACAACATTATGGTTCAATGCTATCTATCCTTTTGTGAAAGTAAACATTGTGACCACAATCAAATAGACTTATACAAGTGACAAGAGACACTAAACTTGAGGACTACAATGGATGTTGGTGTCGAGTCTTGGTTTTCTTTTGATTTTATCTTTTGGTGATATGTCTTTTAGCTTTTTCAGGATGTCTCTGACTAAAGATTTTATCTCCAGGATGTCTTTGACTAGAAAGGCAAGGATGGGGTATCGTCACCTATTTTCTTTGTTGTTTGTTGATTGTCTCTTAGTAATGCTATGACTTGTCCAAGGATATGAGGGCATTGTGAGTCTAGTATGAACCGGGGCATTCTTTGTTTGTGAGTGTCTGATATCCATGCAAATAGGTACAATGACTTTTTGGGTCGAACATATACCTCGATTGTCATAACCTATTTGCCATAATAAAGCTCAATGATGATAACGCACGAGAAGCTCTTTCACTTTCATATCTTCTATCTTCAATCCCCCTTTCTTGATTGACCTCCATCATTCTTGAGTCTATGTATCCTACTATCACATGACTGAGTATAATGACACACCAAAAATATTTGCATTTCATGTAGTTTGCATCTGCATTACCACATATTCGCATTTCATACATACATATAGATATCACAATTGCATCACATCTTGCACACAACACATGTTAGCACATTTTACATTCTCATCATGTAAATAGTTATTTGCATTATCATATTCATTTGCATATTGTGCATTCACATTCACATATGCATAACATATTAAAAACATAAAAGAACAAAAATATATTGCATTTCATCATGTACATATTTACATCCATATCATAAGCATCACATAGAAACATGCATCCATATCATATACATCACGTAGGTACACATGCATATAGCTACCGCAATGATGAATCATCTCATATATATATATAGTGTCATGATACAATGATGTCAAAATCATATGGCTACAAAATCACTCGAAGGTGTCTACATCATCATACAAAATGGTACAAAACTAATACATAGGGAGCCCTCTAAGGCTATGATGAAATCCCTCCCTCAGAGCTGGCTGGCCTCAACAGAGTCTGAAGCTTAGAAGGACCCACCCTAGGATCATCTCTCCTACCCCCTCTATCTAGTGGTGGTGGAGGACCCATGACCCCACCGCTAGATGCATATCTCCTGTCTCTCCCTCCAGTGGTCGTCATCATCCGCAATGGTCTCCGGAAGCTCCTAGCTTGCTGATCTAGTGGTACCACTCCATAGTACAGGTCTTGCCAATAGGATATCTACTCCCTTGCTCATAGAACATAGGCATATCTAGCCCCTATGTCCTCGGTTGCCTGCCTCCCTGTCCTTAGTGTTGTCTCAGCCTCTGTATAGTGCTAAATAGCCCGATCCCTTTCTCTCTTAGTGTCCCTTAGGTGTCTCCTAAGCCTAGCCATATCCCTCTCCAGATCCTGGATCTCATCTACCTATCCTTGGAAGATCTCCCTCAAAGGATAGTAGCTCATCCTCCTCCTCTCTCCCCTCACCCTATCCCTATGGCTACTCCTGTCTGTGTCCCTATCTAGGAACCTATACCTGTCTGGAAACCTATGATGCTAGCACTTGTAATGGCAATCCACCTCTACCCCTCACTACATGCATTTGTCTCTCCTGCCTTTCCTCTTTCCTTTGAGCAACTCTCCTCTCTACCACTATGCCCTGCCTCTATCACTGGCCTTTGCCTCCACCATACCCACTATCATCTCCATCACCTCCACCATCTCCCTCTATTGCCTCCCCTAGATCCATCAATCATGGAAATGGATGCTCTCCCCAATATGCAGTGTACTCTGCATCCATCCCTGCATCCTCCACATCTACCCATATATCCCAAGGCATCAAAACCATCTCCTGCATATGTGTCACAACCTGATCATAAGAAAGCAATGGCCCCAAATGCACCTGATACCTCACTATCTGTGCATACATTCCTGAGCCCCATGGCATCCTTGTATCTTGTCAAACTACCTACATACCTTGTCTATCAACTACCTCTCAATAACATACAATGTTTGACCAATTAGATACCTACTCCGAAATACATACGACACCTCCACTGCATCATCCTCCCACTCCTCACAGTCTAAGTAAGGCCTCCATATCACACTGTCTATCTCATCAATAACCCAACTCTAATACTCCAGTCTCCCAATATATGGCTGTGACGTAATCATATCATATAAATGTACATAGCTACGCCCATGTCCCCTACCTCTAAAATGTATCGGTCATGTAACCGACAGATGCTCATATGCCCACACCTGTAATAGTGTCACTTCACATCCCAATCCTACTGATCCATGATACACAAACTGATGCATCTCATAATACAAGTGTGCCAATAGACACAACTCCCATGCAAACCTGGTGTACTTAGTCACCAATGTCTCCAGAGTCCTCCCCCATCCCACAGCCAACCCTCATGTCGCCCTATCCAGACAGAGGAACCCAATGATTACTCCTGCCAGTACCACCGGTAGTGCCAATCCTATCTGTGTCATGGTATCCCAAGCCACATTTCCAGCCCTCATCTCTAGTCCTGGATCCTGAAACACTTGTCTCAGTGCATCCCTGTCTCTATCTCGATCATAAGGAACCAACTCCCCATCGATCGGTATCCTCAGTATCCTATATACATCCTCCAAGGTGACTATCATCTCACCCATTGGCAAATGAAACGTACATGTCTCTGAGTGCCATCTCTCAGCTAATGCAGTCAACAATCCCATGTTCACCCAAAACTTAGGCACATACAAAATATATCGCAATCCCATAGCCTAAACTACTACTCTATCCTTGAATGTCAACTCTGCTCGCAAACTCTGAGTCAATGGGAATCTCTCTAGTGACTCCAGCATCTGTAGGTCCTCCTGTAGTCAAGAACATCAACTGTGTCAATCCTAGTGGCATTCCCTGTTCATCACAAAGTGCTTCTTTTTGTCCTAGTGCTTATATCTATCATATGACACTCTATCCTAGTAGCATTCCCCAGTTCATCACAAAGTGCTGCTCTTTTATCCTAGTGGTACTCCCTATTCATCACAAAGTGTTGCTTCCTATAGTGGTACTCCTGGTTCATCACAGTGTTGCTTTCTATCCTAGTGGCATTCCCTGTTCATCACAAAGTGCTACTTTGATCCTCTTTAGGGGACCTACTTGAGTGTATCCTCTTGAGTAGCTTATCCAATTGACAACGTATGTTCTATCACAGAATTGTCAATTTCAGCCTAATCCAATTGGAAATGTATGTTCTATCACAGAATTGTCAATTTCTTTGGTACTCCTTGTTCATCACAAAGTACCTTGATCTATCCTATCCTAGGGCCTCTGCTTGAGTGTATCCTCTTGAGTAGTTTCCTGATTGGCAATGTATGTTTTATCATAGAATTGTCAATCCTACCCCTATCTGCTATCCTAGTCTTCCCTAGAGGACCTGCTTGAGTGTATCCTCTCAGCATCTTATCCAATTGATAGTGTATGTTTATCACAAAACTATCAATTTGACATTCAAGATATAAACGTGCATTCATGACACAAACGCACTTGCATACTTCACATATGCGCCTACTCTGCATAAACGCACTTGAATCACATAGATGTGCTTCTTCTTTGCATAGAGATGCTTGTCTTTCATAAACGCGCTTGAAATACACAGACGCGCTCGCATCTGACATAGATGTTATTACAATCATAGATGCACCTGGCACCAATGTAGACGCACCTAGCCTACCCAGATGTGCCTGACACCAACACAGACGTGCCTTAGAGTTTTTACCCTTCTTGACATTTTTCTAAGACATACCTAAAGCGCATTTATTACCCTACTTAACATGCATTTATGACAACAATTAATGCAACAAAGTACAAGGAGGTTTTGTGGTACTTACCGGCTTTCCTGCATCTGCTAGCCTCTGATATCAGCAAACATAATCGAATGTGTGCACCAATACCATTGCTGCTGACTGCTCTTTTCTCTCTCTACACTCTGATCTCTTAGGTGTGTGGATGACAATGAGGATGTTTTCCCTAGTAGTCTATCTTATAGACTACCCAACCCTAGTCTCCTGAGTCAGTCTTCTTTATTTCGTGAATCTGTCACTCTATCCTATCTTGTCAGTCCTTTCTAGCCTTTCTTTCTTATCGAGAGATTGTTTGTGATCTTTCTAGACATTTTCATCCAATCTCTTGAGGGGGCATATCATTCCCATCTTGGGGCAACTTTGTATCAGTTCATCTTATCTTCTTTGAAACAACATGACAAGTTGCATTGTCTCAAAGAGAGGCAAAATGTAGACACCTAAAATTGTCTTGTCTAATTAAATAAATATTTTTATTTATTTAATAATTTTAAGCTTAATTCTTCTATTAATTGAATAAATCTTTATTTATTTAATTAATTCATTTATTCTCTTCTATCCTTATTTCTCATTTAAATAAATACATTTATTTATTTAAATTATCCTTTTCCTAAATTAAATAAATACTCTTATTTATTTAATTGATCAAACTTCTTCTATTAATTAAATAAATATTTATTTATTTAATTAATTCATTAGCCTTTTCTACTTATGACACATGTCATTCATCTCTTGATTCCTACACTACCTACCCTTTTATTATTTTCTTATTTCTTTTACCTACCCTCTAATCCTAGCCGACCATTTATATTTTACACCTCTCAATCTTATCCCTCCATTTCTTACAATGTCTTCTATTTAAGAGGATGCTTCCTTCATTATCAATCCTCCTAATTCTTCTATTCAACTACTAGCACTCCTCAACTACGCTATTGAATTTTCATATGCGATCTAGTTATCAACCACATTACCATTCTTTGTTGAGCTCTTGTGCACAAATAAAATCTGAGAGCAAATATATCAAGCAAGATCAATGAAGATAGGAAGAATGGAGATCCAAACCCTATTGGACATGTGGTATAATATTTGTGATTTCATTTGATTTGCATTGTCTTAGGTAGTCTTCATATGTTATGGTGGATCTTTATTATTGTTGGGCTAGGGTTTTGTGGTTGAATTCATTTAGTCTTTCAATATTGTTGTTTCCATTTTTACCATAAACACCGGTAAATGATGTTGTTGCCGGTGTGACCTGTGAACCATAATACCAGTTGGTTGCCATCAATGACAACATCAACTATTCTCATCTAAATGTATAATGACAACAATCTCCCCCTTTGGCATTGATGGCAACACTCATGAGAAAAATCCAAAAACTGATATCCAAAAATGAAAGTGCTCCCCCTGAGAAAATGATCCCTTCTGTACATTTTTCTCCCATACTACTCCCCCTTTGACATCAATGGCAAAGGATGTCAAAAAGAATCAAAGAATTCCAAAATTTTGCCTTGAAGCCTGTAACCAGTTATTAACAATCTGAAAGATATTCGCCAAAATCAGATTAAGACTCTGCATAAATTGGGTTGTCAGAAATAATGGTCTCAGTTTGCTAATCATACTGGTCAAATAATGCATCTATTTCTCTGATGATATTTCTCCTTGAATGGTTTCTTTAGACAACTCAATCCAGTGTGTTAGAAGATTGTCCAATCTAGGACCAAGTTTATTTTTCAACTCTCGGGCCTTTATTCTTATCCTTGCTTTCTCCTTCTCTAATTTCTCTATCTTTTCCTCAAAAACTGCCATTTATTGATCCAAAATAGAGGTAAGTTCTGAAGAACCAATCATGTTGTCTGCTATATCATCAATCTCTTTTTCTTTTTTTTTCTTTATCTCCTCATCAATGTCTTATGTTAGGTGGTGAGGCTTGCAAGCTTCCTTATACAATTCTTTATATTCTAGAATAGTGGAGTTGAGTATCGGTAATAAAGAATCAATCTGCTCTATACAATCTTTAATAGTCTTATCAAAGAATTCACTTTTCTCCTTATTCACCCTTTCCTTTATAGTCTCTTCATTAATCTTATCTACAGTTAGAATATTTGAAGCAATGAATTTGGACAATGTGTCCAATTTACCTTATAATCTAGTGCAATCAATTGCAAAATTGGTAAAGAATCATCAATGGCCTTAAATGCTCAGGCGTTGCATTCAATGATCTTCTTGATAGAATCTAATAGTACATCAATCACATTGGTAGGTTTGTAGTCCATAGTGGAAGTGCTAGGAGGAGTGTGAGGTTTTGTAGTTGGTTTCATTTCATCTCTGGTTTCCTTAGCCACTTTTGCAATCTTGTTTCCATCCTTAACCTCTTCCTTATTTATTGTTTCTTCCTTACTCTCATTCTACTTACCAACCTTTCTATCTGTTGGTTCAAATATCTTATGTTCATGTTCTTTTCCAGTACCATTTTTTGTTTCTGCTTCTACTTCTGTCGGTATTTCAATGTGGGGCTGAGAAGTTTCCTTGTCCATGATAATGTTAAAGTCCTGAGTGTCCACATTCATAGTAAACAAAATGTCTAACTCTGGATCATTATCATCTCTTGTCATTTCCTCTTCTTTCTCTTCTGCAAGCTGATTGTCTGTTGATATCGGTGCCTCTATAGTTATTGGAGGGGTGTCCTGAGCTAGTGGAGGAAGGTTATCCTTGACAGTGATGTCAGGTACACTACCAATTTTCCCTTTTCCCTTATCAACTTTCTGGTATACCTTAGCAAAAGATTTGTCTACTTTCTGTCTATTCTTTTCTTCCTTCTTTTCTCTTTCCACAAAAAATATGTCTCATTTGTCTACAATTTCATCTACTATCTCTTTGATTCTATCAGCCATAAGCCTGACCTGTCGGTGACCACTCACAAAAAATTTTCTATTTGCCTTTGAAAATAAATCATCAATTTCCTATTTGGAGTTAATAGGATGTACAACAAGTAGAGCTTCTACCTTAAGTTTCTTGTCTAACTCCATTATTGACATCCTCTTAGCTTCTAACCTCAAGTATAAATCATTCGGTAAAACATCTATAACTTCAATGAGTACCTTCTTGTATATATCTAAGTATTAAATAATACTTTCCTCTATGGATTCCTTATCATAATCATTGAAAGAATGATCAAATTTATTTACATTCCCAAGGTTTCCTTCTTGGGTGATTTCATTTATTAACTCTTTCGGTGAAAGAGTGTCTGGTGCCTTAGGTTATGTTTTCTTCTTGGGAGTGACCTTCTTTTTCTGACCAATGGGCTCTCTTACAGCCTGTTGCTTTTTCCTTTGATTCCTTGTCTTCTTGGGAGATGGAGGAGGTGTCGGTGAGGTTTTTCTTTTCTTCCTGTCCACTTTCTTGAATTCTGTTGTTGGATCAGTGTCAGAATCAGAGGAAGTAGCCACAGGGGAAATATGAGCTACCGGTTTCTGCTCTGATTGACTTTTTATGCTAGTAGCAACACCACTAATATTCATTAGTCCTTCTATCACCTCCTTAACCAATTTTGAAGCATCTTTCATTACCTTTTCTCTTTTCTTTCTTTGTTTTTGCATGTCAACCCCCTTCTCTATTGTTTCAGCATTACCAAAAATTTCTTCAGAAGGTTCCGGTGGAGCATCTAATAGGATTTTTGCATTTGAATCTAAAATGTGAGTATCCACCTTATATCCCATCTCTGTAATCCAGACAGTCTGAGGTTTGACTGCCTCCATCCATATTTCATCTCTCTTCACTACAAAGCATATTTGCTTCTCATATTTATCTATGATGCTTTGTAGAATCCTTTCCCTCTGTTTCATTTTAGTTTGAAAATTCTTGAAGTAATCTTTCACCAATTCATCAATGTTAGCTCTCATACCGGTAATTGCCTCCTTTATCTATTTTCCAACATAAATATCATAGCCAAAATCTTTGTGACCAATACCAAGGATTTCCTTTGAAAAGTAAAGCATTAGACTTACAATCAGATTTCCAAATTTGAAGGTTCCTTTCTTATCTCCTTTGATCTTATGCAAATTCTCTAACAGTTCATCCTTTATCCATTCACAAATATCAATCTTTGCATTGTTCAAAATCATTTCATGTGCACTATGAATATAATAACTTGATACTGAATTCAACCTATTAGTGTGACCAACTTTATAACCAATGACCATGCTAGAAAATTTAAGATCTTCATCCTTTACATCATTGACCCTAAGTGATCGACTATCAAATGTAGCTCTAGTTAAGCTCATAACTTCTTTATTAGGGATTTTCTTCTTCTTGTTAGGTTTGGAACCGGTGGAGGGTAAACCAGTAATAACCCTTATAGCTTCTTTGGTAATCTTAAATACTAAGTCCAACCACATAAATTCACCATGAGCCCTGCTAAGGACATAGTGGACAACTTCGTCTGAGAATTCTGGCATATGGAGGATATCTATGAAACCTAAATCCTCAACAATCTTATGTTTTGGTTTCAATACCCCATTCTTATCAGTAGTTACATTCATGTATATGTTCATCAAATCTTCAGTTCCTAAGATCTCTATGTTGCAATGTATGTATGTCCTAGGGTCTTCAGCAAATGCGACTACCTTCGGGATTTTATAAAATGCACCAATAGATTCATCTAGCTTTGCTATCTTAGGGGTGATTTTGAAAACTGGTCTAAGTCATTTAATATTCTCCACAATGGTAGGGTTTGCTACAAATTCAGGAATAGAGGATGAGGAAGCCATTGCAAAAAATAAATACCTCTTAACTGTGAAAACCTTGAATTCTCTGAAAAGACCTTTGCTGCTTCGCCTTTGGAATGCCTTTTCTAAATTTCACTCTCTTTAATGTTTGAATACTTGGTGAGTTGAAATGAGAAGTTGCAGTTCCTTTATAACCAAAAATTAACTTATAGTCGCAATAAATGCTTCTCTGGTGAAGTGAAAACTTCACATATCTGCTGGTAAGGAAGAATCATAACTTCTTACCATCAACCAAGGGTAAATGCATGATTTCAACTTGTTGCCATACCCCTAAGGATTATTCCTTAGTTAGATGAAGAATCTCCTATCGGTGGAGGGTTACCGCATTCTACCGGCTTCATCAATTCTCCGATCTCTCTTCTTAATCTATTGTTTAAAAATTCTTGTTTTATTTCATTCACTTTTTCTTTGCCTTTGTCATTAGATCCTTTATTGTTTGTCGATGTAGTCGTACTTCTACAAAATCTTGCAATATGCCCAATATTGTTACATGCATAACATGTTACATTGTTCCTCTGAATAGCTTTTCCATAACCTTGACCGGTTTGTGTTCTGAGTTGATTAGATAAGTGTCCAAATCTACCACAAGCATAGCATTTTACATTCATTCTGCAATTTTCTGAGTTATGCCCAATTTTATTGCATTTGGAACTTTTACCGGTGGGTAAATTTGTATTCTGATTATTCCTAATTTAGCACTTATTTGCTTTATGACCAAATTTGATGCAATTAAAACATTTTCCATTGAATTTATAGGCAATATGTTGTCTTACCGGTTTGCTATGATCTTGTTTGTTGACAATCCCAAAACTTTCTCCATGTTTAGATCCAAGTCCAATTGTATCTCCATCAGGTTTCTAACTTTTCAGCATATCATCAAGCCTCTTTGAACTTGTCTTGAATTTGTCTTTGTATTTATTTGTAGTGACCAACTCATTTTCCATAATGCTAACTTGTCTCATAAGTTCCTCTTTATCATGTTGCATGTGAATCAAATCTGTCTTAAGCATATCATTTTCATGACCAAGTCTTAGAGTTTCATCAGCTCTTTCATTAAGTCTTCTAGTCAAATCTTCTTGATCCCTCTTTCTATCTTCAATATCCTTACATAGCCTCATGGTTAAATCTTGCATTTCATTTTTCATGTTAGTGTTCTCCTATCTCAATTTATTTGCAATATCTGTAAGAGTTTCCTTTTCATCATCATCTTGTTTCTACATTTTCTCACAAAGTTCTTTCCTCTTATTTTGTGCCATAACCAGGTTCTTTTGAAGTGCTTTAATGAATTCCTCGGCAGTTCTGAGATTATCTTCTAGTTTGATATTCTTCAATTTTTCTACATCAAAATATTCAAGAGCTCCTTCCAACTGTTGTCTCAAACTTTCCATCAGTGTTGGTTTCAGAATCTTCCTCAAGTTGTTAGGCTTCTAAAAATAGAGGACTAGGCTCTGATACCAATTGTTAGATGCTAGGATAGTCCCAAAGACACTGAGAGGTGGGGGTTGAATTAGTGTCTAATCAGTGGATGAAATATTTAACCTTATTTGCAACTTTACAACCCAAATTAATGTACCGATAAACAAATAATAATGTAGTAAACAGAAACAAAAATACAACCATCAATACACACCAAAACATAGATATTTTTGGTGAGGAAACCCGGTGAGGAAAAACCTCGGTGGGATTTGTGACCCACAATATTTACTCATTGGCCAATATGAATAAATATTACTTCTACAATAGGGGCTTGCACATGTAGGAAGGCCAACAACCTAGAGCTCACTGCTCAACAACAAAAAGGAGTCCCACTTGTTGGTTCCCAAAACCACAGATTGGAAAACCAAAAGACTTGCCAAATCCCCAAGTAGTCAAATCAGCCTTGGCCAACAAACAAGGACAGTCAAGGACTAGATCCCTCTACACTTTAGGCTCCACTAAACCTAGCTAGGTGTGCCTCTTTCTCTCAAGCACAAAAGAGGTTATTTATAATGGATTTAAACCTCTTAGAAAGTTTACACAACTGGAAAATTATTGTTCTGCAACTATTCTTTATTATGTGCTTTAACTGAATGCTTTGAAAAGAAGTGATTATGAATGTATTATTGAAAACGATATTTCTTTTAGGATTTAAATAAAATCTACATAGATCAATTCATATAGGATTTGGGAAGAACATTTCTCTATCAAGGACCTTGAATGCATACAAATCAAAACCTTAAAACATCAATAACAAACCAGTGCCTCTATCTAGGGATATATATGACACTTTGTGGAAAAAATATCTTATCAACTCAAGAGACAATTTCTCATCAACTATGAAGGTTCAATATATGTTACACAAACAATAAGAACTCAATCTCTCACTTAATGGAATGACATGTGATTCACATCATAGAAAATCTATAAACAGATTTATCAAGAGGACAAAGATAATCATCAACACAAAAATGTACACAATATTTGGAAAAAGAAACAACGAACCTTGTATATTAATCTTTAGGAAATAATTGCATGCATAAGCTGCACTTGCAGATACTCCATTACAAATTTCTTGCATAAAATGATACTTTTTCTTCCTATAGACTTCCCTAATACAAAATGACATTCAGTCTTTACAATAGTATGTTGTTATTATGACTCTCCCCTCTTCTTACATCACAAAATGACTCCCTATAAGTATGTGTATCAACAGACATATATGAAAGGACACACCCTTTCATACACAGAAGGGAGTTACAAATAGTTGCATTCCTTCTGAAGGACGTACCCTTTGGTTTAATAAATAATTACAAATGAGAACCCTAAAAATACTAAATGATACTTTAATAATGTGTCTTTTATTCTCTGCCTTGATAAAATTCCTCGACAAATATTCATCATCTTCTCAATACCTCCTGCACACAAGATAAGCCAATCAAATTCCTCGATTTCAAAATTAAACATATTCCACCTTAGATTTTAGTTTGAAAGTCAATAATATTTATATAAATACTTGTTTAAAATAATTCAATAAAACCAAAGTATTTACATTTTAAGATAATTTGGCAAACATAACATCCATTTATATAAAATAACACTTTACCCTAATATATATATTCAAAGCACTGATTTAGGGTAAATAACATATATAAGTTTCATCTTGATGTGCATTCAAATAATAACATAAGGTAGTGTGATATGATAAGAATATACTTCCCTTTTGGAAATGACATCTGTGAATCAATATTCCAACCATGTGATAAGAATGCATTTTCACTCTTTTAGGGCAATTCCAATAGAATATATACTTGCAAAAATCAATCAAATCATTAACTATATGATATAAATAATTTGCCCTAATGTACATGTTCAATTTATTTACTTAGGGTAAGCACAAATATCACCCATTAAATATCAAATACTATTCATTATTTTATTTGAAGTAACGAAACATTCTAAAATGTAATTTTGAATAAAATATCTTTTATCTTTTTAACAAAATATTTCTTTTGCAATTCAAAGGATAAAAAATAAATAATATTGGAATGTAAGAATGCTATTTTCAAAATAATGATTTAAAGTATTAAATAAAAAAAAAAACATCACTATATTGAACCTCTAGTGAGAAACACTTACTGTCCAGGGAGGAAATAAGTATAATCTTTCTGCACACAAAATGGCATAATCAATTTATTGATGAATGAAAATTTACATTAGGGATGATTAGAAAAATAAAATTTTTAACAAAATATCCCTTATGCAAATGTTAATAAAAATAATCTTTGCCCTCAAATAAATATGCTTTCACCTCTGTATATACATTAGAGGAAAGCTAAAATATCATATTTAGTAATGAAATAATTAAATTAATAAAACTGCTATAGTAAAGATTATAAGAATATCACTTTAATAATTTACTATAGTTAAAATATTGCTCTAAGTAGTTTTTTGAATTTTACAATTCGAAAAAATCAAAACGTAAATTTAATTAATAATACTTACCTATGGCAAAGAAAATTTAAAATAATATTACCTTAATGATCTCCATCAACATAGCTTTGCATGCCTCATCGAGATAGCTATGCCTTATCGGGGTAGCATAATTACAGTTGCGTCAATGCCCGATGGGAAAAAAATCTTCTACTCCTTACCATCGAGATAACATATTTTTAGTTGTTTTGATCTCCCAATGAGAAGAAAAATAAATGAAACATTAATGCTATGTCATTGGCATAACATTTCTCCATCGGGATAGGTAATTTTCTATTACCCCGATGCCCGATGACTCATTTAGGGCTAGGGTGACGGTTGCATTTTATGCCAATCATACTTCCGCCGTAGCATATTTAATTTGAAAAATGTGGCCATCAAGAGAGAAAGTTGTCAATGACAAATCGTACCCAGTAGATCCATTTGCTTACAGAGCAAGTGAATGGTTGTTGCATATTCCTTTAGCAGTGGCACCACTTCAAGCTCCTCAATGTCTTCGGTTGACAATACAATCAGATAAGCTTCGAACTCAAGAGTAGGCGAGGGTAGAATGTTTCCAAGAAACTGTAAGCATGAACTCATCCCTATAATCTTCTGTCTTGCTTTATCGTCCAAGACAGCAAGTAATGCCAGTATTTGGATAGCTTGAACAAGAAAAATGACATTCTTAGACTCTATAATTTGCATTAATGTCTTTACTCCTCCATCACATATAAAATCATTTCTTTGCATTCTTTTCACCTTCTTCAGTGCTCACAGCTCTCCTGTGAGCAAGGTCACACTTGTTCCCTATAAGCATTATAGTCATGTTTGCATTTGCATGTTGGTGTGCGTCCTCAGGCCAGTTTGCAAGATGATTAAAAGTTTCTCTCCTGGTAATATCATAAACTAGTAATTCTCCAGCATCTCCTCTATAATAAGATCTTATTATAGACCGAAAAGACTATTGTCTAGCGTGTCCCAGATCTGAAGTTTTATTCAAAATCATTTTTCTTTTGATCATGTTTATGCTTCGTCAATAAATGGTTTTCTTTAACTATAGAAATTTCTTTTGAAATTTCTTTAACCTTAGGTTTGGATTTATTAGGCATAGAGGCTTTATTATTTCTCTTCCGAGAGTGTTATTTTTAATTTAGTACTTCTGTCAATCTTCCCTTTTAAAACTGCTTCAAAATATGCAAGAAAATAAAAATTTCAATTTCTCCTGCGGCCTATTTTGGATTAATTTCATTTCCAAGTATGATAATTGAAATAAAACATGGGTTTTATTTCAAATTTCAAGTAGCTCGCCAAATTTTGATACTTGCTTTGTAAACTGGCTGTCAGAGCTAGTCGCGACAATATAAATTTTAAAAATAACACATCAAACGAGCTCTGATCTCTATGAAAATTAACATAGAAGAATTTGACATCAAAATATTAAGTGGGTTACCCTCTGATTGTTCAAATTCAAAGAAACATTATGACGCATTTTTATGTCAGGATCAGTCAGAAAACAATTAAAAGGCAGGTCAGAACTTCTCCGATTCTCATGAAATCTTACGGGCACATAGTCCCATATACCAAAGAAACTTCCACCAAACGATTTTACAAGATCTTTTCTGAGCGTGGAGATTTTAATCACCAAATTTGACAACTTTTTAATCCTAAAAATTTCACTGAGAAACATCTGAAAACTGTCTTTACTTCTACCTTAAAAAATATGAGAAATGGGCTAACGAAGATCTGAAACCTGGAAAATAGTTTTATTTCCATATAGAGAATCATGTGGACCATTTCATCTGATAA
Source organism: Cryptomeria japonica (assembly GCF_030272615.1). NCBI lineage: Eukaryota > Viridiplantae > Streptophyta > Pinopsida > Cupressales > Cupressaceae > Cryptomeria > Cryptomeria japonica. The sequence continues at coordinate 470,933,939 of NC_081408.1, forward strand.
GATATCTATTAGGCCAATAGATGTTAAAATCCAAAGAGAGCACTTAGTCAACATTGTAATCTTGCAAACAACAATTCTGAAAAAACTCCATTTGGTTTTAACCAATGAAAAATAGCAAATAGATTCACAACACTTTGAAATTCAGCATTAGGCTTCATTAAGATGAGGATAATATGCACAAATAATTAGTTTTACATAAGGGTTTGATGGAAAGAGCTATCAATGCTTGAATATGACCTTTCAATTCGTGATTTATACATTCTAAGAAAATGCACATAGATTAGCCTCAAGAGAAATAATAACTGTTATGAAGAGGATCTACAATTTGGCATAGAACATATTTATGATATACAAAATGCATATGAACAATTAAATTGACATAATAGTGCTTAGGTGAGAATAAATTATGGTTCAAAAATGCGTACCTGGAATGATTTTGCCTTTGCAACCACATACATACCTGGAAATCGACCACCTTGTTCATGCACCAAACCTGGTTTCTTAGAGTTGGAAATGGAAGAACCTAATTGATTATAGATGTTACACATGATTGAACATAGAAATCTGCTTTTTGGCATGAATTTGGAACTCTAAAATTTGAAAATCTTAGGAGTCCAACACCACTAACTACAAATGGATGGTTAAATCCAAATACAATATACTGCTTTACAATAGCATCTGCAATGCCTGATTCAGTACCGGTTTAATCTCAAACAAATACCTTAACCAAAAACCTTGTCGGTGAATAACCTTTGCTCTACTCTTCTTCTTATTCTCTCTTCAAAATAGATACATCAAAGTGCATAAACAACTATCTTACAATATCTCATCTATCGCTCATTACATTCCCTTATTACATCACTACCACATTATTTCTTCATTACAAAATGACTTACAAGATCTCATACATATATGATTCTTTACAATATATCAAGTTGGCTATACAAATATATTTTACAATACGAAACATTATTATTCCAAGTCAGCCTAGAGTGTCGGTATGATCTGTTGTCGGTGTAGACTAGATGTCGGTGTGAAGTGCCTATCAATGCCGATAAATGATGTCGTTATCAGTGTGACCTGTGAACCATAATACCAGCTAGTTTCCATCAATGATAACATCAACTATTCTCATCTGAGTGTATAATGCCAACAAAAGTTACTTAGCAAACTTTGTCTTTTGCTTTGTAATTTTTGGTATTTTTCTTTTCATGACTCATAGTAAGAGAACCTTACTAGTTGTATTCATGGTTCTCTCTTTCTCTCTCTCTCTCTCATGATTTTCCCTTTTACCTTGTCATTGAAGTTGTGAGATCCTAAAGTCCACTAGGGGCTTGGTGTATCTTGTCTCCTTGATGACATGGTGAAAGTATTTCAATGTGAACCTTTGTACTTTACCAAGAGTATGATTGACTTCATACTCCCGCTAAAGTGGGGGCTAAATGTAGCATCCTAAAATTGCACCCCTTGCAATTTCGACTACATTTGGGTCTTTGCCTTAGTGTTTTTGCCCCTTGGCCTGATTGAAGACTTGATTATGCTCATATGCATCACAAGGAGGTATAATCATCTCATTTTCAATCATAATTCAACATCTCCCTTAAAAGGAGAACATTTAATTTCATTCATTTGAATTACATTTATCTCAATTTCATGATTAATTCCAAAATTGAGGTTTGACCAAAGGAAAGCCCCTATTCCCAACCTATTTCCCTTTCTTTCTATGTGTAGGAAATAGGTGCGCAATTGTACTTCTTGAAATAAGCTTTAGACACAGAGACAGAAAAACCCTTTCGACGCGCGAAAAATTAGGAGGACGAAGTGGTAGCGCCATAGTCCCTTCTTTTTTGAGGCATTTTTGCAGGGCAGATCTGAATCAGCTCATACTACTCAAATCCAAGTGCACAACAAAATCTTGAACCTGTAGCTTAGTATTTTCTCATTTTTGTCTTCAATTCCAGAACTTAACCCTAAATCAGCATTTCAACTTACAAAAGAGAGAGAAACAAATCATAATCTATCAATCAGAACTTAACCCTAAATCAGAATTTCAACTTACAAAAGAGGGAGAAACAAATCATAATCTATTAATCCACTTAGTATTAAGTCCTTGTTTGATTTGTGATTGAATCTAGTGGATTCCTCCCCTCTTTTGAATGTAAAGGAAATCTTTCCCAAAGCAAAAATTGATTTGGTGATTTCTCCTTCTATGTTGCAAATTGCCAAATCAAAATTTTCTCCTTTACACTACCCTTCAATCTTAGTCAACCATCTTTTAGCCTACCTTTTAATCATATCCCTCTATTTTAGGATGCTCTCTATGTTAGAGGCTTCTTTCCCTTTCTTTTCAATCAAAAAAACTTGGAGTATACGTACATTAATTCAAATTGACTTTATCCTACATCATCACAATCAAGCTACATCATCACAACCACATTCGTTCACCATTGACCTCTTGTGCAAGCATACAAATCTAAGAGAAACCATATCAAAGCAATATCAATGAACATAGGAGAATGATGAAGATCAAGCCCATTGGAATGTGTGAAGGTATCATTTGGTTTATCTTATGACTTTGCATGTTTGATGGTTCTTCATTGATGGGTTGTTGAATTTTATTATAGATTTAAGGTTTTGTGGAAAGAACATCTAGGGTTTGCAATAGAGGGTTCAAATTTGACATATACACTTTAATTTTTTTGTCTTAATCAAATTTTAGTAATCAGTGGGCTTCTATAATCATTCTCTTTCTATCTCTCCATCTTACGCTCTTTGTATCTCCCAAGCTCTAAACATATATGTTTTCCTATCTCTCTCCTTCTCCTCCCTCTCTACTTGTCTTTATCTCACTCTCTCCTCTCTTCCCAAGCTCTAGATCTTATAATTTTAAAGATCACTAAGCTCCTATTATCATTCTCTCCACTCTCCCCAATCTCTTAACCTATCTCCCTCTTCCTTATGCTTAATATCTTCACTATTCTCTACCTACCTCACACACATCCTCTCCTATCTATCTCACCTCTCTCTTCCCTTCCCCATATCTCTCTCTCCTTCCCTCTATCTACTTATATTTATCTACTCTCTCCCTCTCCCTACATACATCCACTCACTCCCTTCCTACTTTTACTACTTTACATATCTCTCTCTGCCTCTCTCCCTTTCTATCTATCTCACCCTCTATTCTCTATGCCACTTCTATTTCTCCCCTAAGCTTTGTACTTATCTCTCTCCCCCTCTCCCCTCTCTCTATCTTATTATCCTCTGCACCCCAAGATCTAGACATCTCTCTCTCTCTCTCTCTCTCTCTCTACATACCTCCCTCTCACTCCTGTTATTTTTCTACATAGATCTCCTTCCCTCCTCTCTCTCCCCTTCTATCTCTACTTATATCTATCTCTCCTCCCCCTCTCTTTCTGTATACATCTACCTCCTTCTGTAACTCTCTCTTTCTCTAAATAAATCTCCCTCCCACCTCATCTCTATATTCCTACATCACTCCTCATTTTGTATCTCTTTCTCTCTATGAATTTATCTATATGTACTATCTAGTTCCCCTCACCCTTTATTTTTCTCCTCTCTCTCTCTATCCATTTATCTTCCCTCTTAGTCTCTTTATCTCCCATATTCATTTCTCTACCTACCTCTCTTTCCACTCCTCTCTACTTTTATCCCCCCAAATACTCTGCCTCCTTACATTCATACTATTTTTTCTCTCACCTATCTCTCTCCCTATCTCTCTCTCAATTTCTCTCCCTTCCTACCTCCTTCCCTCTCCATACTCTCTCTAACTACTTATCTCTACCTACCCTTCCTCTCTTTGAGTACCTCTCCTTCCCCTCTCACTCCAACTCTCCCTTCCACTTTTGTCTATCTCACCTCTTTATCTATTTCCCCCCTCCCTCTCTCTTTCTCTATATGTATATCCCTCCCCGAAAGACCTCTATTTCTATCTTTCCCTCTATCTCACGAAGCTTCCCTTGTCACTTATATCAATCTCACCTTTCTCCAAACTCACCCTCTCTATTACCTCTTTCTCAACCTAAATATCTCTCCCTCCCTACCTATTTCTCTACCTCTCTTATTTTCCTTTTCTCTCTACTTATCTATATCTACCTACCTCTCTTGTAATACCCCATACTCTATTTATCTAAATACCTAGATAGATAGAGAGAGGTGGAGAGGGGAGGATATTTATTTAAAGAGATGGCGGGTAGATAGAGACAAGCAATTAGAGAGAGAGTATGGAGAGAGAGAGATTAGTATGTAGGGAAAGAGGTAGAGAGTTAGGAAGATAAAAGTATAGGGATGGAAAGAGAGGTAGGTAGAGAGAGGGAGAGGGGAGATAAAGAGAAATAAAGAGGGAAGGAGGGAGGAAGAGATCAAGAGAGGGAGAGAGAAAAAATTATGTAGATTAATAGAGAGAGAGAGAGAGAGAGAGAGAATGTGTGTGAGGTACGTAGAGAGATACAAGTTTAAATCTTGGGGAGAGAGGAGAGAATGAGATAAAGAGATAGAGAGAAAGAGAAAATATAACTTATAACTTAAAGATAGAGAGAAAGAGAAACTATAACATACTTAAATGTTATATTTTATGTATATATCCTGATGAGAAACTTAAGGGAAGGCAAATGGAATTATAATCTAAGGCCATGTTCCCTTTATATCTTAATGTCAGCAAAATGCATACATGGTTTACTTGTTTACCATGGCATGTACATGCTATAACAAATTCATGTTTTTTCTCATAAAAGTGCATACATGTTTTTATTTTAGATAACACGTACACATTTTCAATTCAAAGAAAGCGTACATGTTTTCGATTGGATTTCCCAAGCCTTAACATGTGCGTGGTTTTTGAATTTATCAAAAACACACATGTTTATTTTGTTTTAGGCATTTTTTTTGCTAATGGCCACTTTTTGGTTTACCATCCCTGTGTACATACCAAGATGCCCTATGATGTGTCAATAGACAAACCAACACATGTAACTCCCTTTTACAACTCATTTATATGTGCAACACATTTGTATATTTCCTATTTATCCAACTTTCAGAGGCCATAACTTTTGGATCAAGTGTTTGATTAATGAACAATTTGAAGGGCCAGAAATCTCACGACGTGCTCTACAAATCTATAACCCATTACATTAGTTATGGACACTTTTGGTCCATTTAAAAGCCTCTAAGGCCCTCAAATTTGACTTTGAAACTTTTATAATTTTCAACTATGAAAATAGAAACATAAATATCTTCAAATATAGACATGATTTTGCAACAAAAAATTTCTTGGCATGCTTATCTAGCCAATTCAAAGTTTTGGGAAATTTTTTGGACCAATCGGTGCTCAAATGAAACTTCTAAAAATAGAAACTTTATGTATATGCAAGGTTGAGACACCATTTTCTTAACAATATAATGCGAGTCAAGTAGCCACCAACATGGAAACCTAAAAAAGGATAATAGAGTGTTGCCAAAACAAAAGCTGAGATTAACTATAATCAGTAGAAATCTTTAGAGGATCCTCCTAAGAGGATGAGCGGGGTTGAAGATAAAATTTGCATGCACAAAATCATTGTTTCTAGTACCTTTCAACAAAGTGAAGATAATTTCCTCCAAATAGATTTAACATATCAATTGTAAAATGATTAAACATAAAAGAGGTGGTACCAATAGAGTGCTAGATCAACCACTACCCCCATCAAAATGTAAATCTACACCAACATATTAACTAAAATCAAAATCCCACTTGGCTCTAAGACTTGGGTCACTGTAAAATCCTTATTAGAGAATATTTTGAACTTGATATCTTTATCAATTAATTTATTTTCCAATCCATCTACACAACCATTTTCTTACATATCATTCAATGTTAAATATTATAAATTAATATCACTTTTTCCTTATAAATCACTCAGCTTCACTTTCAATTTTTGTTCTAAATTCTAAGTAGTGTCACCAAATTGCATAAGTCAATTCATTCACAATAAAATTTAGAAAATGAGAAACCATAAAATAATAAAAACTTGCTAACTTTTATTGACAAGGAAATATATGTTGGCATGTGACATTGATGTTGAAGAGATTAGTGCTTGATAATTGTTTAGGGGTTGTCATTGATGTAAACTCTAATCAGATGCATCATCTAGTGTATGCAAATAATTCTATTGGAAGTCTTAAGACAATTGTGCTTAATTCTAGAAGGTGGAAAATAATGTTTGATAGAGTATGAGTACATTGAGAAAAACTCAATTTTGGGTGCACTTTTTTATTTGCAGTAGAAGAGGTAGTCTATTTGTTGGTTGGAATTGCTTATTCCACAATCCTATCTTTCAATGTTGATTCTAGTGCAAATTTGATGATCCGGTATCCAGTATTTTAGGAAGAACAATGTTATTCTGGTCTATCATGTTATGCGGAATCTAAGAGATGATTTTGTTGATTGGTGTCATGTTAGAGGTTGTTGTACCAACTTATTTGAAGTGTATTATCAATTTGTTTTGTTTTGCATGTGTATTGGTAATTGGATTGAGCTGACTTCTTGTTACACCTTTCATATTTTTGGAGCCAACATGTTGGTGACCAAATCAAGTATTATGAATATATAATACCAATCTATTTGATCATTTTGTGGATCGATGTAAGTGTGTGAAGATTGTTTGAGCGTTGGTGCACGGTTTCATGTGCATTATCCTTAGATTTAAGCTCTGGTACTTGACAAAGCAGAGAAGAACATATCAGTGTGCCAGAACCGTGGAAGAAGACTTTGTGTGCTTAACCAGAAATGTACTTTGGCATTTGTAGATGCTATTAATCAGTTCAGATAATCAGTTATCATTTGTAATCATTTGTATGATAGTGATTCCTCCAGGGGTTGCAGCCCTCTTCTTTATAATTGAGTAGTGAGAACTACGTATTGTGCCTGAATGCATGTGCATTCCCTTGTAATATTATTATAATCCTAATCACAGTATTATAATATTTTGGGTTTCAATCCCATCGTAGATTTTACCTTTCTGGGTTTCCACATAAAATTTTTGGTGTTATGGTTTTGTGCTTGTGTAATGCCCCGCCAGGAAACCCCTAAGGGTTTAAGTTATAAACACTCGAATAGAGTGTAAATATTTTTTTTTTTAAATAATAATTAAGAGCGTTAATGAAAAGTTACAACATTAAGATAATTAGGAGTTATCTAAAACTTAGATACCACAGTGGAAGGCTAAATGAACCTAAGGAGTTTTCCAACGTGATTACACAACCTTACGCCCAACTCAACACGCGTCAACTGATCCAATAAGCTGGATAACTTAACTACGAGATAATGCATAAGACTTGATTATACATATGTTCAATGATTTGATATCTTATAATTTTAGGAAGTGTTCATTTACTTTGGGTGGTTAGGAGGCCATTGTGAGGTTATTTACTCAATGCACAATAACACCTAATTAATTTAAGAGGCCTTCCATAAGGTTCAATGCAATTAATATAACGAAGCTCATTCTTTGGTTTTTAAGATAATCACCCACAACTGATATCTTTCTTTATAATTAAAAGTATGGCTAATAAGATGAGATTCGTTCATTCAGGATTAAACTTCCATTAATAGAATGAGGTTCCCTCATTAAAGTTTAAGCATCACCAACTAGAAAGTCGTAGTTCTTTTAAGGAGGGTAAAATGTAATTAGTCATAGGGTTCATTCATTGGAGTTTTAATAATGCTAATAGATGGACTAAATTCATCAAGGTGGGAATTGTATTAAGAACACATGAGTTATTCCTTTAAATTAAAATATAGTTAGCAAGATGATATTCAACATTATAGGGTTAAAATACAAGTTCATAGTGACATTCTTTCTTTAGGATTAGAATATAACCATCTTATTGCATGTCACTCCTTTTAGTTAAATGAAGTTAATATGAAAGATACATTTACTAAGATGGAGATATAAACAACTATACAAATACTTCCCATTTTAGTTCAATTTTAGCAATCTTAAAGGGATTATTTTAGTAGGGTTATAATGATGGACATTTAGTTGAGTCCACCCAATTATCAAGATAATCTTGGTAAGGATTATTTGTTAAGATTAAAACATAAATAACTAAACAATTTTTATCCAATATAGTGAAGTATGGTTAACATGGTGATACTCATATACCAAGATAAAAAGGTAAATACCCATATGATATTCATCCTTTAGATTTCAACTTAGAAATTACAACATTAATTCTAACTTTGTTTTTCATTCACATTCATTCAATTTACATGCTTAATCACAAGTTAATCCAATGATGTAACCCAGCGAGATTCTTTCCACTATTACTACTTTTAGTTAACCTTAGCAAAATCCTTTTTCATAATCTCAATTACAATCTTTTATGAACCTGATTACTACCTTTATCAAGACGAGAATGATTTTATGCACTTAGATTTAAATTCATTAGATTCACACCATACACTTATACAAGATATCCGCCATACATGATAACTTAAAGCATGAAACAAAGGAAGCAAAAACACCGCATAACACAGATATGATCTCGGAGTTCACCCCTAAAGGGCTACATCTCCGGGTCTGCTCAACTGCAAGACCCCTTTGGCATTTTAATATAGTTAGGAACTTACATAATCACATGACTTTTACATCCTTGCCACTAGGCGAATACAATCAATATACAATAGACACCTCGGTCAGAATTTACATAATTGGTCCCTTCTAAAGTGGATCCAACTGAACACATCAAAGCAAATACAGGTTCTAATGACTGACGATACTTTGACTAGGGGCGTAAACCGGCTATGACCAACACAAATAACTAGATAACTGGGTCTGAAACAAATACATCAAGGTATGCCGCCACCCTAAACAAGGCAAATACGGAACTTAAACTTACAACATTTTCTTTTTATATCGATACGATATCAAATTTACATGCATTCTACTAGCATATCGATGAAGTAATAACAGAATATACGAAGATAATTTAGATTCAAATTTCATACTCTCCTATACTTTAGTTTTCATTTCTAAAATTCTCGAAAGATCTTAATCATTCAAACTGAAGGACAATGCTTATTTAAAAGAAAAACATCTTATTAAAATATATTTCATAACGTTAACAAAGGTGTTTTATTTCCAAGGTCTTCAAATAAACACAATATTTGATCTCTTTTCCAAGGATTACCTTTCCTATTAAAAGAAGTTCCAAACTTAAACGATTGTTAACATAAATTTAATAATCCAAGATCAATAAATTTTAATTAATCTACAATAATAAAAAAATATATGCAATCTCCATTATTTAATATATATATATATATATATATATATATATATATATATATATATAGCAACTAAAATCTAAATTTATAAAACAAAATAGATTTTTCTACAAATTTATCTCAACTCTTTTATACTTTCCATAACATTTGTTTCTTTCATTTTATAATTGTCAATATCATATATTTTTTTTAACAACAAAAAAATATATAAAAAAAAATAAAATTAAAACAAACTTTATGTTTTTTTTCTTTTTTTTGTAAACCCTAATCCTTAACGCAGGACCTTGCAACCCACAATGTGGACGCAGGTTCTGCGGCCCACACTGTGGACGCAGGCCCTACAGCCCACACTGTGGACGCAACCTGCGGCCCACCTTGTGGTCGCAGTCCCTGCGGCCCACACTATGGGCGCAGCCTGTGGCCCACAATGTGGTCGCAATCCCTCCGGCCCACAACGTGGTCGCGGGGAGACTGCAAACTACGGCGTGGGGGAAGAATGGGGGAGGGGGTGGCAGCACGAGCCGAGCTTCGGCTCCTCCGCCCGCCAAACCCTAACCCCAAACACATATTTTTTTTTTTTGTATACATTCTTGATCCGATTCACAGTCCGGGTTCAACCATAAAAATTTTGAATAAAGATTTGACAAGAAACGAAATCCCCCATTATTGTATTTATTATTTCTTTTTTTTTTTTTTTTAATTATTTTTTTTTCTTATTCACAGCCCCATTCTTTTACCAGATTTTACCCAAAACTTCATTATGGGAAATATATTTCCTCATCAAGTTTAAAACCACAAAATCTATTAAGAACAAAAATTTGATTCAAGAACAACCAAGCTTAAAAGAAAACTGCACTAAACCTCAAAACATTCATGAGAAATACCATTTTTTTTTTTATTCAACAAATAAATAAAGGAGTAGATTCAAATCCTACCTTATAACGCATTCCGGGCAAGAATTTTGATGAAGAGATCCACCTGCAACTCAAAGCCAATCTCCCATTTTCCAAAAATTTTCCCCCATCTCCATTTTTTCCCCCCAAAAACAAGCTCTCTCGAAAGAACCCCCAAAAACATTTCAAAACTAGGTTAAATGAGAAACCCTATTTTTGCCCTAATTTTCAATTTCGAATTTAGGCATTTTTATTTTTAAAATAAAAGAGAATGAGAATGGAAAAATCATTCCTTTCCACTATTCAATACATCTTATCACTTTTCTCATTAAAATTAAAATGCCTCTATTTCTTATTTAATTCTAATTTTAATTTCTCCATATTACTTTAGCCAACATATATATTTTGAACTATTAACAAGGATAACGCATTTTGATTAATTTAAATTTCCAAAAATCAATCTTTTATACTATATCAACTTTACAAGTAAAAAGAATAATTTCCTTTTAAATAATAAAATTTACCCTTTCTTTCCAAAATGCGAAAATGATTAATTTATTTCTATTTCCCAAATGACTTTAAATCTTTCCTTTCTAAAACGCATAACTCATTAAATTCGTTATTATTAAAATTAACTATTAAATTGACTCGCTATAACATAATAAAGTGGCCTTTTTAAATAAATGACTAATCTAATGAAAGAGTCCTATTTATCCTAATTTCTCAACTACAAATGCGTAAATGAGCACATTAATCCAAGTTAAATACCTTAAGCTTGCTGCAATAATAATTAAAGCAATCTCTTTAAATTAACGATTAATCGTATAAAAGAAAACTACCTATTTTAAATTTCTAAATTTCTAATGTGTACATCCACTCATTAAATTGAATTAAATACTTAAAATAACAAACTCCACTTACCCTGTGCAAGGCACACAAACTGAGGAAGTCCACCAAATCACATGACACGCAACCCAATGCAAGGAAAGCCCCACGAATCCACACACGATGCTCACCTGACCATGGCTAAGCCAAGACGAGAGTTTAATGACCACCAAATTTGAATTCTAAGGATGAAGGAAGCATACTCAACCTTGCAAATCCCAAAGGAGATGAACCTCGCCCTAAGCGGTGTTGTACCTAAAATCTCCTGCACCCATGAATTCATACAAGCATACATATACATACACATATTTAATGAGGGCGTTAGCTCAATATTTATCACAAGAGTTAGGAAACAATTACATTTACACAAGAATCGATGCAAAAGCACAATAATAAGTATGAACAATTATTTATATTATCTAAACTACACATTACATCATGGTTAACCTACCATTCAAGAATGCCACATAGGAAGTCAACCAAGGTCAAATGGGTTTTACAAGTTCGACTAGGGTATGGCATTACAGCTTGTGTGTGTTGAGTTTTTGTACTTTTCTTTTATTCATTTTCATTTGGTGGTTTGAGAATCAATTAAAGAAAATTATAAATTTTAGAATACTGATTCACCCCCCTTCTCAATGTTCATTGATTCCAACAATTGGTATCAAAGCCTAGTTCCTTCAAGGAAGCCTAACAACTTGAGGAAGATCTGGGAGAGAGAATCAATATACTCTTATTTACAGAAACAACTTACTGTGGCACTTGAAGATCTAGATACAACAAGAAATGAAGAAAATATCCTGAGGAGAAATCTAAGTGATGTTGAAGACTTCATTGAGTCTTTGAAGGAGAAAATGAACACATCTAGAGAAAAGAGAAAGGAGCTTATGAAAAAACTTAAAGGAAAAGAAGACCAAAGCGTTGATAACCAAGCCTTAAAAGATAAGGTCCAAATGAATGCGAAAAACTTGATAGAGATAATGCAGTCTCGAAGAACGAAATATAATCCATTGTGATGAAGCTGACCAAGGAGGTTGAACATGGGAAGAAGAATGAGGAAATCTTGACTTAGACACTAAAGGATAGATCTAATGAATGTTGCAGACTTAATCATGAAAATGACCTACTAAAGCTTGAATTAATACAATCTAGAAATAATGAGAAAGAGCTTGAAAGACAAATCATAATTCTGAGAGATGAACTTACCATTGCTAATGAGGACAAAGAAAAATTCAATACTAGATCAGCTAAGCTGGATGAAATGCTACAAAGTCATAAGAATAAACGTGATATGGGAGGACTTGGATTTGAGAAAGGATAAATCTATGGATCTTGTCAAAGCAATCATCATAAGAACAAGAAATCTATGATAAGGATACCTAATGCTTATAAATTCAATGGTAAATTATTTATTTGCAATGAATTTGTTCATATGGCAAGTCAATGCAGAAATAGGGCAAATCAGAATAGTTCATCATTCTCCAAACAATGCTTCAATTACAACAAATATGGTCATAAGTCAATTGAATGCAGGAGTATGGTAAACAGGAGAAATATAAAATGCTTGTGGAAGATTTGGAAATATTGTTAATCAATGAAGATCAAGGGGAAATCAAAGAAATTCTAGGTCTAATTAGAGAAACAACATTGTTTTCTATGCTTGCAACAAATATCATATTACAAAATATTGTAAAAGCAAGAATGTGAACAAGAATGCTTCAACAGACAAGAACAAGTCAAATGATAAGGGAAAAGCAAAGGTTGAACAAACTAGAGAGAATTACAAGAATAAATGGGTCAAAAAGGGTGATTGAGATGTAGTAGATGAGTCTGCACTTGATTCTAGTGTTGGAACCTCATTCAATACTAAGGCACTTGGCATTAGGGGGAAACATTTCATGCAGATCCCAAAAACCCCCTGTCTGAGATCTGTAACTTGATGTGGGAGGTTGTAGATGACTGTGAATGATTGTGCAGTTGATTCAAAAGGATCTCCAGAAGACTTCATGTCTATTTGTGACTCTGGAATATTCATGAGATATAGAGCATCTAGTAGAGTTAGGGTTGAGAATTTATTATACCTAAAAGTTAGGTATGCGGTTGATAAAAAGGCAATTTAACTCTCATTTCTCTCATTGCATCTGAAGCTAGAGAATAGGAGATCTTAGCGAAGAGATTGTGAAGCAAACCCAAAGATTTAAGAGATTGAACAAAGACTTCTTGCATCTGGTTGAAGACAAAAAAGTATTTTTCAGTTTGATAACCTTCTCTGTTCATAACCTACAATTTGACAATGGCATCATCCGATGTGGCAACTCCATTGGTTGTTGACATAGCTGATAGGGAAAAAACTAAGTTCAAGAAACACCCATATAAATCAATGGAAGATGATCCACAAGGGGCATGTTTTACCATTCTGTATGGTGTTTTGCATTTTGAAGACATTTGGGCATATATTCATTGCAATTTTGAAGAACTTGGGAATGCTGAAATTTTGAAGCTTTACACATAACACATGGTAGATGGAATGGGTAACCTTAAACCAGAATTTAAATCACTCGAGGACAAGGGTTTCATCCAATTCATGAATTTATTGGTCTTTGATGAACCTGAATGGATTAGATTCACTCTGAGTAGAGTTCATTGTGAATTCATATGGCTTGATATCCCGCACAAGATCATAAAGAAAGCAATCAAATTTGTAACATGCTTGAATGCAACCAGTATAGTTCCTGCCCTAAGGAATGTAAAGAACACAATCGTGATAGAGGCAACTGGTTCTAAATATGATGGAAGATTCATGACAATCAGTGACATTATTGAACATGATGTTAGATTTGCATCCATGGTGATGGGTTACAAATTTTATCAGTCCAACAGAGATAACTCAGTATCCGGTACGACCATTTACGTTACTTTTCAAATTCTGAAGGAAGACAAATTGTTGATTTGTGTGAGGTGCTCTAGAATGAGAAATTGAATAATTTGAAGAAGACTAAGCAGTATAAAAAGCATGTATTCAAGCTCGGTACCCTGATTATCTATCTGTATTTCTATTTTATGAATGAGATCCCCAATGTAGGAAAAGTTCAATGGGCCTATGACAGGTCGGTGGTGGTGAAGATAAAGGAAAGTCTAAGTGGATTAGGTGATGTAGAAGCTTAGAGACCCACTCTATGGGGTTACTTTAAAAATTTCTAAGGCATGATGTAGAGAAGGGAAATGATACCTAAGGAAATTGTGGAGAAGTATGAAGACTCCATATGCTTCATGGTGGACACCGATCAATTCTTGATGGAGGTTGTCAAACCCAAGATAGTTTGGATCATGCCCATGGGGTATGAGGTTAGTGGTGACATTCTTAATACATATGATCGACATCTCTTGAGAAAGTCAGTAGACACAAATGAGGAATGGTTTGGAACATATAAGGAGAAAAGCTTGAGCCTGCACTCTCAATTCACCAAACCTGGAATGTAGAGAAGAGTAAGGAAGGAAGTGGAACAACTAGCGGAAGATATGGGAATCACAAAGGAAGAAGTCTGAAGGGCCCAGGAGAAGAATATCCTAAAGGAAGAGGATATGGTGAAACCAAAGAAGACCAAACCAGAATCTCCTTCCTCGAAGCCAAGGCAAACAAGAAAGCCAAGACCTTCCTCTAGTGCTCAAAAGCATGTTCCTCCACCTAAGCCTCAATCCAAAGCATCTAGGGGAGTTGAGAAGAGGAAGAAAGGAAAACCTAAAAGATTTTATGCAATAGCCACTATAGAAGAAGAGATTGAATCAGATGAAGCAGTGAGGGAAGTAAAGAAGAATGTTACTACTGCTAGGGTTGTGAAGATGCAATCCTCTAGTGGAAGTCAAATCATCTAGAAGTCCAAAGTTGATGTTGATCCATCTGGCATAACTCTTAAGAAATTCAAGGAAGCAATCAGAGAACAAGGTAACCTTAAATTGATTTCCCAATTTTATGATCATTTGGATGAAAAGGGGAAGAGGTCTCTAGAAGAAGCTACTATTGTATATTTGAATAAGTATAGCAGGGCACTTATAGAGATTGCTTCTGAAGTCCCTAAGAGTCTGTATGATATTTTGAATATGAGAAAAGAAATAGCAAGAGTAGAAGAGGAGAGAATTAGGGAGTATGAGTTAGTGCAACTTTGTCTAGTGATTGCTAAGATAGAAGTTGATAGAATACTTAAGGAGAATAAAGAAAGGTTTAGAAGCAAAACCCGAGTAAATAAAATCATGATATGATAAAATAAAGAGGTTCATAAGGAGACTTGAGAAATTTTGAGAGAAATAATAAAGAAATATGATTATGATGTAGCTCCTGAAAGATCTCAAGGAAGTGTTCATAAGTCTGTTCTGGAAGTCCTTGGGATGCCATCCCTAGGAAATGAACCAAAAATTGCAAGATCGGATGTATAGACAACTGAATAGGTTACTACAACAGATAATTTTGATAACAGACAATAGATTGTAGACTCTAGTATAGCAGTTTAGGATCCTCTAGTGATGAATGTTGATTCAGAGAAGAATGTTGAAGAGTTTGGTGATGAGAAGGCAAAGGATGCAGAGATGGGAGAAAAGGCACTAGTACATTTAGGGCTGATTTCTAATGGCCCATCATTGTAATTTTGACTACTTTTCAATGGATTGCCGACAATGAAGCCATCAAAAACTCATCATTGGACATCCAAAAATGTTGTCGGATGGACATTGTAATTTTTTACGCTCACCACGAATATGCATCGACTACGACTACGACAACTATCCAACAAGAAAGTTTTTCCAGACATACAACATCCTCGTCAGATGTTTCTTCAATTGGCGTCACAATTCTAATGCCTACCAGAAACTTTGCATTGACGAGGATGTTGTTGGTCTAGCACTTTGGCCGTTGGTGCAAAGTTGTGTTGTTGTCAGAATTCCGATGGAGATTTTTCTTTTTTTTAAAGAATACTCATGCCAATTATAATGGTGCTTGTTGGTTCCCTTTTAGCATGTGGGGTATGATTCAGACCTTGACCTTGATTTTGAGACCTTGGGTATTGGAGGCTATTAAGCCTATTGGATGGGGTCTTCAACCTGTCTTCAACCTGCCCATTCCCAAACAACTCACATTCTATTGTTCTTGGTACAAGTTGATAAGAATTGGGTCTATCTGGCATGTATGCATCTCTAAATAACTGAGATGTTAATTTTAGGATCAGACTGTAGAAAAAAATAGCAATGACAGAAAGCAAAACAATGTGCACAAGGAACAATCTGAAGTATCTTACAATATGGCTTCAAAAATTGAAGCAGTCAGAACCAGCAAACTATGCACAATAGGATAACGCCTTCAATATACAAATGATAAAATTATCTCTAAGCATAGGGTATCTACTGTTAAGGAGGTTCACTACTCTAGGATGAAGATCATTGTCATCAATGATAGTTCAAAGCCTTCAAATGAAGTTCGTTGTCCACAAGATGAAGTTCACTACCCTTGAGAATAATTCGTTGTCTCTAGAATGAAGATCAATATCATTGCAAGATGGTTCGCTATCCTTAAATTATAGTTCACTGACTCATAGAAATAATTTGTTGAATGAAGGAGATAATTTTTTGATTGAAGACAATTCCCTGAGAGTGTGTGGATACAATGACTAAGCCTTTGTATGTATATGTGACTCAGCCTACCAATTCACTCTAGGTCGGCCCTTTCAACTTGGTGCCAAAATATAGGGTTAAGATTACAAGATACATAAGATAGGGCCTGATATATTCACAAATTACAAGTCACATTCAATATAGGACCACAAGTTACATCACCCAATTAGGGTCAAACCAAATTACAAGTTACGTTTATAGGGCCTGTCCTATCCACAAGTTACATTATATATAGGTCTTTCCCAATATTCATAACAAGACATAATTACAAGTCACATTTATTTGGGCCAAGCCCTAAGTGGTTCAGATTGCATGAGAGGTAATACATAGGAATTTTAATTGTCATTGACAACATTAAAATTCAATAGTTAGGTACCTGAGCTAGCTACAATTTTCAACATGCAATAGAGATCACTGCTCCACTAAGGTTGAGATTGCAGCAATAATAATAAGGTTGTTGCCTTAGTTGATAATAGGACCACTCCTCAAAGACAATGATATATACCTTGATTGTTGTGCATATATCATTCTTTGTATTAACAAAGGGTCAGATTGATGTTTGGGCATGATTTGAATTATAGAAAATTGTGAAGTCTTGAAATAAGACAATTTTCCCTTATTAGAGATGGTGTGAGTCTGGTTGTCATTGCGGGGACATGATAGAAGCTTGCACATGAGAGTTAGAGTTGAAATAGTTTTCTATGTAAGGATGGGAAGGTGTTACATTTTGGTTCTAAGGGGAGATAGATCTAACTTCGTATGGAAAATTAGGATATACAACCATGGTGAAAAGCTTGAAGAATCTATTCATGTTCTGATAAGCCTTGGGTGTTAAGGACTTCTATAATTTCATTAAATGTTTGTGATTGATAAAGTTACCTAAGTTACCTTTGGTCAAGTCATGGTGTCAGAATTCTTGGACAAGAGTGTTTACTAAAGCTTATAGTTCAACTATGGAATGGAATTTAAGAAGATTAAACCATTCTAAGAGGATCCTCCAATATCCATGGCCATGATGTAGCGAGCTAATGATTCATTTTGTAAGGTTTGTAGAAGTTTTCTGCATATTGTAGATTGTGTAATTGATATCCCATTATCTATTAGGGAGTAGGAGACACTAATTAGGTGACTCCATTTATTTGTTCAAGTCGATTTGGCATTATTATTTATATGATTTGGGTTTGCATATGAATAATTTGAATATTGATTAAGACGCATGTTGGCCATCAATTGTGAATGTGAGGGTCATAATTCCCAATTGTATAACACAAGTAGTGAAAATATAAAAACATCTTAATAGCCTAGATAGCTATGAGAGTTGAACTTTAGGCTAGATTTAGTTGTAAAGTCGATAATGAATTCAAATGATAAAAAAAATACAAGGAATTCTTGTTATCTTTCATGCTAGGGCAACAGAAGATCATGTACAATATATAAATAATTCGTTGTATATATATTTTAACTTTTCACCAATCCAATAACAAAATATCCTTGTGATTGACCAAGGAAAGTGATCTAAACCTTAGAAACTAATAAAATTATCCTAATGTTTGCCAAAAATAGTGATTCAAAACCTTAAAACATTAATATTTCCTTGATGATTGCCAAAGAAAAGTGATACTGAACACTAGAAATAAATAAAAGTATATGCATTTTATCTATAAAGTCTACAATTATTAACTAAATAAATATGTATATATAGTGCATGTCATCTTTCAAAAGGAATTTAAAGCGCTCACCAAATGAGGAGAGGAAAGTTAGATGTATGGGTGCTATTAAGTTTAGAGAAATATCATTTTGGAGGAGATGTAATTCTAATATTGTGTTTTGGAATTCTCTATTCAGTAACGTTCATTTGGCTTTTGTGTGTGTGATATGCTTGCATTATAAATATCTGAATTACAAAATGGATACCTGGAGTCTAACCTTAGATATAGAAATATTGTGCACAATGAATGATGATAATAAGGAAAAGGAATACCTGAAGTTTTGCCTCAACCCCAGTAAAGCCAGATTGATCAATATTCTCAAAGCTAGCCATGTCTACTAGCATCAATCTCCCTCCCACGACGGGTACATCCAAAGTTATCAAATAAGCATGATAATGGAAGATAGAAAAGAATGAACCGTACGAAGATCTACTGGAATAAAACAAACTTAAAACAGTAAAAAATTGTATTAAGAATAATTACCCACCTCGAGAGTGTTTTATTTTTCAAGAGTTGATCAAGTCCAACAATTTCAGACTCATTTCTTTGACTTTCCACTGGGCTGACTTCTCCCTCTTTATCAATCAAATTTGTTAGCACAATATTCTACAGACATATAATAAGTAATCAAACCAATTAAGAATGAAATACAACGAAAAACAAACTTAGAAAATATAATTTCACTACAAGCCATTCTAGTACTCCAACTAGTAGTATTGTAATTGACAGGTCATCTAATGCTGAAGTGTTGCCACTGTATGGGATGTTACTCTAAAAGATAAACATTAGAGTTGGTTGGATTACATAATTGAATAAGACCTTCCAATTGAATAAGACATTACTTTACACAAGGTCCAATATTAGAATTTTTTGCATTACAAAGTTTAATAAGACCCTCCAGCTTCCAAAAGTGCAGACAATCAACTATACATGTTGTTCTCCAATTAAAGGATTCAATAGTTTAAGTGAGTTGGGGAGCTATGACAACACAAGTTGCAAACCAACCTCAACAAATGAAATTTTGGCACCATGCAAATTTAGTTACATTATCAACCACTCTCCCATTCAAGTTGATCTTAAATAAATCAAGGTGACATGATACCCAACATACCCATGCAAACTCAAATAATTGCACAACAACATGAGTCAACCCCATAAAGGATGAAGTATTTACACAAAGTATGAAATATACCTTTGACACATATAGTGTGCAAAACACATGAATACACATAAGATATCGATCAAACATAAATCTTGGATCATACCAATAAAGAAGTACATATAAATAAATGAATGTATTTAAGGCCTGATTTGAATAAGGATCATACATGTGAATATATGTGTCTTATAAAGAATGGGATGTTCATTGTAACATGTAGAGTGTCCATGAATTCACTTAAGCACACATGTTGTGCATGGAGCATGAAGAACACACTCGAAACATGAGGAATACAAATTGTAGACATCTAAAAATGGTCAATGCTTGCGGAGTCATACTTTAACATTTGTGCATTGCCTTATTTTAGGGTTCTTGCATCACATTAACATTTCTTCTATGTTGCACACTTGGTCTTTATCATTTGCGAGCATCGAGTCCTTCGTCTGCATTCTTCATTTTTCTCGCTTTCGAATTTGGTCTTGTTGATAACAATCTTCAGTCATGATTTTGGTCGATCTTATCCTATCGCATCAATGTGCATGCTCATTTATCATCATTTTGGACATCATCAATCCTAATCAATGATAGAATTAGGGTTTTTTCCTCTTGTCAATCTTGTCATCTTGCGATTGATTTGTCATCGATCCTTGTCCTCTTGTCAATCTTGTCATCTTGCGATCGATTCATCATCGATCCTTGTCCTCTTGTCAATCTTGTCATCTTGTGATCGATTCATCATCGATCCTCGTCCTTGACAATATTGTCATTTTGCGATCGATTTGTCATTGATCCTTATCAACTTGTCAATCTTGTCATTTTGTGATTGATTCGTCATCAATCGTTGTCCTTTTCAATCGTGTCAATTTGGATCAATTAGTCATTGTTCCTCATCAATTGGCGCCTATCAATTTGATCTCTTTGTCAATCTTGGTCAATTTGTCAACCAATCTCAATCATTTATCAACATTGGTCCTTTGTCAATTAGAATCATGATCGAACCTACATTAATTTCTTGTTGTCTTGACTTAATTCCTTGTCCTCTTATTTCTAGGGTTTTATGACTTGATCATTTAATCCTTTTCTTCTTCTTTGTGGGTTAAATAAATCTATTTATTTAGTCCTAGGTCTTTTCATGAATTAATTAATGAATGAAAACCTATTAATTAATTCACCTAATTTCTATTTCATATTTTTCCTCAATTTTCCAATTTACTAATTTCTCCTAATTCCTAATTTCTTTTTCTCCTATTTTCTTCAATTTTTCTAATATTTCCTCTAAATTCATCCCCTAATTTTCTCCTATGTTTATGCTTTCATTTGTTGCAATCATGGAGGCTATTTTCTCTCTTCCCTAATTTCATGGGAATGACATTTTAATCCTGTCAATTTTGTCATAATTTGTCAATCAATCAATTTTGAATAGCAATCTTGTCAATTTTGTCATAATTTGTCAATCAATCAATCTTGCATGTCAGTCTTGTCATAATTTATCATATTTGTCATCCTTGATTTGAAATTTCCTTTCAAATCTCTTCATGCTAATCTTGTCATCTCTCCAATTTGTCTATAAATTGGATGGTTTTCTTCAATCACATTTTCAGAGGAGAAATCAATCACACTTCTAGTATCCTTACGCTGCCATTTCATCTTGTCAATCTTTCTTTCATACTATGCTTTTGCACTGGTAGGTGAGATCCACAAACAAAGTAATTTGAAGGAGAAAGAAGGACAATGGATAATTATGGAGGAGATATTCGCGTTTGTAATGGTTTGCATTTGGTTTGATTATCTTGTCTTCATATCTCTATTGAATGTTTTTTAGGATTTCTTATCATTGCAATCTAGTTTTTGTGGTTGAGCTAATCTAATATCTATTGATTTGATGAATTCCAGATTCCTATCTACATTTTCTAGTGAACCCGACATGAACTAACCCCTTAACCCTATTTTTGAGTGCTTTTGAGCTGATTTGCAGGTGAAAAACTCAAGAAACAGGGCAATTCAGAGCTTTCTGGACACTTCTATGCCTGTGTCAGGGCATCCTGTGCCTATGTCAAAGAGATCTGCACCTGTGTCAAAGGGATCTGCGCCTGTGTCAAGGCATTCTCTGCCTATGTCAAGGCATTCTGCGCTTGTGTTGAGACATTATGTTCTTGTGTAAGGCTAGAAACAGAGGTGAAACCAGTGTTTTTACTTGCAAATTACTTTGTTTTCATTCTGTTCTTATATTCTGGTTTTTCTTTGGTACTGATTCTCTGTGCAACACCTTGGCGTTACGTGTGACGAAGACTAAAAATGAAACTACTAACAAATCTTTTGCAGGACACAGTCAAAGACTTTTATTAAAACATCTTGCATGTGATTTTTAAAGCAGTTGCACATTTAGTCTCTTAAAGGTTAATGAACACCATGCATGCTTTGTTTACTTTTAGTTTGATTGCATGTCTTAACCCTTAGAATTGGGTCTACCTCCTGATTTGCCTAGCACTTCGCACAGGCATTGGTGATAGGGAATGACCCAAAGTGGTGACGGGCTAAAGCCAAGCTCTTCTGAACCACTCTAAATAACTATGGATGCAACAAAAGTTGTAAACAACGGGTGCTGGAATGGTATTGCGATGATTTATTTGCCAGATCAATACCCACCCAAACGGATGCCCTTACTAGAATCTCTTGTTTTTAGAGGCCAAAATCCTTCTATCTGTTGGCTCAGGCATTGTGATACGCACATGCCAAAGACACCTCTCATGTACTCCTTAGTTAGAGATAGCAAGTTCTTGGGAAGTGATGCCCCTTGAACTCGAAGCTTGGTATGCCCAAGAAGTGAGTGCACTGTAAGGGGGAGCCAGTGCTACCAAGCATCTAGCTATCCGGCTAAGTGTTGTATTTTATGGTTAGAGGATTCAACAGATATTGCCCTTGCCAGCCATAAGATTTGTTGTGAATGAGCATGATTGTCTTGGGTCTAAGTCCAAACATCTTGTCTTTTGTGATTGTCAAAAGTTGAATTATACAATTGTCACAAAACATCATGTGTCAAAAAAGTCCAAACATTGTCCAAACAAGGTTTTAAAAATAGAACATTCATCCAATAAAGTTCAAAACATGGCTTTCAAACACATTTAATATCTTTATCTCAACATTCATGTCACTTTAGGCTAGGTTTTGCATAGTCCAACTTAGGTCCTAGGGCATATTGTCATCTCCCTTCATTTTAGTTCTTCTCATTGCAAGCGTCCTCATTTTGCACTTAGGTTTTAAAATCATTTCCCTAAGTTTGCATTTCATTGTCATATCCAAGATAGATTTCCATTAGGTTGCATAGGTTGCATTTTGCATATTCCAAGTCATTGGTCTTCGCATATCCTTATCATTGTATTGTCATATCATATCCTTAGATCATTTTGATGTCATATCCTAAGTCATTGTCATAATCATTGCCTTCTTGCATTTAGTCTCAAAAATTTGGTTTGTCAAACTTAAAAAATCAAACACTTTGGATGATACCCTAAGTTGTTGTTAGGAAGTCTTGACCTTGTCTAAATTTTGTCTTTTCATTAATATCATTTTTGTCAAACCTAGCTTAGTATCCAAGCATATAGGTGAGACATTGTCAATTTGTCCTATTGTCATTTGGTCCTTTGAACTTTAAGGTCTTGGCTTCATTTCAACTTCCTAAGGTTGAGTCTTTAGGTTTGCATTTTAAAAGGTTTGTCCAAATCTTGATGTAGACACCTAAAAATGGTCAACGCTTGTGGAGTCATACTTTAACATTGGCGCATTGCCTCATTTCAGAGTTTTTGCATTGCATTAACATTTCTCCTATGTTACGCACTTGGTCTTTATCATTTGTGAGCATCGAGTCTTTCTTCTACATTCTTCATTTGTCTCGCTTTCGAATTTGGTCTTGCCGATAACAATCTTTAATCATGATTTTGGTCGATCTTGTCAATCTCTTATCAACTTGTCAATCTCATCGTTTTACGATCGATTTGTCATCGATCCTTGTCCTCTTCAATCATGTCAATTTGGATCAATTTGTCATTTTTCCTCGGCGCATTTATCAATCAAATCATTTATCAATTCAAAATCATGATCGAATCAATATCAACTATCCTTTGTCAAGACCTAATTGTCGTCTTTGCATTTCTAATTCATCTTCCAAGGTTTTATGATTTATTCATTTAATCTTGTTTGGCATTTTCCCTCTAGGTTAAATAATTTATTTATCTATCCTAAGTCTTCTTGTCACAATTAAATTATTATTTAATTGGCTAGTTAATTCCTCCTATTTTTGTAAATTAATTAATGAATGAGAAATTATTAATTAATTTACCTAATTTGCATCAATTTCCTAATTTCCAAGTCATCATTTCCAACTTAATTTTCTAATTTCTCCTAAATTCCTAAATGTCTATTTCTATTTCAAAATCTTGTCATAAATCTTTGCATAGAAATTTGTCATAAATTGTCATAAATCCTTGCATAGCAATTTGTCATAGACATGTCATAATTTTTCTATTCTTGATTTGAATTTCCATTCGAATCACTATCATGCTAATCTTGTCATCTCTCCAATTCTTCTATAAATTGGATGAATTTCTTCAATCTTGGCTAATAATGAGAATAACCCTTAACTAATAATCTTTGATCAGACTATTGAATTTATGCTTCTAGTACTCTTGATCAATAATCAATGTCAATCTTGCTTTCAATCATGTATGTGCACTTGTAGGTGAGAGCCACAACCATTTGAAGAGGAAAGAAGAACAATGGAGCCGCATGGAAGGAGCATTCAAATCGTCATCCTGTTTGCATAATTTCTAGTTTTGTATGCTTTGTTTTCATGTCTCTATTGAGTGTGTCTTAGGATAGATTCATTGCAATGAATGCATTTGTGATTGATTATTAGTTTTTATCTTGTCTTGTGATGATTTCCTATTTCCTAACGCTACATTAATTGGTGAACCCGACGTGAAAAACTAACCTTCTAACCTCTTTATGGTGTTTTGAGTGCTCTCAAGTTGATTTGCAGGCCAAAAAACCCAAAAATAGGGTTGTGCAGGGTTTTCTAGAGACTTCTGCGCTTGTGTCTTGCATCCTGCACCTGTGTTGAGCATTCTGCACCTGTGTAGAAGACATTCTGTGCTTGTGTCCTGCATTTTATGCCTGTGTCATGGGTTCTGCGCCTATGTAAAGTCCAGAACAGAGGTAAAAAAATGCAGTGTTTACTTGAAATTTGTTGTGGTTTTGCATTCTGTTTTATGTGCTTTGGATTTTGGTACTAATTATCTATGCAGAATCTTGGCATATGCATGGCAAAGACAATAAATCAAACTACTAACACGCTTTGTGCAGATTCGAAAGTCAAAGAATAAGCGTATCAAACTTCTAACTTGGGTTTTTTTGCAGGTTGCCTTGGAGAAACAACCAAACTTTGTGTTTGTGATTTTTAATTAGGCACCTAGTAATTTCTAAATAGGTTGGAATGAATATTTGTTTGCTTTGATTTTTGAGTATGACATTGGAGTAGGAGAGCATGCTCTCATCCTTCTTAGGGTGATCAGAAATCCAGATCTTCGATACCATGCTTGTGTTGTTGATTGTGTGTCTCCTTTAGAGGGCCTGCCTTCCCGACCACTTTGCTTTTGCAAGCAAGTGATAATCGTGAGAAGGGAACGACCCAAAGTGAGTACGGCTAGAATTCCTTGGCATTCTAACTCACTATAAAAAAATACCCAATGAGCGAAAGCTTTGAAGGAAGTATTATGTGGGAATTGCAGTTACTTGGGAAGTGATGACCCTTGGACTCTTTCTCATATCAACATCTAAGTAGGGCCTCTTGGTCTAAATCGTGCTTGTGCGACTACATTTTTTTGGTATCTTGATGGGCTTAATGTCTCAATCATGCTTGCGTGACATCAAGGAGTAATGCTTAACAGAAATCCTTACTAAACACCTTGTTTTTAGAGGCCAAAAACCCTTCTAGTTGCTTGAGAAGGACAAATTCAGATACTTGGAAGAGATACTAAGTTCGCCATGGGGAGATTTCCATGGGGACTGATGCTTGGCTGCCCTGAGAAGTGAGTGTCGTGGAGGGGAGCCCGTGGGGTCAAGCATCTATGTATTCTCCTTGAATCCCATAATGAGTCTACCTCTCAAGTACCTAATGTCCTTGCCTACCATAAGAAATGTGGAAATGAGCATGATTGTCTTGAGTCTAAGTTGCAATATCTTGTATTCTTTGCTTGTCAAAAGTTGAATTGCATCCCATTTCAAAGAGCAAAACAAATTGATCCAACATAAGATTAAACACAAGAGACATTCATCCAACAAAGGTTCAACAAAGTTTAAAACTTATCTTCAAACATGGTTGTCAAATATTGTTCAAGATCTTGTCTCAAGAAGCATGTCACTTACATTTAGGTTCATCCTAGGTTGCATTTTGCAAAAGTCATTGTCAAGTACCAAGGTTAGGTTTCACCTAAGTCATACTCTTTTCAATAAGGGTTATCCATTTGCATATGTCCTCTTGCACTAAAGTCATACCATTGTCATTCATATTTGCATACCCTAGGTCTCTTCATTAAGCTTGGGTCATTATCATATCATATTAGGGTCACTTGCATATTGATTGTCCCTTTTGCATATAGTCTCAAAGCTAGGTTTTGTCATACTTGAGTAATCCAAATCTTTGATACAACCCTAAGTCATTGTTAGGAGATCTAGACCTTATTAAATCCTTTTGTCTTTTTGTCATCAATGTCATTTGGTCAAACCTAGCTTAGTATCCATGCATATAGGGGAGACATTGTCATCTTGTCCTTTGTCACTTGGTCCTTTTGTCCTTTGAGGTCAAGATATCATTCCAATTTCCTAAGGGTCCCTCTCTTAGATTTGCATTCAAAAAGTTTGTCAAAATCTTCAAAAAACAACCAAAAACATAGATTGCATTCTTTCCATAGATTGCATCTTCATTTATTTAGTTTGCATTTAGTTGCATATCATACATTATCCTTGAAAAAATTCCAAAAATATTGCATTTGCATAGTGACATGTCTATTGAAACAAGGTTCCAAGCACCAATGATGCAAAAAAGTTTGACATATCAACCGACAATGCAATCACAATTCTATCCAACCCAACAACAAGGAAATATTGATCAAACTTTTTATGATGAAACAAGTCTCCAAATACAAAAACTAGAGGAGAAGCTAGCTCAAGAAAATGAGATATTGGAACAAAAAGTGAAAAACATTGCGAAGAATAGATCACAAATGTCCAAAGTGTTTCAAAAATTTCCAGGTCGAAATCCAAAGGTTGAGCCAATTGATGTAAGATCTCTTCTTGAACAATCAGACATGCCAGCTCTCCTCTCCCAAATAGAAATGATGAAACAATTTCAAGAAAAGAGACAACAACATTATGTGTCTCCACAACAAGAACAAGAAGGTGTTTACTATCAATCAGATTTTCAACCAATACAACCAATGGTTCAACCAATTGTCCAACATATTCAACCAACACAACCGATGGTCCAATTTCAACAATATGTCCAACCAACTATACAATGTCAACAAATAGTTCAACCAATGGTGGAATATCAACAAGTTCAATCAACATATCAATGTCAACAACTACAACCAAACATTCAAAAACAAAGGTTGCAACACACACCAACCCAAGTTTCAAACATGTCGGAACAATTGAACCAAGTCCAATATCAATACATGACATTAAACCAAAAACAAGTTCAAATTCCAGATACAACCATGTCAAAACCTCGAAAGAAAGGTGGCTTTATTGCAATGCTCTTAAGGAAACTACCAAGTGAGTTCTTTGAGGAAGATCAAAATAATACACCTATGTCTAGCAATGCCTCATCCCCTCGCAAACAAATTGACTCTCCAGTGGCATCTATCCCTACACCTCTAGAAGTTTCACAAGAACCTTCTATATTGTCCTCATCAAACAATACATCCAAGGATGCAATTATCCAAGAGCTATCCATAATTGATTGCCATGATAATCCAATTCATGATGCACATCCTTGTCATGTTTCAGAAATACAATACCCAATACCACCATGCACTTTATTGCCATTACCTATTTTAGAGGACCCCATTCAAAGTCCCTCTTCCTCATGTTCAAGCATTGATTCCTTGCCAGAATCCATCACAAATGTTCAAAGTGCATTTCCTTCATGCCAAAATATTGATTCCTTGTCAGAATCCTCCATGCATATCCAAAGTCCAACCCCATGTCAAGAGGATAATTTAGAGCATGAAGAAATGTGTCTTAAAGAAAATCAAGATCAAGATCCTGAAACCTTATCATCCCATCCAATTGTTGACCAGGACTCCATCTTCCTAGACACTCACGATGATTCCCCTATTCTTGTCCATCCTATCCAAAGTCCTATTGACACTCCATTCCCTGAGCAAGATCAAGATATCCTAGTCCATCCAATCCCAAACAATCCCCTTCCATTTCATGAACACAATGTCCTTTCAAATCCCATTGACATTCCACTTCCTGAGAAAGATCAAGATATCCTTTCCATCCTTTATGATGATCCCATTAAAAGTCAAGAGAAAAGAACCTTTAAAGAGGATTCCAATGATTGTCCTCCTTGTCAAGATCAAATTATTCCTTCAGATCCTCCACAAGATCCACTTGTTCCTCCATCTCCTTGTCTTAATGCTCCATATACACTCCAAGATCGCATTTCTTGTGATGATCCCATTATTTCTTCCATTCCATCTCTTGAAGAGCCTGTCATTGAACCATGTCCACTACACAATCCTAGTCCCTCTCATGATCCTAATCCCCTTCATGATTCTAATGTGTCAGTGCAAGATGTTCATGAACCCTCGACATGCATAATGGGTTCTTCCACTTTGGTCCAATCCGATCCATTTCAAGATCTCATTATTTCTCTCATATCATATCCACCTCATAATGGACTCGCATCTTCTTCCCAAAGAAAAGAGTATCCTACAAGTCAAGATATTCATAAAGGCAAAGGAGTAGACCTTCATGAGCAAGAACACCTCCATATCAAAGAAGATCTTAAGGTTCATGTCTGCAGAGCTCACACTCAAGGCACTGGTATCCCTTCAAAGTCAAAATCCAAATGTCCACCTTCCCCATCATCGCTTCCATCCATTCTAGGTCCCTATATCCCTCCATCTCCTATGCAACATCAGCAAAGGTACACATCCTTGAGTAAATTCCATCCATCCAAAAGAACTCCATTTCATTCATATCCATCCATGCATTCTTTTCCCCCTCCAAGCAATTTGGATGCCAAGTATAAAAGTCATAAGTCTAGCAATCCACATGTATTCAAGGATCAACATGTCCAATATAATCGACATGTCAAAACAAAGAAAAAATTTGATCTATAAAGAAAAAAATATATCCAAAAGGCCACAAAGGCCCATTGAGCAAAATAAAGCAAAGTCAAAATATATATGGGTTCCTAA